>NW_009952973.1:0-112763 GCF_000747805.2 Chaetura pelagica | reverse complement strand
TTCCCTCTTTTGAATACTATGTATTTCATTAATAAATGGAATTCCAGGTACTGGATTTTAATTCAGATTTTCTCTGCTGACAGAAGCTGCTTGCTTTCTAATACTGCTGAATCTTGAGGAGGTGGAAGGTAGGTATAATGTTATGTCATAACAGGATGGAAGATAATGGGAACAGGGGAAGAGACCAGATTGCAACTGCATTTTCTGATAGATGGTCTCAGTCTTGGAGCAGTCTGGAGACTATAATCTGAATTAGAAGTCATCATAGAATCATGGAATGGTTTGAGTTGGAAGGGCCCTTAAAGATCATGTAGTTCCAACTCCCCTGCATTGGCAGGGACACATCTCACTAGACTAGGTTGCTCAAAGCCCCATCCAACCAGCCCTTGAATGCTTCTAGGGATGAGGCTTCCCCAGCTTTCCTGTAGGCCCCCTTCAGGTACTGGAAGGCTGCTTTGAGGTCTTTCTGGAGCCTCCTCTTCTCCAGGCTGAAGAACCCCACTCTCAGCCTGTCCTTGTAGGAGAGGTGCTCCAGCCATCTTAGTTGCTCAAAGCCCCATCCAACCAGCCCTTGAATGCTTCTAGGGATGAGGCTTCCCTAGCTTTCCTGAACAGTCTGTTCCAGTGTCTCATCACTGTTACGCTAAAGAATTTCTTCCTCATGTCTAACCTACCTTGTCCTCTTGCTTCAAGCCCTTATAAAAACTCCCTCCCCAGCTTTCCTGTAGGCCCCCTTCAGGTACTGGAAGGCTGCTTTGAGGTCTTTCTGGAGCCTCCTCTTCTCCAGGCTGAAGAACCCCACTCTCAGCCTGTCCTTGTAGGAGAGGTGCTCCAGCCATCTTAGCATCTTTGTGGCCCTGCTCTGGACTCTCTCCAGGAGCTCCATGTCCTTTCTGCACTGGGGGCTCTGTAGCTGGACATAGTACTCCAGGTGGGGTCTCACAAGTGCAGAGGAGAGGGGTAGAATCACCTTCCTTGACCTTGTGACCGTGCTTCTTTTGATGCAGCCCAGAAAGCCAACTGTGCCATGGGCTGCAAGTGCACATTGCTGACCCATGTTGAGCTGCTTGTCCACCGTTGCTTCCAAGTCCTCCTCAGCACTGTCTCTAATCCATTCTCCACCCAGCCAGTATTTGTGCTTGGGATTGCCCCAACCCAGGTGCAGGACCTTCCACTTGGCCTGGTTGACCTTAATGCAGTTTGCATGAGCCCAACTCTCAAGCCTGTCAAGGTCCTTTCTGGATGGCATCTCTTCCCTCTAGCATGTCAACCTCACCACACACCTTGGTGTCATCAGCGAAGTTGTTGAGGGTGCACTTGATTCCACCATCCATGTCGCCGACAAAGATGTTAAATAGCACTGGTCTGAGTACTAACTATTGAGGAACACCACTCATGACTGATCTCCGTCTGGAAATTGAGCCATTGACCACCACTTTTTGAGTGTGACCATCCAGCCTGTTCCTTACCCAATGAGTGGTCCTTCCATCAAATCCGTACTGTTCGGTTTAGGTGTTTTGTGGGACAGTGTCGAAAGCTTTGCACAGGTCCAGCTAGATGGCGTTGGTTTCTCGAAGTCCACTGTGTTCAGCCTTCCATAGGAAAGTGGAAAGGGATTGACTGTAGTAGGATATTTTTTTAAAGTGTCAGTTAAAATTGTTCCTTCTTAGTAATGTTCTTTAAGAGGAATCTTGTATTGTTTATTTTGAATAGTATGTTGGCCTTTATAGCCTGAGGAGTGTATTGATCAATTTTATTTTTCCAATTCAGCGTCATAGTTATATGGAAAAATGTCTCAAATGTGTATAAAATGTGGAAATGTGTGTAATATTTCCTTCAGTGCAAAACTGATGATCTTAAGACTTTTTTATGTAGTCTTTGCTAGAGATATATGTAGTCTTGTGGGACTTTGATTCTTAAGGTCATGAAAACAGTACCAAAGCTGTAAGAAAAGGCAAAAGGCTTCTATTTTATTACATTTCTTTTTAACTGTAAAAGCTCTTTTAGCAGTTTTGTCTAGTGTTATTGTCTCTTTCTACAGTTTATTTACTGTGCATTAGAAGTCCACAACTTCCCCCCACCCCTTTACTTCTCCTTAAGCCAACCAATAATTATCAGATCTTTCCTTGGTAGTAGTTATGTAGGGTGTAGATACTTGATCTCTATCCCATATCTAACTGAGAACCAGTCAAGGCTGAATATTCATTTTTTCTTTTGTTAGGCACAATGTTATCAAGGGTGCAGTAATTAGAAACAAATGGTATGATTTTAGTATGTGAACAAATTTGCAATAGATTCCTTTGTTGCAGGTTTGATTATTTTGCCTTGTTTGGCGGCTGTGGTATTCAAAGTGTCTTCTGAGGATAAAATGCAAAGAAAAAATCCTTCGATTGTTCGGTGGTATTTCTTGATTTTATCCGGATGAGTGATCAAATTGTGTTAGACTGCATTAGCTGCACGAGCATTCTTTCCTGAGATACATGGGATATAGTTCTGCTGATGACACGCAAATGTTACTTTCACTAGGAAGACAGCCATTAAGTTTAGCGTTCAGTACATGTTACCTGTTGGGCTTTCTCTTGGTATTCCTAAGAGAGCTGAAAGAGTAGCCTTCCAAAGTCATTCCCAGTTTGGTCTAGATCCTGACAGAGTTCCAGACCTTCCCCCAGTCAGACTTAATTCTGAAGCATAGACCATGCTGTTAGCTTTTTTGCCCGAGGACCTATCCAGGACCTGCCTCTAGTTATGTGGACCTAATTTTGGCATTGGAGTTGTCCACTTACGAGGTTCATCAAAATTAAGGGCTTTGTTCTTAAGCATCTCTATTCTTCATTTGTCTACAGCTGCATTCTTAGCATGGTAATTTTTTACTTCTTGAATAGCATCCAACCTCTCTGTGTCGCTAGAGAAGTGAAAAGTGCAAGTAATATAAAAATGATGTACTGCTGATCTAAGCTGGCTTTCTATTAGATGCAAATATGAAATCCTGGCCCAGCAGAGGTCTGAGTATGAGTAGAATAAAATACAGTTTGCTGAAGGTCAGTTTTAGTGAAGCTTGAAGTTGTTGTGAGGGGAAGAGGGCTGCTCTGTCATTAACTCTCCTGTCTTCTAAAGGCATTTGTTGACTTGACTTTTTGCAGGACAGTCAGGTTAGCCATGGCTCTGAAACACAGCTGTGTTTTTTTCTATGCCTTTTCTTCTAGGATTAAATCACTTTCTTTGTATGAAAAGGTGAAGCTCCTAGACCTGAGTCTGAAAGACAGCCAGCTCTCCTACAAGTATGAAACTACTTCTCCTAATGTCATGTTTGTTTAAGAAATGGTCTGTTCATCTAGAGTAACCTGCTTTCAAATACTTCAGTACCTTCCCTAATAGAATGAAATACCTCCCCAAACTCAACACAGTTTTACTCTCAGAAACCTTTGTTTGGCCTTGAAAGACCACACACAGATTTCTGTTAAAGCTGTATCAGTTGTATTCAGGAGTGATATTTAAATATTTCACTCTTTTGACCACTGGAAATAAAATTGTATTGGCATGCTTTTGGATTGCGGCCTGCACAGAGGAAAAGACAGCTCATTTCTTGTTTGACATAACTGCCTTCATTAATGGTGTTCTCTCTCAAACCAACTGAAATGGATGTAACTCAAAGTACTCAGCTCTAAAATTAAGATTATTATAAGAAAATAGATATTAAATAATGTTATAGACTCCATCCTGACCCATTCTTTCCTCTGAATTACTAAAGGCATTGATAAAGGATTGAAATTAACAGAACCTGAGGTAGAATGAAAAATCTTGATATATAATGAACTTGTACATTAGCAGCAGTAACTTGGTCAGGGAACCAAGTTGCGGAAGTGTGTTGATATGGTAAAATTATTTCTTAAAACCAAAATGTATTGCATACATTTAATTATTTTTTTTTTCCGAGACCAACAGTTTCATATTGACAAAATCTGTCCAGAAGGCCTGAGAGATATGTTGGTAGCCATTATGAATTGTGGAAGAGTCCTTCTGATGACATGAATGAATTACTCACTATGGCGTATTTCTGCTGATGAATGTTGCATTGCAAGATATGTACATCACAGCAGGAAATTCTGGTGGTATAAGGAATGGTCTTTACATCTTGTAGTCCCTCCAAAAGATTTTTTGCTTGTATGTGCACATAACCAACTATCCTTTCATGGACATGCTTGTACATACCTCACTGGGAGTGTGCTGGCTTCATTAAACATACCCAAAATCTGAAAATGATGGAATTTCACAGCAGATTCTGACCAGTTCATTCTTGGCCACTGACCAGGAGGTCTCAAACCCCAACACTATTTCTGTCAGATTTGCCTTCTACCTTTCTCCTTTCTCTCTTTCATTGGGTCCCTGTGCCCCTGAGTTTGTCAGGTGATTTTTACTGTGGAAGGTCATAGCTGTTACAGTGATGGGTGCCCAAATCACTTCTTTGATTTGTAGTAATACTTAAATTGGTCAAACACATGATTACAATACCTGTGATCTTAGCTGAGGATGAGTTCATGTTGTCTGTGATAACAGGGTGCTAGGGACAAAGGAGGTGTTTTGGTAGTGGAACTAAGAAGAAGTAAAATTTTATGTGGGTCTGTGCAGGTATTTGAATACGTTTAACTTAGAATGTGAGAGCAGCCGTACTTAATCCTGTGGGACTAATTATAGGAATAATGTTATTCACAGGCAATGTAGGAGCAGTCTGATTTCTGTGATGGTACTTTAACTGCTGCTGATGCAGTTCTTCTTGTTTCTTGCTTTTTCTTTAGAGGATCTTGAACAATTAGCGTGGATGTTCTTTTTGGTTGGGCGGCACTTTGCAGCTTCCCTGTGCAGAGTATCTGGCTTCCGTATCTTTGAACATTGATTTGATGTTACGTTTAGCTTGGAGCCAGTTTAATATAAAACATTTCTTGTTGGAGGTGCCATACTGCACAGCAACAGAGTTGCTTGCTGCATCCCCTGCTATGTCTTGTTGCATCCAGAGGCTTGCTGGAACTGTTGGTTTAGGGTCAAGTGGAGACGTGTCACCTCCTCTTCCAAGTCTTCCCACATATTCTTTTTCTTGTGTCTCTGGAGAATGTCCTCCTGCAGGCAGCAGTGGTGCCGTCACTTCAGGTTCTTCATTAAGTCAGGATTTTTCTTCAGCTGGCAGATTAACTCCTACTTCTTGCAGGAGCAGTCACCCTGACGGCATGTCTCTGGAGAAGCTGAGTGTGTCTGCCCATATCCTGGAAACAACAGGGCAGGGAGCATGATGAAATGGGTAGGGGCTTCAGGGGAATGAGGCTTGGCCTTTCCTGGAGAAACTCGGGCCTGGCAGGGCTGCACCAGGCAGCATGTTGTGTAAAGAAGACCTTAGGCAGGCACTGTCCTGTTCGCTTTGTGGCTCAGCTTCTTGTTTCCTCCTTTGTGGCTGAGACCCACCCGTGCCTCCTGGGGTTGAGCAAAGGCCTGAGGAAGGGGCAGAGGACCTTTGATGCCTGCCCAGACTTCCATCTTCACATGAACTGCTTGTCCTCAGCCTACGCGTTATTGGCCCAAGGTCTTGGCAGGTCCTGGCTCTTAGCTGGCACCATCCTACCTGCCTGACAGACCGCCAGCACTTGCCTTTCTCTGGCATCTCTTGGCTTTTCTGCAAAGCCAGCATACAAGCCAAACCCCACTGAGCTGCAGGCACAAGCGGGACCCCCTCTGGGGACCCCAGGGTTATGCCCAGCTGGGCAGAGGAGGATAGAGGCTGCTCTTTGGACAGGGCTAGCTCCCTGCACCTGTGCCCTGTTTTACAGAATGGCCTTTGGCCCACGGCCAAAAAACGTAACCATGGTTGTAATTACTAGAGCAGTAATGAGCTTAAGAGGTAACACAGAGTGCGATCTCTACTCTGCTTGACATGAAAATCAGGACAAAAGCAGAGGTGTTAATTTTATTGATGTTAGGGGAAAAGTAATACAGCAATAGTGTAGTTTGCAGTGTGTGATGGGTGTTGAAGGACTCAATCCACTTTCTAGCTAGGCTGAAGACAGAAAGGAAGAGAAAAAGAGGGAGATAAGTGATCTTTCAAAAACATGACTTAATTTAAATTTCATGTATGAAAAGCAACTACAATGTCAGTAGTTCAGTTTCTTGGTAACAGTTATAGAAATTTCATACAACATGTATCGTGCTCTGCTTAAGCAGAGAAGTTGGTTTGCTTGATCTGATGCTGACAGTTTGCTGTCTGGCAACAGAGAAACTCTGGAAACTCAACAGAGCTCCTTCTTTGCTTCCAAGCATTTCCCCACTGCAGAATTTCCCCATTTTGTCCATGTCATTTTGTTAGCATTGTTTTTACAGTGTGCAAAGAGAGTCTGGAAGCAGGATACTTAAATGTGTTTTTTGCAACTGCTTATTGTCTAACAAATTCAGTTGACAGTTCAGACTAATCAGAGATACTAGGCTCAGTATTTATATCCTTATCATCCTGTTAAAACTTATAGATAGTGTGTGCTTGCTCTTGATTCATGGTATTCATATCTTGGTTATGTCATCTAAGCATATCCTTACAAGAATAAGAAGTAGGTGTACTACACCCGGATTCAGAAGGTTGCTTCAAAGTTTCAAAATAAGGTTGCTTAATCTGACTATCTCTGTTGGAATTCAGATGATGTTATTCTTTTGAATTTTGGTTGCAGTTTTTGTCTCCTAACAGACTATTCCCTCTTTATGTGTTAAATTAGTAGTAAAGCATTTTAGTTATACAATTTGGTCTATTTTTCTGAAAAATAATGAACACATTCCACTTCTGGAAAATAAATAAATGAAAATACCAGGAGAGTTGTAAATATGCAGAGATTCACTGTTGAGCAATATTAATCATGGTGCTAACAAGAGTTCTTATTCACAGAAGCTGGTATTGACAGTAGCTTAAGTACCCCTGTTCAGGTTTTTACCTTGCTAGTTTGTGCCAGTTTGAAAACTTCATTATGTAACAAACAAAAAGATCAATGAGTACATGAAAATTAGAATATATGAACATCAGTAGATGTTTTTATATTTGATGTAGATGTGCTGTGTTTGGCAATACAGTCATGTGTTGTGCTATGTTGTAGGAGGTCCTTATTCAGCAGCCATGTTAAGAAGTTGTTCTGAATGGAAGATGTTTTCCTTCCTAGAATGCAGAATATAAATCATGTTGCTAGCTTATTTTCATTTTGATGTTCCTCATTAAGGGACTTTCCCAGAGCCACATGTCTCAGAATCAGTTTTGAGGTCTGTTTGTGGGCCACCTAGAATTTAAGTTTGAAAATAGCGTACAGGATCTCTTGCTTTGTGGAGTTATTCTAGCATGCTTTATGCAGCCGACAGGTTCTAGATGCTTTTCCACACTTATCTGCAGCTCTGGGAATTGGGCAGACATGAATCATAGATTATTTGGGTTTGGGAGGGACCTTAAAGACCATCTGGTTCCAACCCCCCTCCATGGGAAGGACACCTCCCACTAGACCGGGTTGCTCAAAGCCCCATCCAACCTGGCCTTGAACACTGCCAGGGAGAGGGCAGCCACAGCTTCTCTGGGCAACCTGTGCTGGGGTCTCACCACCCACATAATAATAAAAAAAATTCTTTCTTACATCCAATTTAAACCTACCCTTTCTTGGTTTAAAACTGTTGCCCTTTGTCCTATCACTACAGTCACTGGTAAAAAGTCTATATCTTAGTTGTAGGTACCCTTTACATATTAAAAGGCTGCAATAAGGTCTCCCTGGGACCTTCTCTTCCCCTAATACCTTCCCCACCTCACACCTTCTTCAGACTCAGCAGTGTTAGCAGCCAAAACGTGCTTGTGTAAAATGAACAATGTGTAAAACTGTTTATCTTGAAAGAGCTTAACTAAATCAGCAAAACCTTAGATCTGTATAGAGTTAGAGGTTAGTGATATATGAATGTTGGTATCTCATAACTATATATGCAGAAATGGAGTAACATGTACTTCTGAAGCAATTTTTTAACCTGAAATTATTAACCTTTAAATAATTGATGTGCACACTGTTTACTTATTAAGAATGTTCGAGGTAACTGGGGAATGCCCTGGCTTGTTTTTTTCATACCTCTTATGCATTCAAAACTGTATTGAAAAAAATCAGGAAAGCATGGAGACCTGCTGTATTTAGCTTGGAGTTCTGTGTTCGCACAGAAGTGTGTGAAATCTGCTTTTATGTCTCTGATTTTTGGAACTGAGAACCATATGGTATCTTGGTTTTGCATTTCTTAGATCTTCTTAATTGTGCCTGCATAGCAATTAGGCTTGTGCATAAATTTAAGAAAATAATATATTCAATTGTTTTTTCTGTATAAAATATACTGAGAATTCATTTTAGCTTTTACAATTACCCTAAAAATCATTCCAAATAGGGCAGTTTGGTTTACAGTTTCTATGCAGTTAATTTTACCCTTTAAAGATTGTTTTATGGTTCTGTCTTTTATTATGAAAGGGCAAGACATAGGATGTCCAATTCATCTGGTGAAGGGAGGCTAAATTAAATCCTTTTTTAGCTGATCCGAGCAGAGCACTCAGCATTGTCCCATTCAAGTCAACCACTCACCTTTTGAAAGTTAAGTGTGTGCTTTTTAAGTGTTTTACTGAATAGGGATGAGATTATTCTCAAAGTCAAGCATGTACTTAAGTGGTTGGCAGAATTGAATTAGTTAGCTTCTGTACCTTAGCACGCGAAAGACCAAACTTGGTAGTGCCTTTAAGGTCCAGTTCAGTTTGATGGACTCTGAGATAGTGTCATTAAGGAATGTCTTTTGCACGCTATCTATGAATGGAATTAAAAAACGAAACAGAACAAAAATTAGGAAGACTTCAGAACTCTTCCTTCTTCAAACATATCTGTATCACATAACTTCTGTTTTTTTTTTTTTTTTTAATCTTGCCTCTTTTATTAACTTGTAATTTTGCAGCTTCCAGCTGCTTTTTTTAAACTGTTGGTTCTAGAGAATGATCTTTTTTCTAGGTTGAGAGCAGACCAAAATTTCTTCCTTGAGTTTCTGAGCAGTTCTGTATTTCAATAGACATCTCTTATGTTAGGATGCTGCCTTACCTGTTCTCTATGTTCTTCTGCCTTGAAGTAGGTCTGCATTTACATGAGAGACTATTCTGTCATAATTTCTCTGTTGCTGTTGGCATCCTTGCTTACCAATTTTGTCCCTTTGTATTTCCTGAACATTTTTACATGCCAGTAATTGCTGGAGGCAAAATGTAGGCTACAACTCTACAGTTTCTTAAATGTAAGGGAACATGTAACAAAATAGCAATTTGTCTTCCTACCAGACTTGTAGGCATGGTGTAGTCATCTCTGCTCTCTGTTATCCCAACCAGGAGGCAGAGTACAAATGGATTATACCCTGCTAAAAAGTTAATTTGTTGATTGAACTTCCAGGATTAACTTAGAACAGTTGTTTCTACAAAAGTGCCTTCACTAGTGTTCCTGATTTTTCAGAAAATCATGCTAGCTTTGGCATTTATATTTTATGATATTGAGGAGCAAATTATACCAACTTGGATGTAATGATGGAGTCTGATAAAAGATCTTTCAGAACTGTACAGCTTGGTTTTGGTTAATAATGGCAAGGTACACTAGAGACATCCCGAAATGTACAGTAAAAACACTACCTGATAAGTTTAACTGTCACCTGTTCTTGTTCAAAACTGCTGAGAATTGTGGTGAAGGGACGTTCAAGTAACAGGTCATTGCCTCAGTTGCAAGAGGGAATACAGTAAAGCAATACACTTTAAAACAAAAGGCAGTTGTAAAAGATAATTAATTGAATATCTCAACTGAAAGACTTTTCACCCATTTTTGAGTCTGTGTACTCTTTCTTGATTCTCAAGAAACCTGAATGGAACCAACTTAGTCATTTGTTCGTTGCAGTCACCGTACACCTTTACTTTTCTCAGAACACTCCCTTAATATAATCACTATTTCTTCTTGCTCTTATTTTTCCCAAAGCATTACTTTTCACTGCTCCTTTCTCCTTCACCTTTTCTTCCTACAGCATCACTTTGTATAACAGTGATGCTTGGGAGAAGCATTTCCTTGGAAATCAGATTGGAACAATTTGAAAATAAAATACTAAATCTGTGTGGAATCTGGTTTTGACAGTCAGTGTGGACAGGCTGCTTTTTTCACTTCTTACACAGTGCTGACTACTGGAATTGTCTTGAGCTGGTAAGGTGTTACATTGATATGAATAATTTTAATGAAGATTTATGTGAAAAAGCTGTAGGAAATTAATTTGACAAACTATTTTACTTACTTTTAAATTAATAAAATAATCCTAAATAATATTAGGTATCATCCAGAGTTTTTCATTTGGCTGTTTCTAAACTATCAGTTCTAAGCATGAAGTTAACATGTCTATAATACATCATAATTCTCTGATAATGCAGCAGTACTTTTCTGCAACCTTCAGGTAGATGTCTCAAGTTGCTTTTACAGGATGCCTGAGTATGATCTACATGTAAGATGAGAGAGAGAGGTTCTCATGAGTGCCTTAGTCATAGAGCAGATCATTGCTAATTAGAGGGAACACTGCTGATGCCTTCAAAGAGCATTACTGTTCCACTTAACATCTGGATTTTGATTCAGTACTTGGGTAAATAGAAACTGTGATATACCATCTTTTGGTAGACTTTTCTTTGTTGAACTTTGGTTTTAATTTTAGCATTAGTGGAAGTCAGTGTTGTTTTCTGACTACAAGCTGTGAATTTCCAGAGGGTTGAGTTCCTAAATCCAGAGGAAAGCAAATGAAATGAGGTCTTTATTTTGAAGGGCTCCTATGACCTTCTATGTTTTTTCCGGTTAGGCTGATCTGTGTTTGTAAGCTGCTCTTTTTTCCCCCGTTTCTGTGTGTGCTTTGTGGACTTCAGATTTTTCCTTAGACCTTCTTAGCCTTCAGTTTTCAGAACAAAATGCAGGACTTTATTATGGGTGTGTAAACCTGGTATACGTGGTTCCAGGCATTGCTGCTATAGTACTTGATTTTCTTAGGGTGTGCTATAGTCATTCCTGCAGAAATGTGAGCCACTGTGTTTTAGTGTTTGAATAACAACTCACAGTCAGAATTTAATAATATGAATATACCTAGTTGTCTGGAGTTTTCTTCCCTTGTTTTTATTAGTAAGAAGATAGGTTGTGATAAAGATTAAGTGTGATAAATCTAATATAGAAATAAAAATACTTTTCAGTATAACAAAAGAGGAATTGCCTGAGTCTTTGCTAAGATTAATAGAAATTTTAAGCAGAATGTGATAAGTACCAAGATTTGTTTCTAAATGTAGTATGATTGACTCTTAAAAATGTATTCTTCTCATAAGCGGTGTCAAGTGGAGTACATTAACATATAAAGAAGTGAGAGCAATTAGTTTTCAATTAAAACAATACAATTACACAATATTTGGGTTGGTAATTAAAATTTATTTAATATTCAGCCCCACAAGGCACGCATCTTATCTGTGGTAAAACCTGCAGGGTTCCCTTTCATTAAAGCTTAGTAAGCTGGGAGTACCTTGCCTGGACAGTCAGTCGGGAGATTCACAGATAATTTTTGACCACCAGACTTCTTTCAAAGCACAAGCTGGGAATAGTTATTCTGTTGAGCTTAGAGGAATTCAGAAAAGAGCAGTCCTGTTCATATTGCTGTTAATGATACATTGTTTTGTGGTAACATAGTCAACAGCTGCTACAGTGAGGTACTAGAATTACCTCATTATTCATCAAAGACAAATCTGTAAATTAGTCTGCCTAATGTTAGGCAAAGTTTTCATAGTTAGCTTTTGTGAATACCATTGTAGCCACATGGCTTTATTTTAAACATCCTTTAACTCATCTGGATTCTGTGGAAGAGTTCTTATTACCCAGTCTTTTTCCTGTGAGGATAGAAGGTGGAGCATGGGTCCCTCTATCTCAGTACACTTTTCAACAGTGGCCTTAAGCAGATGATTAGGGAGAAGTAGTAATAGAGCACAGCTGCATGATAAATGTTAGGGTTTTATCAATTTTCATTATAAAACATTAAGGGATTCTGTACTTGGTTAGCATAAAAAAGGACACAAAAAAAATCCTGCTTCCATCCACCTAAATTGGGAGTCTGTGTACTAGGAGTGATTAGATCATACATGTCCAAGTGTTGCTTTTGCAAGACTTAAAGAGGAATTACAGGTGGGGTGACTGAGGCTTACAGGGATGCAAGGCCAAATGATTTAAATCAGCATGATTCACTTCAGTGGAGCCCCGTGAATTTACAACAGATGAGGATTTGGTCCATTTTAATGCAGTTAAGGTCACATGTTCAGCCGATGACAGAGGTAATAAATGACCCCAGCCCTTGTCACTGTGGTTGCCACATACACAGCTGAAGCAGGCAGTACTTGAGACTGAAAAGCAGCCAGACTGGAAAACGTGCAGGAAGCTTTAGCATAAAAAAGAAATTGCTGATGACACTGAAGCTGTGATTCTGAAAGATAAGCGCAATAGACATGAGAGAGCACAGAACACAGGTTTGCAGTTCTGCTGGGGCCACATAGTACTGAGGCAGTTGTGAGAGGGTAGCTTGAAGTGAGCAAGGGGTATGCATTTGTGATACATTGAAAGAGATTTTAGAAGGAGTACATAAACCAGCTTGAATTCACAGCTGATGGTGCAAATCAGCTGGGTCATGCTTTCGAGACAGTTATGATGTCTTGTGAGTCAGCAGGATATTTTAAGGTATTTGTGTTTTTTGTTTGTTTGGCGGCAGGGGGAAGGGGAACGGGGGGGGGGGAGAGAGGAGAGGGACGGGATATACTTGGAATGCCTGTGGGAGTTTTAACCTGTATTTGCCACTGGCAAATTGTACGCAGTGAACAGTGAACCACAGGTACAGAGCTAGGGCAGTTTTATTCTGGCTAGTTTCCTCGCTAGAATACCAGCCAGCTTGCACAGTGGTGATCGGTTCCACTTGAATTCCAGAGCAACGGGGGGGGGGTAGAGAGGAGAGGGACGGGATATACTTGGAATGCCTGTGGGAGTTTTAACCTGTATTTGCCACTGGCAAATTGTACGCAGTGAACAGTGAACCACAGGTACAGAGCTAGGGCAGTTTTATTCTGGCTAGTTTCCTCGCTAGAATACCAGCCAGCTTGCACAGTGGTGATCGGTTCCACTTGAATTCCAGAGCAAATGGCTGGCAAGGAGTCTCTCCCTCTCTTCAATGTCCTGGGCTCAGGCACATGCTAGATCTGCTGTTTTCTGATGTGCAAATGAGCCAGTGATCTAGTGGGCACATTACACCTGTTTTTTTCCTGCATGAAGGAAAAATAAGATTCTTGATTCTTTCTAGGTTGCTTTTCCTTTTCGGTTAATATAAAATACAGCTGAAAGTCAAATCACTGTCAATAAATTAACACATCCCATGTTCGTGATTAAGTCTTAGCATTTTGTATGAAGCCCAAACATAATTATTTTGCTTAAAGCCTTAGTTGAACAAGATTTTCTACTGTCTCTGAACATAATCAAAACACTACCATGTACATCACATTAGGGCTGAGAGGAGAGAAAGATGTGAGGGAAGAAGGATGCCATTTGATCCTATTGAATCCTACGCAGGCACCAGACTTCCATCCCTGTGTTCATCAAAAATGCGTCAACATTAATGAATGTCTTTTTGTCCTGTTATGTTGTGATTTCCATGTGCATTCAAGGACTGTAAGTTCACTTCACTTGTTAAAAATTAATATTTAATTGCTTACAAACACATTTGGGAAACTTAATCAGAGTGTGGATGCCATGATATTTGAATCACAAAGCAGGCATATACTCTTCAATACTTCTATTTTCAGGTTATTATTTATACTTGTAACTGTTTCTATTTAACCTATAAATATTTTGAATACTGGATGTTGTAGGAAATGCATTGTACACATAGCCAAATAAATTATAAATGTGAGAGATACAGTTTCTCCTCTTTTAAAAAACTGACAGCACAACAAAGCCCAGTCACATGAGTGTGACTGCTGCTTCACTATGGTGTGATCTTTGCCTTTTTTCTGACCTTTTTGTGTCTGATTGCTGAACAGGTGAAAGTGAGTTGTTTGTCTTCTTCACAGAGTCAACGTTTTGCCAGTAGATGATCCAAGCTCTTACTGGAGTAACTGGCTGCTGGGTGCATGTAATGACTACCAGTAAGAAGGATTCACTTATGTCCTGATATTTTGTAAACTCTACCAAGGTGCTTTGAGATCAATCTTTGGTGTGATATGGAGTATATTTGAAGTAGATGATTTAAGTGTAGACAGGAGAGAACTGTGGCCTCTAGGTTTCTAGTAATCAGTTTCCCTGGTTCTCTTTTAGTAAACCTGGAGTTCACCTGGTCCAAGTGGGATGAATTTACATACTTAGTGGTAATAAATTAAAGTCTGTCACATGTGATCTGTCTTATGCTAATATTTGCCTTCTGGCTAGTTTAAAGTCAAAAGAGGATATCTAGATAATATATCTCCAGTTTTCTTCTATTAATGTTTTTTACACTTCTAATTTAGTTTCAGCACTGGGAGTTGGAGGTACAGTCTTATAAAAATGTCTTCAGCTTGTACAAGACCAGTCAAAATGGGAAATGGGGTTTTAATGTGTGTGTGTTCTACTTTATTTACTGCAATCTTATGTCTGTTTCCTCTTGTTTCCTGAAAGCATGGGAACATTTGAAAATAAAGATAAGGCCTGGGCTGCAGGACACAGGAAACTGGAAAGAACCTAGGGCAAGATGCCCTAGGATAGCTTAGTACTTGGATTCCGTGTTCTTTTTTTTGAGATATATAAAGCTATTTTCCCCAATCAGTTTTCAATACAGAGAGAATAATATGTGGAATTCTATGTGTGCACATTTAGACAAACATCACTATTTAAAGGTCTAGCTGCCTATGTCCGGTGTTATTCTTTTAAAAACAAACAAGCAAACAAAAATCTTGAGAAAAACAAAACTAAACGAGTGCAGACATGGTAATACCTTAAAAAATTTTACCCCGAGAATATGGCTGTGGCTGCTGTTCCACAAAATACATTCTTGAGCTCTGTACAATGATGCAAGGTTACATGCACGAGGAAGAAGAGGTAAGAGTGTTATTCACAGAAGCACATGGAGCTGTTATATATTAGAATGTATTTCACTAATTTAATTTGCAAAACCTTATTTCTTCAGTATCAGGTGTCCCACCTTTCTTTGCTAGTGTCTTCTATTTTACAGGCATTTGGCTTTGCTAGTACATTCATTAAGGCTCTATTAATGCTAGTACATTCATTAAGGCTCTATTAATCCTTGATAGCAACTAAAGCTCTGCGTGTTTATATGCAGGTGTTACTTTGTTTAATTTTAAATGTAAATATTTTAATGGGTTTTTTAGGCTCTGACATTCTCCTGAGGTACTGGATTGCTCACATGGTGACTTCTGGGACCTATGTAGATAAAACCAGGTCACAAACATTCCAGAGAGACAAATAATATTTAAATAATATTGAAGGCAGTAATGTTAGAATGCTGAGAATTATATAGTGCTGGGAAACTAATGATGGAAGTTTAATGATTTGAGTGGGAGCCACAGGCTACTATGTTTGTTAAGTGTTGGGCTAAAGAACCACTCCTTACAAGTGCATCAGCTGCATTATAACTTCGATTGACTCACCAGCAATTAAAACTATTTGTTTTAATACGTTTCCATGAGTATTTGTAGTATCCCGGGATTAACTTAATTTCTGTGTAAATCTGGAGCCAGCTAGTCTGTAGAATCTGTCTGTTTTGTATTCCTTTCCTCTTGCCATATGGTAGTGCTCAGGTGAGGGGTGGGATATGTTCAAGTTCAAGATTCATGTTAGTCCTGTGTGTTTTGATTTAATGTATGATTCCTGATGCAAAGCAATAAAGAAAATGTATAATCTTCCATAAAATTTAATTTCAGCCTAAAAATCATGCTGCTGTGGAGGAGAGAGGTAGGGAGCATACAAGTTATCAACGTTGTGCTCTTTGATTTAAGGTTGGGGCCTTTCAGGTATGTGTCATGTTATCCACGCAACTGAAACTTGGATAGCTAATTCAGTTTTGTTCATCGTGTGGAAGATATTGTTTGGTAGTTCTAGGAGATATATCTTTGTGAAAGCTGTGTTTAAAAAGTTTTGAGAGGTAATAGTAGGTTGGTTATTTATAAAAGGGAGTGTTTGTACTAGCCTATGTGTTACAGTTCTATCTTCAATAAGCATATATTAACTCTTGGGAATGTAATTTTGGTATGTAATTATGATAATGGTAATATTCGCAAATAATTTCAAGTTCTAAATTTTGTCTCAAAGGCAATGAGAAATGTAAAAGGCACAAGACAGTTGCTTTTTCATACTTGTAGTCAATGAAAAAGTAGATCCGTAGCTCCATCTACTGGAGTTCAAAATCAGCAGTGAGAGTTGTTTACTGAATACATTGCACTCTGGCACGCTTGTGTGAGTAACTCCCCAGCAGAAGCAGAAATAAGAACTACTAGGTTTTATTCTTCAGCTGGTAGATTTACAGAGTAGATTTCTCTGGAGACACTGGTGAAATGTTTTGACAATTTTACTTGTTTTAACATTTGTGGGCTTTTTTCTATTACATTCACTGTTTGAAAGTTGAGCAATTTGTTTCTTTTGACAAGATACAATAATAGATAAAATGCAGAGCTTTTTGTGTAATTCTTACCCTGTATTATATGTATTTCGTACTCTGAATGTATTTTATACAAGCACTGTAGGCAAGATAAAGACCTTGTATGCTTGGATGGTTCTTCCAAAAATCTTCTCTGTGGAAAGAATAAGTTCCAAGTATAAAAAAGTTTGCTTCTTTGTGTTCTCTGGCAATTTAAATACATGACTTTTAAGATACTTGAGATTAATTTACCTTTTGCAACATCTTGCTGCAGACCAAGGTGAAAGGAAACTATTTCCATTTGATGAACTTTAAATTGCTAATAAGGGAGCAAACATTTTGTTTGCACTTTGCCTGTTTTTCACTTGCATTTGTTTTGGCACAGGAGCTAAGGAACTGTGAGCTATAGCCAAACTCTTGAGGAAAAGCAGAACCTGATATAATCTACCATCACTCTTGTTACAATTAGGTGTTTTCAAAATAGTGCACGTGTTTTCCTTCAATATATAAAACTTTGTTTTTTGTAATACCGGGTGCAAAAATGTGTATAAAAAATCCCTTCCATAAAAAGCAAAATGTGAATTTCTTTCTGTTGTAGCACTAAGTATACACTTCAGTTTCAGGAATAACTTGATGTTAGAATTGAAGTGTATTACAAACTAATGGTTTGTGCAGAACACTGTGCTAAGTATTTTTTGACTGGTCACATTATGTGACAGGGGTGCAAAATACATTTTGTCCTAAACAAGGAGCCTGATTTAATTAAAAGCATTATTAGGCTGACACTTTTCCTTGGTACTTCTTGTTTACTTGTCTTCTTGCTATTATTGTAAAAACTCATTATTTCTTTTAAGATTCATGGATCTTGATATGAGGTCCTAGGTTTACTGTATAGGATCAGAATTGTTGCCCAGTGTAGATTTGAAGGACTTGTCTGAAGTGGTGTAATACCACTGCACAGGTGTCTTTCTCTGCTGTTTTCTTTTTCCTCTGTTGCAGCTTTTAAGAATGATGCCAGTTGGGATGAGGATTTAGATACAGAAAATTAGTGATTGTGTAGAGAAATGTAGTTGGAGTGAATTTCACTCTGTAAGGATTACTGCTACAAAGTGGTAAGCACAAGTAATTACATTAAATGTGGAGACTAAAAGGAAAGACCTCCAATTTTGTTCATAATCAGGCATGTGGCAGTTCATAACTCCTCTGCAGTAAGTGAATTAAATAATGAAATATCTGAGGGTATCAATATCTTCAAATACATATTATTTTTTCTGTATTACAAGTAGAATTGTCACTTGAACTCAGTGCTAAACTTGTACACTGCAAAATTTGTGTGCATGTATATATGTGTATGTGTTTATAATCATAGAATCATTTTGGTTGGAAAGGAATATTAAGATCATCAAGTCAAACCAATAATCTAATATATTACCAAGTCCACCACTAAGCCATGTCCCTAAGCACCACATCTATGTATCTTTTAAATACCCATCTCTCTCTATATCTATATGTACATACACACATGTATAAGTACCCCTCTATGGAGGTTTGTGTACATATTTATCATAAATTCTATATGCAAATAATAAAAATACTAATGAAATATTAACAACATTCAAAGGATTTAAAATGTGTATGCACATAAACATTAATGTATGCATATGTATGTATGGATGTGAAAGTGGATGTGTGTGTTTTGTGAAATGTCCTCTGATAGCTATTATAGACCTAAAAAGAACAGTGTGCTGTAGTTAGTTCATGTTTTATGGGTGAGGATTTCTGCTGCTTAGACAGTAAGAGAAATGTTAACAGTTTCTTTGTGCTTCTTCCTTCTAGAGGCAAGGAAGGAAAAATGAATTAATAAATATCAATTTGTTGTCTGCAGTTAGACGCAATGCATTCTATTAAAAGTTGTTGCCACCTGGAAAGCTAAGGCTCTGTATATTCACGGGTCAGTTATTAGAAGTAATCTATTGTTATTTAGATACATTTCCAGCAAAAGCTAGAATATGTGCTTTTTGCTGAGCTTTCTGCTTCCTTCTGCTCTCAACTCAGAGAATTCAATAATTATAGACCAGGATGGTTTGTTCTCCAGTGAACTGGCAATTAAGGTTTAGATAGGAGAGACAAAGGATGGTAGCCAATGTTTTGTCTGAGCATAAATTGATTATAGCAATTTAAAGTATTTTATAAACATTTTGCTCATCTACTGCAGTTGCAAAACAGCATTTTGAAGTCTTTTTTTAGCAATTATTGATGTCTTCCTAAAATATAAGGAAGAACCCTCACAGTCTCTAAAGTTGCATTGTGTATATGTGCATATCCATACATATCAGCATGCCTGCAAGTACATGTTCACAAAAACAAAAAAACCTCAACACAGTAGGTGTGGAAGTGGTTAAAGAACCAACAGAAGTTCATATACAGGGAAGGTGGAGAGGATTGCATGCAACTTGCCAAATCCCATTTTCAGTAGGCTGAATTGTGGGCAGCTGGGCAAGCTGGTATAACGTAAACCCCTGTGCGAATATGGAGGGCCTCAGCTTCTCTGTGCTGTTGCCTCTCCTTTTGCTCCAACAGTGGTGGAAAAGCAGACCACCTTATGTGGAGCAACTGGCTGTGCATCAATTTTTTGGTGGATGTAAAGTTACTCTGATACCTGTGTTATCAGAGCCTGTACCATTGGAGTGAATTCAAATTTAGGTTTCAATTTCAGGACCTGGGTCAGGTTTTAGCTTGTCATCAGAGATCACCAATGGCTTCTAGGAATTAGTGACTGTTCCCAAGCTGTTTCTGTCATCTTAAACCACAAAATTACTTAGTCACCAATGGCTTCTAGGAATTAGTGACTGTTACCGTCATCTTAAACCACAAAATTACTTACTGATTCCTGGTGCTTGTGAATATTGTGTCTGCTTGGCAGTGCATGTTCAGACTGGGGCTGTACTACCTTTTCAGAAAAAAAATGTTAACAATGCAGAAAGAGCAGTTCAGTGTCTGGTCAGAAATAGTCTCTGAACTTACTACCTTTTCTTTCCCAGCAATATAACATATATGTAGTTTTATTACTCCTTAAATATTTTGTTCCCAGTTTTATTTTTATGTGTGTGTGTTTATATACACTGTATAAATATAGATGTTGTTGATAGATATTTGTGCAGCTACATGATGCATATTAAATTGCTCATTGGAAGAATGAATTTGTTTTTGCACTTGACGTACGACCATTGTAACCATTGTTTAGATAAATGAACTGATTTTTATTCCTATGTGCTGAACACTTGCAGCTCATGAAGTTGCACTTGGACGTTATGCCTATTGTCTCTCTTGTTCTAGTGATTATATATCACATGATGTTGTTTCTTTCTCCATGGTCCTGTTTCTCACAGTGGTAGTTTATTATAATGAGAACAGAAAGGAGATGGAACTGGTATATATTGCATAAAGAATTATTTTCTTCTAGTATGTGCTGTGCTGATAAAAATAAGTTTTTATTGCTTAAATACCTATAAAAAATGCCAAGTGTCTGAAACACTTTTCACTAATTTCGAAGAACTGCAAAACCAGCTTATTATAAGCAAGTAGGCTGCAAGGATTTCAGATAAGCGTGCAAAGAAACCACTGATGTTCAAACTGAAAAACATGATCCCATATTTTGACAATAAATTCCTAGAACTTACAAGTTCTCAGGAAGAATTTTTAGTAGTGCATATTTTAGCTTGACTGCAATGCCAGCATTTTCTCTGCTGGTAGGTGGTAACTGCAGCCTTTATCAGGAGCACATAAGGGAATTCAAATCCAAAAGAAGGTTCAGTGAAGACTGGAAAACTTACATCCTCTTGTTTTTTTGCAAAATATATGAGTATTTAGGGACGTAACAAAATGTTTTGTTCGCCTCAGATGATGAAAAAGAGAGCTTACAGACTTGTTCTAAGAACTTGGATAAAGAAGGACCCTTGGCTGATATATTTGTATATAAAATATCAAATATAATACTGTATCTCTCATCTCTAGAATGTTTGGGGCTATGTCTTTGCTCAGCTCCTGGGTTTTCAGTGCTGCCTAGTGAACCTCACTTAGAAATTCTAAAAATGTTCAGTGATGCATGTACACGAACTTGCAGCTGTATGTAAAATTGATCATAAAATCACAAAATGGTTGTTGGCATCTCATGTATTTAGGCTGACTTAAAACCTGTTCAAGGGGACTTTGAGGCTAAATAATTTTTTTGTTTCCTCTATTATTTTTTTTTCTCTTTTTATCCTAGATTAGTTTATTGTCTGCGAAGACCCACGGACACTTTGTGCCCTGATGGGGGACTCAGGATCCAGACGATCAACTCTAGTATCTCGGTTGCCAATATTCAGGAGAAGTATTAGCCGGAGACACGACTCCCTTCCTTCTTCACCTTCTTCTGCTAATGCCATTGGTGTCCACGCCTCTTCCCCATCCAGCACGAACTCCAGCTCAGGGAGCACAGGCAAGCGCCGGAGTATTTTCCGCACTCCTTCCATTAGCTTCCATAACAAGAAGGGGAGTGAGCAGAAGCCTGATGTGGCTACTCAAAATGTTGCTGTCTCAAACGGTGCCCAGTCCTCTCTTGACGCATTCCAAAAACTGAGCTTAGAGGAACACATTAAAAGCAAAGGAAGGCATTCAGTTGGCTTTGGCAGCTCACGTAGCAAGAAGATAACAAGGTCTTTGACAGATGATTTTGAAAAGGGAAAGGAGCCCTCAGCTAATAAGAATGTCTTTATAAATTGTATAAGTTCTGGTAATAATGAGGGTGATGATTCAGGCTTTGCAGAGGAGCAGTGCCGATACTCTGTCAAACAATCCACGCGAAAGCTTCTCACTAAATCTTTCTCATCACACTACAGATTTTCCAAACCAGTTCCAGAGAGTCAGTCAGTTTCATCTGTGCAGCAATCCACGTGTGTGCTGGAAGTTAAATCATATGTGGAAAGTGAACCGGTGATTGCCAAGTCCTCTCCTCCATGTTCGGCCGAGGTGACAGAGTGCATGGGAAGCTCCTTGCAGTCCCCACTGCTCTCAGCTGACCTCACAGCTGCCCAGACCCCCTCTGACTTTGTCGCCCTGACAGAGGATTCTGTTTCGGAGGTTGATGCTCTGCCCAGCAGTGGGACTGCAGCACCGCTTGCAGAGGATTTTGGCCACAATGTCTCTACCTCTCAGATCTTCTTTAACCCTGTTGCTGCTCCTGCGAGGGAAATGGATATTGTGGAAAGTACTGGCCATTCTGTTGGTGTATCTCCTGTGAGTCGTGCAAGCTCCTGCAGTGTTGAATCTAATAACTTATTCAAAACCTCAAGTGCTAATCAAACAGAAGCATTGTTGCAGTCCAATGAACTACATATTAACAATGACAGGCACATAAGAGAAATTAACTCTGCAAATGCACATTTAGAAACTTTTGTATTACAGCATAGAGGAGAACCAGTGTTACTCTCTCCAAAGGCACAGGGGTTGAGTGGGGACAGAGATGAAAGCACACCGTCCAAGCACACAAGAGAGACAATTCCTCTAATGGAGTCTAAGATTGTTCCATGTTCTGAACCTCGCTCCTTGAAAACACAACAGGGTTATGAAACAAAACATTCTAAAGGTATGTCTCATGGTCTTCTCACTGTTCGGTTTGGTAGGCTTTCTTTGGCTGCAGTTCTTCTGTAAGAATTGTTTTGTCATAAAGTGATTGGTAGAGTTCTGAGTGCAAGCTAGGAAGTTAAAATATTCTGAATTGTGCCCTCCCAGAATGGTAAGAATTAAAAAAAAAGTCTGTTTTTCTGAGTTCACGTTTTACAGTTTGCTAGTACCCATCTGTGCTGTCCATAGCTATGCTTTCCTGTGGTAGAAAATGATTTAAGAAGGAAAGTATTGATTCTCTCCTCTTGTTCAATGCTGAAGCCAGGATTTTTGAGGCATGCCTATATTCCCCTTGAGCCAAAGAGTTACTTTGTTTGTGATGGAAACATCAGCAAAGAAATAAATCTTCTTTTAGCCCGGTTACAAAAAAAAACCAACACAATTTATCTTACATTGATCTGGATTTCAAAATTTCTAGACTCTTGATTGCTGTATTCTGCTGATGTTATAGAGTAGTTTGGAGTGGATGTTCCTGTGTCAGAGTTTGAAAGATCCTATTTCTACTTATATTTGAAATAACATTGTGCAAGTTCTCATTATGTAATTATGAAATGGATGGAGTTAAATACTGTCTAAATTTCACACTGGATCTTTAGTTTATGAAAAGGGATTTGGAAGTATTAACAAGATTAAGTAGAAAGGCTGTGCTTAGAAATCCCAGTCTATAAAGATGCAGATGAATAAAGGCACCAGGCCCTTGAGTGAAGGACACCTGTCAAAAGGCATTTGTCTCTGGTAGTTCATTTTTTAAAACCAACCTAAAGACTGGTGCTTTCTTGGATAATTCTAAGGCTGTATCTGGTAGGCCAAAACTTGTGGGTGTCAACCAAACTACATTCATAATGTTTGTATTAGAAGATGAATGAGTATAAACTCATAAATTCATACCCATCTTTTTTGCTTGGACATTTTTCTAAGTATGTGGATCAAAAGCAATCTTGTGTTTTGAATTATTTGTCACCGCAAGGCTTGGTTAGGTATCTTGTATATAAATGGCAAAAAAAGTCAAATAAATCCATTAAAATAGCTTTCACTGTAAGGGATCTCTTTCCTTCAGAACTTTAATCTATTGAGAGAAAAAATATTTCCATTAGTGTATGTTACTGGTCCTGAGCACTCAGTCTTCCATTTGTGAATGGGCTCATCCTTTTGAAGCTGGCTTACTGGAGTGTACTGAAGAACAGCAAGTAGGCAGCTCAGAGTGATGTTTAGAAATACACAGTGCATTTGAAACTCATACAACGACAGTTGTGTACTTAATCTATATTTCTGGAAGGCAGCTAACTGGACCTGAAACTGTGATAAAGGATTTTTGTAAGTGGGATCCATGTTCACAGAAAGACTAGGGCGATACTGCACTATATAGAAGTAAATGAATAATTGTTAGGGTTTTATACTTCTGTTCAAAATGCAATTTTTATTATTTTTTTTTTAACTTGAGTGTTGAAGAATCAGTTTAAAATTAGAAAATGGCCAAGTATACAAAGGGACCATTGAAAAAAGATGTAAAATCCTGTGATATGAAATGAAATAAATATAGAAAAAGCTTCTATGACATTCATTAAAATAGGGTTATAAGTAGTTTTAGCTGTTACAAACAGACTGGTTTAAAACTTTGGGTTTGCTGAGACAGTATTTAAAACCAGATGTGCATGCAACATATTTTTGTGCATTTTCTTTGGGAACAGGTTTTTTTCTTCTGTGGCTGGTATTATAGCTGATATTATAGATAGCATTGTGGATGTGACATTAATGTATGAGCAAATTTGACGTGCCATGTGTTTCTTAGTATATTTTTATATGTTTCTACGTGATAAGGATTCCAGGTGATACAGAGCCTGATGGAAAATGGTTGTTTTCTCGCAAAAGTCAAGAAGATATTATTTTCTGCATTAGATTTATTATGCTATTATGTTTTTTCTCTTTCCTCATATCTAAATTTGCTCTAACACCTCAAAATGTAATTTTTTCCCCTCTTTTTGAGTGTGTTATTGTTTAATTGGGACTGGGGACTGGGATTCTGCCTGCTGGCTGCAACCTGGGTTGGAGGGTGTGGATGCAGGGCTGAGCTAGGAGGCCGAAACAGGAACAGGAACCAGTGTACATCCCTGTCTTATGCAGTGGTACCAGTGCTGGCCCTGTAAAACCTCAGTATTTAGGGTAAGACAGGTTAGGTTTTGGCAACAGTGATATTTTCTCTGGTGGATTTTACTGGACAGCGGTTTGGAAGTGCCCTAGAATGAGGGGAGAAAATAAAGGATGGAGCATACATCTTTCTGGAGTCTGTGAGGAGCCATGGGACTGGGCTGTAGCATGCAGAGTGTGCTAGTCATTGATAGCTGAACCCTGAACTGGTGATCCAGGTGACACTTTTATCTAGGTCAGAAGGATCTGCTTTCTACAGAACATCTCTTATGTGACTACCTTTTAATGTAAGCATTTCAAGCAAAGCAATGCTCTCATTTAGAAAGTATTTGTAGAGGCTAATTCTCTGTAGTGATTTCTGGTTGCTTTTCTGTTTGTAGTTGATCTTGCCAATAGCTTCAGTCCATACAGAGAAAGCAGATTTGTTGAGAAACGACTGAGATCATCTTCAGAAGGTACTGCTGGAGGCAGTCGGCTGATCATAAAACCAAAGGATGGAAATACAGAAGAGCTTAACAGCCTACAGAAGCAGAGAGCAAACTCATCCTCTTCAAAAATGAACAGCATGGTGAGTTTTATTCCCCTATGTGGATGCTTTTGTTTTTCTGTGATTGGTGTAACTATAATGAGAAACAGCAACTTGATAATGGATGTTAACGAAGGTGAAGGGGAAGGTGGGGAATACTGTCTAAGGCTTCCAAAATGTGATTCAGACTTAGCTGCAGATATTAAAAGTAATTTTTTCTGGGTGTGACATGAAAAGGTTTGCATACTTTCTCTGAAGAGATTCTTCTTGTCATCTTCTGCTGATTTGCCTGGGAGAGGGAACTGCGGCAAAATTCAGTAGGACTATTTCTGAGGTTAAATACAGTGGGCTATTCTGTGACATTTTATTGTTACTGTGGTAGTTATTTCATGGACTCATGTATGGTACGAGAGTGAGATGAGATTCGGACCAGAAGTTAGAAAGTAGTCATTAAGGAGGCTGACTTGAAAGGTCTGAGTGGTCCCTTTCAAAATTGGTGACAAGTTTGAATACTTTCACTCTGAGCAAAAGGTGAAGGAGGAGAGGAAAGGATCTCTTCTGAGAGCCCTTGAGGGTCCTGAGGACTGGAGAAGCTAAGGCAGATCAGATAACTGCAGGATACTACTTTTGAGACCTCTCCTAGTGAAGTAATCATAGAAGAGACTGACTGACAAGTTTGCGCTTTCCTATAGCCAGTGAGAATGAACATACAAGATGAATGTGATTTATACATGTTCCCCAGTGAAAGAAATAAAGATGCTGAGATTTAATATCTACAGCAATGGCATCTGCTCTCTAGCTTATGGGAATCACTAAAACAAGTTTTCTCATCATTATTAGTTTGAAATATTTTATGCGACATGCTAGCTGAAAAAAGGATTCATTTTGTGTATCCATGGCTGAAAACAGCTTTCCACAGAATGCAAAAAGCTCCAAGTTTCTTACCACTGCCTGGAGTTGCTAAGCAGATGTATAAATGAAGATACTTTTCCTGCTCAGGTTTATGTGATAGCCATTAGGCTACAATGATGCAGGACCAAACACATCTCTGAGAGACTCAAATGTGAACACAACTGCGTTTGTAAGAAAGGATTTTTGCATCTCATTTGCAGATGTAAAATTGTTTGGTGCAAGCTGATGTTAGTTTTCCAGTTACATGCTCTTTTCATGTAATTTCACAGAACAATATAAAAATTCATACCCTTACTTTTATGACCGTGTGCTGCTTTGGCAAAACATAAACATAACATAAACATAAACAAAACATAACATCATCTCTCTCACCTGAGAAGCCAAGGAAGGCTAAAATTGTCTTGCTCAGTAGTATTCAAACATAATAGTCCCTGGCTGGTCATGTCAAAACAGGACCCCAGAGAAGGATCTGATTTAATGTGAAATTCCCTTACAGAAACTGTGGTAGGAAACTAGAGTTTATGGGTTTCCTAAGATGATTTGAAATCTGTCTTTTGTCTTGGTCAATGTCACCCACATGTCTGAATGTGTTATCCAAATGGTCCTTTGTGTCTGGGATCAACAAACGCTGTTGTGGATGGCAGGAGAAAATTATGTCGGTACCAAGCATATTCTTACTATGTGCAGCCAACACACAACAC
Organism: Chaetura pelagica; assembly: GCF_000747805.2. Lineage (NCBI taxonomy): Eukaryota > Metazoa > Chordata > Aves > Apodiformes > Apodidae > Chaetura > Chaetura pelagica. The sequence goes on along the minus strand of NW_009952973.1, from coordinate 86,105 downwards.
ATTTCCTGGTGTAACGGTGTCCTGAAACAATGCTCACTAAAAACACTCAACTAAAATGGAGTTACTTGATGTCTTATACAGAAATGCTTGTCTTTATGCTCATTTTCTATAATCTGGGCAGACTGAATTACGTTCACTCCAAAGGCAGGATTAATCTCTTCTTTGCAGTAGCAGATTGTACAGTATTGTCAGTATTCACCAATAAATTTTATACTACCTGAAAGGGCAAAAGGCAAATTAATTTTACGAAGAGATTATTTTATACATCTGCCTTTCTTGTTTATAGATTGTTGCCAACTTGTCAGGTGAAGTAATGCAAAATTTGTTTATAAAAATCCTTGGTTTTGAATATTTTTAATCCACTGAATTATTACACCCAGAGGTAGAACAAAGAGAGAAAGAGGCAGAATTGCCAGATAGCAGAAGAACCCTTTGTGCTATTGAAGTGTGTTATAGCGTATTTCTCTGTTTTTGCAGGAAATTAACATTCAAATATTGGTGAATAGTGTCTCATTTTCCAAAGCCAGAAAGCACATGATGGATGACATTTGAGGATGCTGTTTCATGTAGGCATACAGAGCATTACGCAGAAGTAGCTCCTGCTCTAAAAAGCTGGTTCTCTGCCCTAAAAAGCTCAAGCCTGTAAGCTTTATGTGGGTTGTTGAGACTCTAGTTATTAGGCAGATCTTTGTGTTCGTTTAAATACTAAGCTAGACTGATACCATAGCAGGGACTGGGAAGGTAACAACAGAGTAACAAGAAGCAAACAAAGTGCATGGGAGGTAGGTGGTGATTTGAGTCTCATTTTCATGTCCACATCTCTTTGTCACTTTCAGCAAGTTTGTCCACAAATTCAGAGTAGTTTGCTCATGCTTATTTGTATCACAGTCACAAAGAGCTTTTATGTCAAGATTACTGTGCATCCTAATGAGTGAAGGTATAATTGTTCCTGCCTTCTCCCCCAGTGCACGTGGATATCATCTTCATATGCTAAGAAAAACGCTGGGTGTAAGCTATTTTAGTAAAAAGTGAGGTATAAGAAAAATTCAAACTAATAACACAATTTCCTCCCCCCTCAAACATCCAGAAGACAAAAGAATAAGCTGAGTACCCTGTAAGGAAAAAGAATTAAAAATTGAAGAAATTGAATGCTTGTAATAATACCTATCTGAGCAGCAAACAAGGAACTGAAGTTTAACACCACAGTAGCAGATTGTTACCAGTGAGTGATCCTACTGAAGAGCAAATGCTAGGTAAAGAATTGGAGTTGCTTAATGAAATATTGTTGAAAACATCGATGTAACTTAAATGCCTAGAAAAACACATCACAGGCATTTAAGGGATGGCAAATTCATGGCAATTACTGAGGTCTTTCTGACGAGCACAGGTATGCTGTTCAGTTGTGCTCTGCAGCACCCAGCAAGTGTTGGAAGCTGCAGATGCTGGTTTTTAGCGTCATTCAGACGTTGTGTTATGCTGAAGCAGCTTTACAGCATGAAATGTACATTTTCCTTGCAAACTGAGGGAAGTGCTCCAAGACCCTGTTTGCTTCCTTTTTCTTGTACGCAGGCATTGTGGGCTTCTGCTGAGGGGCTGGCAGGAATGAGGAGCCAGAAGACCTGAGGAGGTGCTAGATTTTCACAGGATATGAGAAGAAAAAAATTTAAGTTAGTGTCTGAGAAAATGGTCTTCCTCCTAAACAACCTGCTCAGCAGAGTATTCTTGCATGATTGCCAGTGCTCTTTTTGAAGGCAATAGGTAAACGCTTGGATAGGTGGATCTCCTAAAACTGAGAATATCTGTAAAACCTGCAAAAATGGTCACCGCCTACCCCCAGAGGGCTGTTAAATCACTTGTGAGATGCCAAGAGTAATTTATAATCTAGGGCAAGAAAAGTCTTTCAAAATAACACTGCAAACCTTCCAGTTTTGTAGTGATGTAAGAAATAAACTGAAACAGATACTTGAGATTAACAGTTTAGGTTACTAATTACATTTTTTCGTCAGTTTCTTACACTGTAATCCTTGCAGTGACCGGTTTCTGCCACAAGATGCCATCATTTTATTAAAAGTGGTTATACACTTCAGTATTACATAGTTATAAGCAAGAGCTGCCATTCAGGACTCATTTTTGAACAGTTTAATGTTGATTGGCCTGTATAGTAGAATAGACTCTTTTCAAATGAACATGGTTGATCCTGATAAAATGTAAAGAGATTCATATTGCTATAGAAATTGTGGTAATTTAAATGTTCCAACTATGAAGTCATCAGTTACAATGCTAGATATAACATCCAAGCTAGTAAATTATGTCTGAGAGTATTTGGTAGAGGTTATGGCTGAACTCTCTGTTCTCCAGCTAGGGGTGGTTCCCCTTTATAAATATGTGAGAGAGGCAAAAAGAAAGAAAAATGCAGCGCAGCATAGTAAAAAGACCTGAATGATCTGAAATATGCAGCCCTGCAAGACGAACAAGAATAATGTAAACCTGGGTAGTTGAAATGCAGGAGAGAATTAGAATAACCACATTGAAAAATTAGGATCCAGACCCCTAGATCACTCTAAATAATTTCTTGAAGAGGATTAGGAAACAGAACAGCAATGGAAAAAAGAGTTGATGTGCTAGAGTACTTAGAATTCACAGAAGAAATTGAGGTGTATGTGAGAGCAACAAAATGATCCTTCACTTCTCTTAGTAGTGGCTAATATGGAAAGATGACTATTCTAAATACCATGTTTGCTGGTGCTATAGAGAAAATGTTAAAAAGTACTGATTTTTATTTTTTTTTTTAAGTTACTGATAGACATTTTGGGATGCTAGTAAATTAGTCAGTCATTAATGAAAGTAGTTTCATGTTTCTGCAAATTAAAAAACAAGAGGGTTGTTGCATCTCTTAGATCACACTGCCCATTTTCAAGATGTTTGCGTGCAGCAGTGCAGCTCACAGGTGATTTTACTCAATCTAGAAAAATGACTGCAGACATGCAGTAGAACAAGGCTTCCCTCTTACACTGAGTCTGACAGACCTGCCTTTCTGCAGTTATTCACAAAGAAAACAATTGTCTTTGTGAATACTACCTTGTCCACACCTGCTACCAGCATATATGCTAAATGGTTAAAAGAAACTTCATTTTTCAGGTTTTTCCTGTCTTGGTGGGTGAATGGTCCCTCCTGTTCTGCAGGCCTGCATTTCTCTGGGCACTCTCTTGAGCACAGAATCTTGTGCAAATGTTGCCAGTTTTTCATTTTTTAAATTCAGCTGTAAGTTTTCATCCTTGCAGGTAAAGGTATTTATACTTGCCTTCAGTGCTGTGTTGTCCTCTCCCTTTGCCTAGAGCAAGACAGCCTTGCCTGCTTGTGTCAGTCCAATTAGAGCTGCACAACTTATTTTTCTGGATTGTTGCTTTGACTGTGCCATTTCTTCCTTTGCATCTCTCCAGTGATTCCAATATATTAGGTAAAACTGCATGTTGCCAGTTAAAGGACTTCCATGGCCTGAGGGTTATCTCAGTTTTTTTCTCCTCAGCTTTAACTGTGATACAGGTCTTTACTGCCCACTCGTCAAACTGTCAAATAGTTGTCTTCATATTTCTCCCACACTGCCTACCACACGCTAGAGTAACTCAAGGTGCCGCAAAACTTTGTCCATTTCCTTTCTCCTTATTTCCTTGTCTACAAGTAACAAATGAAACTGAACTAAGATAATTTTTCAAGACGCATGCCAGTATTATATTACTGAGGTTTCTACTTCTCCATCCAATGCTGACACTTAGGCAAAATCCCTTTTTCCTCATTCTTGTACTATGTGGGAGTGGTTTGAGAACCTAACATCTCAGTAAATATATTTATAATATGAATTAAGAACAGTATATGCAAAAAAACAGTGTTGGAATACAGGGTAATATTTCATGGGCTACCGCCGAGTTTAGTTTGATAATGGGAGGGGTTGAATACATCAGTTAAACATTGTGATTAATTAGTGCACTGAATTATTAATTTTGAGAGTTTAGAGGGGGTCATCTGAAACTTTGGAAGACATAACAGAAGTAAATGATTGACACAGAAATAGTGAGATGCTAGCAAAAGAGATACTAACTGCAAGTATCTGAGATCCTTATTGTATCTTAGGAGGAAGCAGGAAGGCAAAACAGATCACTTCATTGGAAATGTCTTATGGCTGCTGCTTGGAATGTCTCTTTGTGATAATTACCTAATTAGAGTTTATGTCTAAATTTTTGTTAGATATCCTGGATATTCTGTGTAACTGTTCCTAGGTTTGGTTACCTAGCTGATTTGGGGTGACTTAGCAATTAATAGTCAGGTTTCTAGTGTACTTCAGAAGTGGTACTTGCAAATGATAGAGCAATTATCCAAACCTTTGTACTCATCTATCCTTCTGTTTGATATTGTACATTATGAAGCACTATCCAAATCTGCAACTCATGAAAGGATGATGATTGCTTATCACAGATTATTTTTAATGTTTCCTGAGTAGTCTTATTATCAAGTTCCAGGCCTAGCCTAGTTGCTACATCATGAGAGAAACAGGATCCTGTGACCCCCATGTATTTCACTGAATATACCTGATAAGGGCTAAATTTTTTTTATGTTCCTGTTCTCTATGCTTAGTATGATATTTTGCTGGTGTCTGATGAAGCACTGAGAATTGGTAAATCTTGACTGGCTTCTAGTCTAGAGAGGATTAAAGTAATTTTCATATTTGCTCCAAGTTGCTCTAAAATAAATTTGTCCTGCTCTTTTGTCCTTGAGTATGTGCTTTGAATCGTCTGACAGTCTGTACTAAGATCGTTTGAAAGCTGAGATTGTTATGCAGTCTGTGATGGCCAACACATTAGGTGGAAAATGCTATTGAAAATACATTAGTTGAATGGTTTATGACTTACAGCAGGTGACCACTAGACTTAAAAATGGAACTGAAGGTGGTTGGTTTTGTGAAATGTAAATGTGATGTGTAGAGGATTGAGAAGAGCCTGTGGCATATACTGTTTATTTACAGATTGAAAACACATTAATGATTACTGTCTTAATAGCAGTTAAGCTTCTGTCCTGCCAGCCTGCACTGGAAAGTCAGTAAATGAAAAGTTATGGAGGAGATCTGACTGCTTAAGGTTTCAGTTTTTATAAAAAAGCAAAACAAAACAAAACCACAACAAAAAAACCCCAACCCAACCTTTTTCACATATACAAAACTGTTTATAAAAATATGAACCGGGTAAGATAAATACACATGCTCCTTTAATGTCCTCTGCACAACCTTCTTTAGAACTGTCAAGGTTATGTTTTCTCTGCGTTGCTGCAACCTGTTGTTACCTTGCTGCACAAATATTATCTCTGGTATCTGTGATGTTCACATGTAGTTAAAAAAGATGTTACATTTTTTTTCCTGTCACTGAATTATGGCATTTCTGCTTAATTCAAATTCATCTCTGCTGTGCTGAGCTTCTCAGGGGAGAATATTTAGGAACATCAATTCTTATTGAACTGTTCAAGCAAACCCTGTAAGGCAGTGGTTCTCCCTTCATGTGAAGTGGACTTGACAGCATTCATGTATAACTAGCTTTGTAGTAACATAACAAAAATTCCCCTTTTGTAATGATTTTGGCATTTTGCTCCTTTGTGGAAAGAAATTGTGAAAGAGTTAAAGCAAGACCTGTCAGGACTGTTTTGATAGCATAAGGCTGAGCAATGCTATCTAAATAGGAATAAACTGCTGATTGTAAGTAAGTAGTAATTTGGGCCTTAAATTGTTAACTTAGCATGGAGAAGTGCCTTTCACATACTATTAGCATAAAAAAATGGAAATGGAAAATTTATATTTAAACATTTTGTCTATGATTTTTAGGTCAAGTCAACGAGAAGCTTTTCAGCTAAATACCCTGTGGGAAATTAATGTCTGTAGTGTAATACACATTTCTTAACATATTAAGAGCTTATAAAAATCAGATTGCAGTTGTTAGACACTTTAAATTAATTATTGAGATCAAGTCACTAACAGCAATTAATTTAGATGTGGCTTACTACTTAGGCTATAACGTCCTATGCATTTCTCTAAGGACATAATAATTTATAGCAAAAAAATGAACTGTTATTCTAACATTGGTGTAATTATTCTGATTGAACAGAGTTATGTTAATACAGGAAGAAGGTAGAGTGATTTATAAGCAATATTAAATCCCAGAGTAACCATGGTAGAGGATGGATGTGTTTTTACGTAGTGAAAATCAGACAGATTAAGTTCTTCTACTTCTGTTGTTGGTTAACTGCAGTGGGCAGCTAAGAACCACACAGCTGCTCAATTGTTCCCTCCAATGGGATGGGAAGAAGAATCAGAAGCATAGAAGTGCAAAAATTTGTGGATTGAATTAAAGATAATTTAACAGGTAAAGCAAAAAAAGAAAAATATATCAGTACTGCGACTGGTGCTGTTTGGTGTCTTTGTCTGGTTCACAGTCAGTGGAACCGAATGCACCCTCAGCAAGTTTGCTGTTGACACCAAGCTGTGTGGTGTGGTTGACACAAGTCAAGGTTCTGCACCTGGGTCAGGGCAATCCCAAGCACAATTGGGAGGTTGGGAGGAGAATGGATAGAGAACAACCCTGATGAGAAGGATTCAGGAGTGTTGGTTGATGAGAAGCTCAGCATGAGCCAGCAATGTGCACTTGTAGCCCAGAAAGCCAACTGTGTCCTGGGCTGCATCAAAAGAAGCATGACTAGCAGGTCAAGGGAGAGGATTCTCCCCTCTATTCTTGTGTGACTCCCCCTGGAGTATTGTGTCCATTTCTGTAACCCCCAAGACAGGAAGGACATGGAGTTCTTGGAGCCAGTCCAAAGGAATGCCATGAAGCTGATCAGGAAGCTGGAGTACCTCTTATGAAGTATAAGTGTAAGGGGGAAGATGAAGCAACCAGGACCCTAACAAGGGTTTCTGAAGGAATCAGAAGACCTGATACACTCTGTTCTTACATATTGGGATCTCTTCTCATTATAGAAAGGACACTGGTCAGGGGAACCTGAGAGTTTCCATCAGTGGAGGCAGGTTCTAGGATTATGTGACTTAAGTGTGGCTGATATAATGCCCATATTTCAAATAATACACTTGAATTTTAAATAAAAGAGGAGTCCTTACGCAATGAGTAATATAGTAAAGTAGAAAAATCTTTCTATCCAGTATTGATAACAGATAGTACTTGAGGAAAAAAGATAATTTTTTAGATTTTAATTCCTTCTACACAATGGAAGATTATTGTCACGTCTTTTTATCTAGGGAGATGCCCTTAGCACTGATAGTATTTTTGATGCTGTGGTATATCTTACCAGGTTAGCATATGCAAATAATACATACATTAGGGAAACAGAAATTACTAAGTGACTTATCTAAGGGAGACAGTTAATGAAAAGCTAATTCACTAAAGCTGAAATTTGTTACTGGTGTATACGAATTTAACAGCGTGTTGTGTTTTTCATCATGTATGTCAGGTGATTCACAGGTAGTGTGCACTTACTTGGTTTTTATGGAAATAAAAATTTAAATTTCCCCAGTCTTGGTAGCAGAGTTGAGTTGCTCTTGTCCCTTCTCATATACATTGTTTCCTGCTGTAGGTCCCTCAAACAGTGTGGCCAAGAAGGCTTGTATGGTCGGAGTTCTGCAGGGCTTTCCTGTAAGCTGCCTCTTTGCATGCTTTTGCTTATTCGAGAATAAATTCGGAATAAACACAATATTTTCCCAGCCCCAGGCTATAGCAGTTCAGAGTAGGGTGCTTATTTGAGGCCTTTGATCCCTTTGATTGATAAATCAAGGTAATGGGGTGAGAAATGGAAGCACTGTTGGGTCACTTGTTCAGCCTTTTTTACAGTCCTTCTTGCCTTTCCAGTTCATTGCTGGAGGCAACTCTAAGTGAACCCTGGGTTAAAGCAGTGGCTGGAAAACTAGCTGCAGATCCAAAAAAACTTGCCATTTAAAACGAGAGTGTTTTCTGATTGAGAGTCAAGTGCATGCTATCCCATTTAAGACTCGTATTTTGCATGCTGTATTACTGATTGATATATGGAAATTAAGTTGGGAATGCTTATCTAGGTTAATTAACCTTTTAACAGATGAATGGGCAAAAATATATCATTCACAAAAGAAATGAGGTGTTAAAACATGCTTTACTGCCTCAGAGAGTTTTCTGTATTCAAAGCATTTATTCAGTAAAACTAACAAAATTCATTGAGGTAGCATAGGCTTGTTGAATAGCTTAATAGCTTTCTTTTTAAATTTTCATAACTCACTGAACAGATGTTTTAATTAAAAAAAACCACACAACCCTCCAAATGACACAAACTTTTCTGAAATTAATACACTTGAAATTCAGGATAGGAATGTGTATTTTTGTATTTAAATTCTTTATAAAGAAACAAAAATTTTGCATTTTTGTACTTTGAGAAGCGTTTTTGATTTTGAAGATGATTAATGTCAGAAAATTGTATAGGATTTATAGTTAAGCATTCTGGATAGTTGTTAAAATTCAGAGCTGATTGGCAGTCAGAGGAACATTGGTACTTAAGAAGAAGAAGTAATAGCTAGAGCATTGCATGACACTTACTTAAAATGCAGTGTTTGATGCCACAGAAAACCTGGGGAGAGGAGTTAAAAAGTTTAGTAACAGTCTGCTTCAGGATCCTGAATATGTGCAATGGGATGGGGAGTTTTCATCAATCCCAGGTTAATTGAAGATTATTAATCCAAGTCTATTTCTGTATCTCAGACAGATACCTTAGACAAAAAGAAGGGCTTCAGTTTTTCTTTCACAATTCATTTTGATTCATATGCATGTTTTAAGTTACTCCCACGTACTTGCTCTGTTATGTCCAATCCTGTAAAAGAGGCACCAGAATTCATGTTGCTCCCTAAAAATAACTCCTACAGGATTCTTCACTGGATAATGTTTTGGAATGTATCAAAGGAAATGAGGTTAGTTTTGACTGTTCCAAAAATCAGAAGTTTGCATTTGCATGAGATGTCTCCTGTCATCTTTTTTTCTGGCATGTTGTAGTTGAAAAAAGTAAAACCCACCAGTTTTAACTTAGTTACTCTAACCTGAAATGATCAGATTTTAAGTGTTCAAAATGTATTTTGAAGAAACTATCCCAAAATAAGCATTGTGAAACTTGTGTGAAGTAAAATGAGTAAATAGTGGGAGGGAACACTTAGTTAAATGAAATAGTCTTTATAAATCTGGCAGACTGTTACCCTAGCAGACTTTTGTATTTGTAAGTTGGCCAACTTCTGGAATCTGGCTCCATACTGGAGTGGAGGAGGTGGGAGTGGGGGAAAGTGAGGAGCTGATCTAGAAAGAGACAGGGATGATAAAGGTTAGGATTTACTGGGGGATGGGCTATGATCCCATTAGAAAATGGGAAGGATAATAAGATAATAAGGATAATAAGGGTTGAAGGTATGAAACCTGGGATTAAGTATTGGGTGGAGTTCATTGCAGGTATCGTGGAAAAAGAAGTGATGAAGCATTGGGAAGGAAAGAAGTTTAGAGGAAATTTGGGGCTAGTATAGTGCTGAAAGTTAAGAGGATGGAAAGTAGGTCAGTGGAAGGAACTTTATGTATTCTTGTAAATCAGTCAAGAACTGGGGGAGAGGCTGGGAACTAAACAGGTCAAGAGCTGACAGAACTGGTTGCCAAGAAAAATTTGTAACCTGTCTCTTACCAGAAATACTGAAATCCAGGGGTTAATCTTATTTTCTATGAAAATTCTGCCTGTGATACTTTTTCAGAGGGAAAAAAGGCAGTCTGTAAAATATTTAGTTGGCAACAACTTGACCGGCATTTTAGCCAAAAGAGGGAAGTAACGCAGTTTTCCTACTGAAAGTGCGTCTGTGTCCATGGTAGTTAAGGTGTTATTGTATTTTCGTTAGTCACAATTGAACAGTTTTTTTGTCCAGATGAGAATAAGAAGTTGTCATATTTGTCTTTACTCTTTAAGGGCAGATGTGACATGGAAAGCAATTTGATCTTGTTATCAAAGCTATACCTTTTTTTTGAAATACTTTATCTTCTCTGGGCCTGCTAAAGGGGAAAGAAAAAGGAATATTTTTGCAGCTCGATTCATAGAGATTTATGCCTTTAACTTCCATTTATGTTAACTCTGACCAAAGTTAAATCACAAAATATCCCCAGTACTGGCATTTTCTTTTATTTGTTAACTCAAGTCTTTATTCAAAATACATTTTCTCCTCTCTGATGTTACAATTATGCTCTCTTTTTGCAATAGACCACAATATTTCTTTGTCTGTATCTGTTTCTTCTGTCACCTGGTATTCACCGCATGCAATGGTTTTCACAGCTCTTGTTTAGATTTCACCTTTAGTTTGCAGGTACATTACATTGCAAAGACTTTTTTCCTTTCCTTTGTGCTTATGGCTTATGTGATGATTTTTTTCCTTTATTGATTTAGCATCCTTAAGGACAATATCTAAAAATGTAACTGCAACACATTAGAATGGATTTATGTACCATTTCAGAACTAGACTGAGGCTGTAATAAGTGGATTTAGACAGAGAGGGAAAAGAAGTGGTCAGTATAGACCATTAACTGTTTTATGGACAGAATTGTATTGAGGAGAACATATACCTGAAAATAAAAAGTAAGCTTCTGCAATGGATTCTGTGTATCTAATGTGTTGATATTTCTAAGGGTATTACAGAAAGATGTGGTATCACTTGTTTATTATTACTGTACTTCTACTGTTTTAACTCCATGCTTCAGGACTTCAGATATCAGAAAATTCTGTGGTTAAAAATAACCAAGCAACAGCTGGATTGATTGACCATGGCTTGTTTCACTGTGGTCATGACGCCATGCTGAAGGGAGCGATGTGACCATAGGGAAATTGCAAGTTGAGGGTGACAAGCAGAGAAAACATCTTTCTTGGCATCGCTGTTAACTTAAAGTACATGTCAAACCAGCCTTGTGCTGGAGATTAGAGAACGACTGCTGTGGTATTAGGTATCACATGGATAGATGCAAAGCTTTTCTGAGATGCCTAACTAATATGCCCTGTTCACACTTACACTGCTAAACTGATCACCAGAGATATGGGATGAGGACAGTTTTCTCCCATCTGAGTCAGACAGAAGGTAACTTTTGAGAAATTTTACTTTCCCCATAGTTTGGGATGTTGTGCTTTGTATCCTCACTTCCTGTGCCAGAGGAACTGTGTGCGGTTGGTAACAATTATGTGGGCAGAAAAATAAATAAATGAAATTAAGACAGAGTCAAGACTTGACTTCAGATGCTGCTTGCTCCCAGGCACATGTTAAGGGTGTGCGTTTTATATAACACAATGTCTACTTAATGTAAATTAATTCTCAATCAAGTATGAAGTAAGGCATAGGTTGACTTTTTTTTATATGGAAATAACTTCTAAAGTGTACTATTGGAAGAAAAAAAAAGGAGTATTTTCTACGATTTGATCACAGTGGGAAAATTCTGTCTTTCAAATAAACAAGACTCCCTGTTAATGACTGACAACTGTGTATATGTCAGAGACAAGCTGTCAAGCTATTCATACTGCTTTTCAGGTTTCTAAGAGCAGAAGGGAAGCAAAAGTAAAGTTAATTCCTGGAAACAATACAGTTTAGGAAGAAGATTTAGGAAGAAGATCAGAAGTAGTACATTCACGTGAAATATAGTGATCCTGAGTTCTTGTGAATGTGCATATTCATAAATATACATATATCTTTATATATCTTCATATTTCTGAACTAAGAAAATAATGGAAAAATGCCCTTCTCACTTTTTTTGTGCACAGATGCAAAATCAGGAGTAAAGTAACCCATTCAGAAGTGAGTAGCAACCTACAGAGCTTATTTGTGCAAATGAAATCTTCAGAATAGACAGATTTAGTATGGGGGTTTGTGGATGTCACATTCTTCATTGCCTGTATTAGGCACTGATGAGACATTGAATCTCAGCATGCTGTTGTCTTTGTGAAGTTTTTATTTCCAAGAGGTACAGATACATGAATAAAAATCCTGAACTTAAATGAAAGGAATAGTCAGCCATGGTTCACGAATCACAGCAGTTCTGGTTTCATTAACTTGAGTTGGGAAACTGGATGCCAAACTATTCTGAATTTAATGTTTTAAGTGGACTCAGCTGTCTACTGGAAGAACCTACAGGTGGAAGAGAATAGAACCGAAGCAGGGGTGCTATGCTTACTAACACAAGGGGACTATTAAATGCATGGTTGTGCACTCGGATAGCATTCACCCTTCTATACAGTCTGCATAACAAAGGCAATTGTGGCATTATTAAATGAAGTGTATGAAGTGATAAACTGATTTTTTTGAGGCATATTTAATGCCACACTGTAGGAGGTCTGTAAGGCTTATTAACTAGAGAAGTTCAAAGATATTTGTTGTTATTCAATATTTATTTTAAAAAAAATATATCTGTGCAGCAGGGTGTCTGTAAAAAGTTTAAGATCCTCTGTTCTCCCTGTAATGCACATTTCAGTTTGTTTAATGGAGCTCTCCTTTTTGGAGCTAACATGTGAAGCTGCAAAAACTAAATTGTTCATGAGCTTGGTTGTTGTGAGCAAAGGAAAGCCAATAATCCTATGGCTAAGTGGTGAACTAACTAATTTCTCATTATTCTGGCACTGTATTGTGATGGCAAACAGCATTTGTTTACCAAAAACACAGCAAACACTACAGATTCTGTTGAGGGCTTTGTTCAAGCTTAGAATTGTTTGGCCAAGAACAAAGGACATTTCTATTTTTATTAATTCTACATATTTCAAAAAGATGCAGCTTCAGACAATGTTTTATATGACATACTGCAGGCTAGTTACATATTCAAGAAGAGCAGAAATTATTAGCAGATCCTAATGTGAATTAGAATTTAATTTCAGACATGGGTTCCATTTGTTCTGCTTTTGCTACATTTCAGGGCTTGCACACTAGTGTTATGAAATCCATATGCTAATAGGTATTTGTAAGGAATGGCTTCATCCTGGCTCAAACCAGGACAATGGTCATAGTTTAAAGTTCAAACAATATGTAAAGGAAGACTGAAAGAATTAAACATTTAACTCTTATGGGTGGCTTCACAGTAATGGTGAACTTGAATAGGACTGTATGTAATGATATTCCTGAGTATAGATTAAAAGGACATAAATCTATGAATAGAAGAAAAAAATATTTGTTGTTGTCTGAGATTTATATTTTAGCATTTTTTTTTGTGGACTGTGGGAAATTATTTTTACTAACTGTATTTCCAGCCCAAAAGCAGGCTATTTTGTTCTTTTCTGTAATTACGTTTTCTTAGGTAAGAGGTGGTACTTTGGCCAAGCAGAAGGCAAATATCAATGTGTGTGGTATGACAAAACTTCAGAGATTGTGGGGTCACAGAGGAGAACAGAGCATTGCTCCTGTATATACAAGAGGCGGTAACAAAAAACTTCCTTGTACATATGTAGCCACGGGTTTCAATGGGAAAAAAACCACAACAAACAAAAAACCAAGCAAACAAAAATATTTTTAGAGCTGGAAAGGACCGTTGGATCCTCTGGTTAGACCTTTTCTATAGGACATGCCATAAAAGCCTACCAGGTACCTCTGGGTCAAGGACAATGTGTGAAGTGAAGATACTGAAAGTATAAAGAGACGGAACAGGTGTGCTCTTACTTGTTAAGTATTCCACATGTGTGTGGTTTTTTTCTAAATGGAAACACAAACAAACAGAAAACTATTTGAAAAAAGTGTATAATTCCTAAATTAATGGCAATTCGAGCCATTAGGCCTTAGTTTTTCTTCTGTATCTAGAATTAAGGATATCTTTAGTACCTGGTATTTTTCTGTCCATTAGAGCTGCTTGTAAATTGTAATCAGTTACCTCCTTGTTTTTTTCTCCCTTTCAGTTGAACATATTGAAGTTTTTACATTTCTTGCTTTGCAGAATATTTTTAGGTTTTTTAATGGTTTTATGGCTTTTTACTGACATTTTTTTTGTGGGAGGCTGGATTAAGCAAAAGTAAAAAAAAACCTGGTTCTAACAAAGTAATAATAATAAAGAAAAAAAATCCCCACCTCATTCCTGTCTTAGTGTTTTATCTGTTGTTGCAGTGAATACTTTAATTCTTCAGCCCAACATATAATGCACCTTCCAAGACAATGAGTTCTTTGCTGCAAAGTATATTGCCTCATGCAAATGGTAGAAACTTCTAATCCCTCATAAAGCACTTTGTTCAGTAGCCTTTTCTAAATTTGCATATTTTCCACTGTGCCATTTACTGTAAAGCCAATGCAACTATTTACACAAGAAAAATAAAGCGCAGGCAGCAACATGAGTTTTATGTTAGCAGTTGTATTCACTGAAGTAGAAGTCCTCTTGTAGCTCAGTGGGATGACATATGAAGTTATTCCAGTGTATTATGGGAAATAATTGACCAGATTTTCTTTGTTGCAGCTGTTCTGCTGTTCTTCAGCTTTATTTATTTGTCTGAGGGCTACATGTATATTTTTTTGGAAGAGCTGCTGATCATAACTGCTTGTCTGTTAGCCTTTAAATGAACGTTCTTAATCCATTAATTTGCCTGTCATGCATTTTGCATTGAAATCCACAGATGTTGTGAAGTGGGGTTTTTTTTTTTTTTGGTCAAAAGATGTGCTGCATCACACTGCAGAAAGATGCAAGCAGTACAGGTAATATATTTTATGAGTCTAATTGAAATAGAGGAAAAAATTAACAAGGTTTTGGCAGATAAATCCTTTCCAGGGCCTGTTCCTTATGTAATAAATAATCATCCTGGGTGAAGTGCTTTTGTCCAGGAAACACGTGTTTTTTTGTAGCTATAGAATTGGTCCAGTAAAGTATATTATTTCTTCTAATAATCTTTGTTTCTCCTAGATCTTTATTCAATCGTGGTTGCAACAATTCTGCTAATGTATTTTTTCAGTAGCTCTTGTTTTCTCATATTCCTGCTTTTATGTGCCTCCAGCTGATATAAACAGAATGTAAACTACCTGCTTTACACACATGTGAAAGTTGGGAAAAGCAGTAACATATCAGAACACTTCTTTCTACAGGAGTGATACTAAGCATATTTTTAATTTTTCATTTTATTGCTCATCTCCCACTGCAGCTATTCACTGCAAACTCCTATTTCTGCATATTTAATTTATTGATTTGGAAAAAAAAAAGGTGCCTTTCTTAATTTGGCAGGTTTCTTCATTTACATTATTAGGTGAAAGCTGCCAAGATTTATTAGGGGTCTAAGCTCACAACGGCATACTTGTGTCATTTCCACACACTTGTCATGTTATTTTCTCTACACTTGTTAACTCTAAGTGTCAACCTATGAAGTGCTCTTACAACATTTGCATATGAGGTGCTGCACAAGGTGACATAAGCTAATAGATGGTGTTCATGGTAACAGAAAATCTCATTTGTGGATGTGACGAGCTCAGGGACTTGCACTTTGATTGTGTTGTAATTAATGAAGCTTTGTTTATCTTAGCGTGATAGCTGCAGAGACTGCTGCCATCTCGCAGGTCCTGTCTGACAGGATCCTTTCTCCTAAGAAATGTGGACAGCAGAGAACAATTGAACAGGTATACAGTCTGACTGGGCTGATTGCAAGTTTCTCTGCTAATCACAGACACATCAATCAGGATTAAGAATTGAAACTCAATCTTCAGCCTTGTACCATGGTTGTGGATGTGACGGCTGCAGGACTGTGTTTTAAAAGCATTTCTTTTTATTTAGTACAAGTGGAAAAGTTAGATACCCACAGAAGTAAATGCTAAGAAGAGACTACAGAGACAGAAGGCTTATAACATATTGCCTTATAACAGGATGGCAAGATAAACCTTTTATGGCTCCTGGAGATAAAGCTTTCTGCACCAGATGTTCCTGAGAACCTGTGGGCTATTTGGTTTTATTGTGCTGTTTCTGATTACTTCTTTAGAGAGCAAAGACATCATCTACTGAATATTTTATTGTGCTTGGGTGCCATTCCTTCCCTTAAAATAGAAGACTTGTGAAGGGGATGCCTAGAGCTGTTCTGATTTGGTAGCTGCAGTGATCTGGCACTTGATTTGACTTGTCTGGGTAGCATATAGGCTTAGTTCTCTCTGTGAACTTGGAAGAGTCTCCCCTGTTAAGACAGCAAAAGACTGTGTGAATGCACAAGCCCATTAAAGAGAGCCCATTTGCTTTCTCCTCAAAGTCTCTGTCAGCCCCAGAGATTTTCGTTGTCTGACATACAAAATCACAAACTCTGGTGACTGCTCATGCTTTCAGCTTCTTGTAGGGCTTCAGACAGTTAAATATTTCCTTGGCTGCTTTGACCTTGTTGTCTTTTCTAAAGGCTTGGTGAATTTGGCCTTAACCAAGTGATTCAAGGGATTGACATGAACAGCTTCATTCCTTCAAAGCTGTTTTGTAATTACTAAGCAGAGTTGATTATATTTTGCATAGCTTCCCAACATTTCTCATTTATATACTGAAGATTGCATCTCTGATTTTCTTTTTTTTTTTTTTTCTTTTTACTGAGCAAGTCTTTTAGCCTAGAGCCAAAGGAAGAGAAACTTCAGATAACTCCTAAAAATGTTCTGTATTAACTCTAGCAGAATAAATGAATTCCTTATATATTATCTTATTTCTAATGCCTATGGATTCAGGTCGTCTTATTTCCTAACACTGGACACTTGTCCTCTGTGATGTTGTATAGTATGCACCCAGTAGGACTTCTTTGTAAAACTTAGCTTTAACTTATGGTTAATTTTCCTGGTGTATTTTGTAGTAAGTGGAGAAAAAGTCTCCCCCTGGAAATAACAAAGAGTGGCTAATTTCAACTTGAAAACCATGTTGTAAATCTTTTCACTGCTCTCTCTGACTGTTAAGAGGACCTCATCAAATTAGCCTCATCTGGCCGATTTGAGAGTCTGGCTCACTATGAAAGCATTTGACCCAGTTTTTTAATTTTTATGTTCTGTGTTGCTTTAGAAAATAGACCATATGCCATTATGTCTTACGATTGTATTTTTTAATAGAAGAGAAATCATGTATTGGGGAACTTCAAATAAAATCAATTGCAAGTTTGCATGGGCAAAGACAAGGTATAAAAGGTTGGATATAGCCAAGGATCGTACAATTGTTCTTAATGACATTCAAATGTAAGTTGTATTGTCAAATGCTGGAAAACATCTGCAGTTTAGGTTGCTTTTTTTATGCTTTATCTAATGCCCTTCCTCAGTATAGCTTTTTTATTTCAAGTCCAGAAAAGAAATAGTATAAATTTAGTCAAAGGCTTTTTAATGAGGTTATATTTTTTCCCAATTCTTGTATTAATTGAAGCAATACTGTACCTTCTTATTGTACAATCCTGGAATTGAAGACCTGAGAAATGTGTGAACAAGCACAAGATATTTTGGTGGTGTGTAGATGAATCTTTAAGTCGTTGAAATTTCAGTCACTAAGCAAATAGATTCCTTTTTGCCTGAGTAAGTAAAATAATGTGTTCAAAACGGTACTTGAAACCCAATTTTTCCTTAATGTACTCTATAGGAAAAAAGGGTCAGGGAAGCAAAAAGTTGCATTGTTCTCAAAAATGCCTGTGGTAGTACAAGAACTTTCTCATTCACATTTCACCCATTACATTTTAAAGAAAGACAAATTATTTTAGGTCTTTGTAGGTCAACAGCACATAAAGATGACCATTAGGAATTAGAGGCTCCTTCCTTGCATCAGTATAAACACTGTGTGAGAAGAAGGGAAAAAGGATCAACAGTGCATTGTAATTAGTTGTAAAGGTCTTATTCTTTTTTTTTTTTTTAGAAAAATGTATATTCATGGCCATTCTGTATAGTTGGTTACCCCAGTAATACAGCATTATATATGGTCACAGTTTGCTGAGAACCTAACAAAGATGTTTTGCTCCTTAACACAAATATATACATTATAAATTGGAAGCTTAACATTGTAAGAAGAAAGTTATAGCCTGGTTATTAAATTATTCCCCTCCCTTTTGGTATAAGAACTGTGCCTTTAAGTTTTCTTTATTCACAATTTCCTTACTTAGAACTCTCCATCGTGGTAATTAATGGAACATTGTCAGTCACCCTGATGTTTATTTTCCATTTTGGTTTTCTGTGTCCAGGATTGATAGAGTCCTGATCTGATCTGTTAAGTTGCAGACTCTTTATAGTCACAACATCGCTCTTACAAGCTGTACGAAGCTTGTGACATGCTTGGAATGCTTTACAAATTTTAAAATATTTGTAATAATTTCATCTAGATCTTTGGGGAGCACAGGTTTGTTTACTGTAATAGAGAGAAAGTGGTTCTTAGTGATGTTAGTGGTTAGTTGCACATATGCTATAGGAAAGCATTAATGTCTTGTTTTTCTGAGATACCGCAGTGAAGGGATCCAAAATCCAGTCAAATTTGTTGAGTTCACATTTCTTGGAGAAGGACTTTGTTTTGGTATGCAGGAAACTTGAGTTTGAGGATCTGTAAACCAGGAGGCTCTCTGTCAGACTTCTGCAAGCTTTCTGCAAAGCTTGAGCTACATTTCTTAAATGCCTTTTTTTTCCCATCTGAAAAAAGCAAAAATAAAAAAAGACAGTCATCTTGTTGACTGTGAAGATGCTGATTTGATGAGGGATTATCTCCCTAGAAGCGTAAGGTGATAAGAGGTATTTTACTGGAAGGTTTTGCTATCTTTTAGTCTGTCCTTTTCGGTTTAGTATCTGAATGTAGGTAAGAGCTAGGGGCCTGTATGGGTTCTGGGTTTTGCTTCAGTGAATAGAATCAGAAGCAGCTGTGTATATGTGCATGTTAAAGGAAATACAAACAAAGATTTGTGCTTGTAATTCTGAGGTAGCTACTTTATATTCTTCAGTTTCTTATTGATACGGTTCTACAGATTTGAGATTTTTGTTGGAGACTGGAAATACATTTCAAAATGTAGATTCGACAAGTAAAGTTACTATTGGATTCTTCAGAATCAATTTCCATTCATTAAAAATGTCATCGTTAATTTATAGGTGTAAATTTTCTTTCTGAATCTACTGACATTTCAGCCCAGTGACATTTGTCAAGAGGAAAGTAATTTTCTTTTCCTATTAGTCTTACAAGCAATGAAGAGAAATTCCTTCTTTTATTTCTATAAAAAAATTATTTCAAGTATTAATATTCTCATGGGTGACAGAGATACTTATTTAATTTGTTTAAGGAAACTCTTGGATTTCATTAACGTGAGAAGAAAAATGTCTTTAAGTCTTTCCTGTTGCATTTAAAGAACAACCAGCTATCCACCCACCTAACGCTGTTTTAGTTTTTACTGTAGTGAAAACCTCCATTAACTTGACAGGCTTTATTGTGTTTGTATTACTAGAGGAAAAAAAAAAAAAAGAGGTTTGTGGTGCATTGACTGGCCAAGCGTGTCCAATCTTAGGTTGAAAATGAAAACTCTGATTCCAGTTATCCTGCAGACATGGCTGAACTGTGATGATGAGCCTGAGCTATTTATCTGGAAGAGAAGATTGTGTATGCAGACTTTTAAGAGACATTTATCAAAGTACCAGGAAGATCAACTATTAATCTTTTTCTTTGGTAATTAAAAGGCTTTCAGTCAGAGGTACAGTTTGTGTGTGCACCAGTTTTGGTTGTTTTTTTTTTTTTTTTTTTTATAATTCTCTGCTATTAGGTTTTGCATTTCTTGTTCTCTCTTTAAATAGAATATTAACATGTATTATTAAACCTGCAGGTTCTATATTGAAGTGCCTAATAGTCACCATACAACAATTTGGATGTAAAAAACTTCAGCATGAGGATGAATATTCTGTTTTGATAAGAAAGAAAAGGCTTAACTTGAATGGTGTATGCAGAGAAAGTGTTTGAAGAAGGCATCTGAAGCCTATTGCATTTTATACTTCAGATGTGTTTTGACAGTGCAGCTTGCTAGGACATCTGGGAGCAAGATGTTCAATGGAATAATTTAGAACATTCAGTTGAAGCTGGTTTAAGTACTATAATGAGAAATCTTGCTTTTTTTGCAAATGAGTTTAGCTTTTCTTGAAACTTCAGTGTGTTATTTTGCCTACATATAATATATGATTAGGGAAGCAGCAATTTATGGCAGGGTCTCAAAATTCTATGGCTTTATTAATGTAGCTAAAAACCAAAAATGCCCTCACCTTGCTTTTGGACTGTTTAATAATCTGTGTGAAAAATGCTGGGTTAATCTTGATCTTTTTTGTATGCTCACAGTGGAAGATTGATTATTTGATCAAACTTTTTCCTCATTTTAATAACTTGAATTGAGATCAGTAGTGATACTGTTGCAAGCACAATGACAAGTACTTGTGGTGAGCTTTGCTTTTTTCCCTTTACCATACCAAATTTCAATTTTTGTATCTTTAGATAATTTTAACTATGGACATGAAATAATGGCATATATTGAAGTCATACTAAAAGGAGAGATAGGCAGAATGGAGCACTTAAATTTCTCACTGTAGTTATAGATCTGCAGGAGTTAGTTTTTCCTGCCTTCTATGTATATATTTATTAAAAGAAAGTTAAGAGAACGTTAAAAAAGAGGAATAAAACCCCCTGGAACTCCTCCATGGAGAATGGAAAGTAATCTATTGTTGTGTGTTCACTGAAGTGCAGGACTCATTACAGCTTGCAGTTGTATATGGTTTTACTTGCTTTTGTGTTCATATGTTGTTTTTATCAAAATGGTTACACAGACTAATACATTTTAGGTGTGTGAGTGTATGTGCAAAAGCTGCACCAGGCAGTTATTTAAGGTTTTATTGAATGCTTTAATACAACCCTCGATCAAGTTAACAAAACTCTATCACCAGGGGAGCAATCTTCTCTGTCTGGATTCTGCCCTAATCTTACAGATCAGCACGGACTGCAGAACTACAGATGAGAAACCGAAGTTTGTATTTGCAGTTCAGAGAGTATGTTCTACTGTGAGTTAGCTAGCTTTTCACTCACCAGTATAGTAGTAAACCACACTTTTATAAGTTGAGAGATATGAATGCTGAGCTCTATATAGCCTGTCATTTTTCAGAACAGACTTTGCTAGTTATAATAAACTTGGTGTAGCAGAAAAAACACATTGCTGGTGGGCCATGTGAGCCCTTGGTGGTTTTATGTCCTGTGCTTATATTCAGGAGAAGAGTCTGTCTAAATATGAAAAGCCAGGCCCAGTCCTATGCATATAGCAGCAGTTGGAAGTATGTTCCTCTGCTAGGATATTCTCTCACACCCCATTTATAGTCTCCTTTTGTATTAAGATAGGTATGTTTAGTTTTTAGCTATTTATTTCTTTCATTAGTGCCAGTAAGTTAGTTTGGTATAGCATTATGCTAAAATAAAGGTGATTGACTATAAAAGACACAGGCAAGTTACTAGTGACAGAAAAAAAGGGTGACACTAAGGACACTAATGTTACAGACATGGCATAGATTTATAAATGGCAGCCCAGGAATACCCAGCAGAAGGCAAATAGTTGGCCATCTTTGCATGACTTTTCCCTTATGCATCTTGAATTTGTCTCTTATCATCCTTCACGTCTTAATGCTTCCATTCTTGAGCTTATGTATGCTCTAGCACATCCAATTTGTTAGTGCCTTTGTGTCCTTGGTAGTTTTCCTTTTAATGCTTTTCATTTTGCTAGAGTTTTGGTGTGGTTTCCTTTTTTTTCAGCAGTTTATGGAGATGATACTTCAGTTTGTGGTGCTACGCAACCCCAATTCAGCATTGAACTTAGTATCTCTAAGTCCAGAAGCTGCTGAACTGAAAACGTTCTTTTGGATATATATTAGTCCTAGTATTTGTATCCTGATTTATGGAGTATACTGTACAGTGGTACTTGAATGTGATTTTGAAATTTGCATAACTGAGCAACTGTTATTGGAAAACTCTTTGTATTTAGGAGAGATACTCCCTAATTCTGGGATTCAGAAACATGAACTCTGTTTTCAATGTAGAGTACTGTATTCAGTTCGGGTACTTATATCTCAAACATTGCTGAAGCACGGAGGAAGGAGAAGCAATAGCAATGATCAAAGAAAACTGCATAATATTTGAATGATTTGAGATCAAATAACCTAAGAAGAGAAATTTGAGATGGAAGTAATAATTACTTTAAAATACATTGAAGTCTGCTGGAAGAGGAAATAGAGGAAATAATCTATTCTCTGTATTCAGAATACTTAGGACAAGAAATACTTGTCTTAATTTACATTAAGGAGGATCCAGGATGTGTAGAAGCTTGACATGAGCCGGCGTGCGCTCGCACAGGTCAGGTTGGATGAGGCCTTGTGTTACTTGGTCTAGCGTGAAGTGTCCCTGCCCATAGCAGGGAGGCTGGAACTAGATGATCTTTAAGGTGCCTTCCAACCTTAACTATTGTATGATTCTATGTATTATGAAATGCATTCTGATAAGGGTGGTAAAAAACAGATGGTTTTACTAAGAGTATTGTGGAATGCTAATCACTGGAAAGTTGGATAAGCAGTGGATAGAAATTGTATACATGTATTTCCTACTTCCTTGGGGTAGAAGACTTGACTCAGTAACTGCTTTTTAAACTGCTTTGGTCTTTTATAACTTTCCATGATTCTGAGTTATATGCTCTGCACTCTGTGGGCAGCTGTAAAGCTTCAGCCTGACTTGCCAGCAGGTAAGGTTGATGTAGGCAGAAGATGCAAAGTAGAAACAGGCAGGCTTTTCAACAGGCATTTCGTTTATTCTCTGCATGTGTTGCAGGAGTGTGACACCATAGAACCAGCAGGAACCTGAAATACTCATTGCAAGAACTATTAGATCACCATTAACTGAAAGTGTCTTTCCTATTTGGTAGTAGTCATTGCTGTTAAGTCATTGGGCCCATGTCTTCTGTCTGAGAGAGATTCTGGGGTGCTTACTTGTGTGTGAAGAGTTTTATATTAGCTTGCATGTGCCTATATGAGTATTTAATACTGTGAATTTGTCAGGTGTTCTGTTATCCAGAAATAACATCTGTCATAGTGCATGTCTTTGCATTGCGTTAACTTTGAAAAAATAGATATGTCTTAGAGATTTTTTTAACTGTAGCAACCAGTATATTTTTATGATTTCCCTGCAGTGACATTTTACAAACTTCCTGCAGTTGCATTTACCAAGGCATACTAGCACACCAGCAGACTGGTGGAAAATGAAGTGCCAGTTTTGTCCACCAAATAGATATATTCCCACTCTGTTTCTCCAGGAGCAAATTTTTTTTTTTTAGGCTTCAAATATTTCATGATCAGACATCTTTAGTTCTGCTAACTTGCTCTGCCTTTAGTGCATCCTGTTGGAGCCTTAAGCCAACCTACAGTAGCAAAAACTAGGTAGAGTGACTTTGATAGAAGTGAAGCAATCTGAAACTGAGCCTGAGTATGAAAAAGTGCTTTTATAGGTTTCTTAATGAGGGGAAAAAGTGATAAGTGACCTTGTGTTCAGAAGTAGAATTTGCATTATTTCTCTTCCAAAAAAATATTGGCCAAATCTTTGAAGGAAAAAAAGTATTGTTTCAAACCCTCCCATACGCAAAGTATTGCTGTGTAAGGTTATTATCTTTATTTTACAGAATCGTGTGAAAAGTCCTGTAGTAATAAATTTATCAAGCAACTTGCATTTTAGAGGGTTGACAGAATGTATTACTATTCATTGAATGTCTTATCTGCAGCCTACAAGAAAAAGATCCAGTATTTTCAGGCTGGAGATAGCTCTGTTAAGGGTGTCCAGTTATCCCCCCCCTCTCCCGCCCCCGTTTAACCACTTCATTTTGTATTCCCTTTCTTTTTCTGCCCTTGATTAAATACACTGCTGTGGTGCTCATGAGAATAATTGGAATGAGCAGAAGCATTGCTAACAGGAAAAAATTGCAGCCTCTGGCAAATACTTTTTTTTTTATTACTCAGTGTGGCACCTTGTGAGAATGGGATTAATTTCAGATTAGAACTTCATTTAAATGATATTCTGATGTAGCACTGTATGTGGGTACTTTGTTCCCCCAACCCCAGAACATCTGCTTGTCATCAAGGTAGTTGTTTGTCGTATCTGTGATGACCACTGGTGAAAGTGTATCTTTTTTTTACTAATGCTGTATCTTCACTGGGGAATACGTCTTGGTATGAAGCCTAACCAAACAATTCTAGTTGTCATACTATACTCGGAGGCTTTTCTTAAATTAAAACTCTGTGAGAGGCCCCTTTGATAGAACTGTATTCATGGGGAGAACTGGCTGTACCACAGGAATGGAGACCTTGGATTTCTTTTGTACTGTGCTGTGTCAGTAAGAGCCCCTGGGAGTTTGAGAAAAAATGTTATCTCTGCCTTCTTGTTATTTTAGTGCATATCTTGAATTATCTGGATCTTGGAGATGAAAAATGAAAGCAGCACAAAACATTGATGCTGATGTTGATGTTGGTGCTAGGGTTGGATGGTAATCAAAACATCCGAGTCAAAACAGGAACTTTTTCAGATTAATCTCTATGGTCAAATTATACTTGATGCAGAAATTGTAAGACAGCTGTGTCGTTTTCCTAACATCACTGTGCATTTTTTTTTTTTAAGGCAGAAGATCTAGTCCCTAATGATACAGAATTGCTTTGTGTTCGTGTAGGATTTTACTAGTCTGTGATTTCACTTTTGAAAATTCAGAAGCTTGTGCTGCATACAAAGAACATCTAAAATGAAAACTCCCTCCCAAAACAATACAAACCCAATGTGGAAAATGTCCTAGTGATCGTAAGGAAAGAAAAGCATGTGGTTATGGTATCAGACTGTCAGGAATTTGGGGAAACAAGGGCTGAATATCCAGGATTGGAAGATTCTGAATTTTGTCGGTCTTAAAAGAAAGTATATTTCACTGAATTTAAATCATAGTTTTAGCTTCTAGGAGTTTAATGGAAGTGTTCATCAGTACCTTTTTCACTGGAAAAAAAAATCCTTTTCACTAAGCATTTATGTTAGTTCCAAAGAGTGAGAAGAGCTCTTTGGCTTGCACGGTAGAATTCTTAATCACAGCTCCCAGCTGATCTGAGCCTGTTTGAAGCCAGGCAGCAGAATTCCCTAAAAGAGCAAGGGGCTCTTTTAAGTAAGGGGCCTATGTGAAACATCTAGAATGGGTAATGATATTAAGATACTCAGTTACAGAACTGCTTCAGAATAAGTGCTTTGCAATAACCACACTTTTCCTGAACTGTTAAGTCACAAAATTCTGCTGTCCACTTACTCCTTGATAGTAGAAGTATTTTTCTTTGGAGACTGCATTGTTGGGGCAGTCATTTCATTAATAAGTGAATAATTTCCAAAGTGCTAATTATTAGTCTAGTTCCTGGCTCCTGTTAGTCAATGGATAGTTCAGTCCAAAAAAATGCTTCCTGAAATTTGATTACCCTTTTAAGCGTTTTAAGCTGGTAAAGTGTAACGTCTATGTTCTGAAAGCCAACTTCTGTTTAAAGGAGTTTCATGACTCCTATCTCTGGATAACAAATATTTGAAAATTGTGTTATTGGGATAGTGTTTGATTAATTTGCAAGTCTGTGAGATAGCAGGACAGTCTGAGGGACATTGCATTTAATCCCTTAACTGCTTTGTTGTCTTCATCATGCAGTTGAATCACTGATTAAGTCATGTACTGCCACTACTTTGCCTTGGGGTAAATTTGCAGAGCACCTACTACATTGTGTAGTATGAGCTCTGAATATACCTGTGGACAGACCACAGGTTACTTGGATTTCACTTAGTGAGTTTTGCTCTTTGTTAGAATTTGCTGTCCAGAGATTGAAATCAAGCTTCAAAATCAATTACAAAAACTTACAATCTTTATTTTTTTACTTAATTTTATTCTTAAAATTTAGTAGTTGGTAATAACTTCCTTATCTGCCAGGGTAAAACGTAATCCTGTGATGTTGTATCAGCAGATGCAAATGGGTTTGAAGGTTGTCTTCAGCAGTGAAGAATAGAGAATCGAAAACTGGTGTCATAAAGTAATTTAATAACTCATTTCAAATTCCTATTTGGAAGTCTAACTCTGGAAGCTTGGTGGTGTATTTGAATGTTGTGTGAGTGGACTTCTTCTGTACAGTGTCCTCAGGGAAACAGTTACTTCTAATTTGTATTTGTAATTACTCTGTATTGGCACCCAGCCATGATCTGGGAACCAAGAAGGTTCAATGGCCCCTTGACTAAAAGTCAAGCTTTTACTGGCTTTACAGACAAGTAGATAAGGAAGGACTTACTCTAAACACACAACACAATTGATGACTTATAAAAAAAAAAAAGGGATGACTTTGATATCAAGAAGGTGGCAAATTCTTTCGTGGATATAATTGAGAGGACAAACTTATTTGTTAAGAATTACCATCTAACTTGCTGTAATATATTCTCAAGAAGTCTGAAGGTTTCTACCAAAGGGAACCTTTGCTTGAACATCTATTTATTACAGGAGTGTCTGTGAAAGGAATTCTAATTTTATAATCTTATCACTACTGGAAAATGAGCACGTGATAAACAGTTATATACTTATTTTGCTATTTTCGGTCAAGCTTATTTTCCTAATACTGCTTTTGGAAATGCCTTATTTCTTGTTTGTGATGTTTTGTGTTTCTAATGTTTTCCTGTCACTTTCTTTCTTACTAGTGAAACAAAGAAATAGAAATCAACAGCAAAAAAGTCATTGTTAAGCAGGTATTCCTTATTGGAGGTGCTGGAGCAGCACTGTGGATTCTCCACCATAAATGCTCCAGCAGGTTAGCAAAACATCACAACAAATATACACCAAAAAACATGCATATTCAGTTTTATGTCAATGAGTTCCTGGAATTATTTTACATAGTAATTTTATTTCCTGGATCTAGTTATAGTATTTGCTTCATAATTATGCATGCTCAATGGTCTCCTGTGGAGGTCTTTGTTGATTCTAGTCCTTTGTCTTCTTTGTTCTGTCTCCCATCTGCCTCTGGTAGATTGCCCAGGTGAGTCCAGAATCAACATGAATGTTGTCTGTTGGGCCACAGGTCTTAGAAGACTTGATGTTATCACAACCTGCAGGATGCTTAGACTGACAGTTTCACAAAGCACATTGTTTTAAAAGTAACCCATTCAGCTAACTGAGTACAGCAAATTCATAATTTTAGTAAATTCCTATTAGGAATAATTCTATATTTCTACTAAATCACCTAATGACTGTTCTACAACTATCACTAACTTGATTTAAAATACTAATAGGAAGACAGGTCTCTTGTCTCTATGATCCTTATGTATGTAGCTTCTAGAATCGCAGGATCATTTTAGCTCCTCCCAGAGCTTTCTTTTTCTTCCATTTCTATCACATCATTTTAAGGCCTGCATTATCAGCTAAAATCTTTGAAGTTTACTTAGACTGTAGAGATTAAATTAGGAATTATTTTCTGAGTGCACAGTAAATGGAGTTTTCTTGATATTAAATTTAACTACCTCCCAATATTCAAAATATAAATGCATATTAGGAAATTTTCTTATTGTCCATTGCTGACGTAGAGTATAGCAAGATTGCTTATGTCAGAGGCTGTTATTTTCTCTAAGCTGAGTGGAAAGCATTATAGGTGTGCAAAAATGTATTGAAGATGTAGTTTTTCTTTGCTTCGTGCTTGAGTTGAAGCCATCAGATGGTAGTAGAAACTATCACACAGAATTAATTTAAAGGTGTGCTAGAAAGCTGCCAAGTCTGCCACTGGTAACAAAAATAATGATATGCTTTGTAAATCCTGGATAGCATTAATATTTAAATCAATATGCCTTTCCATTATAGTTTAAATTTATGACAAAAAACCCTGAGGCAAAAATTGAAGGCAGTCACACTGCCTTATCAGTACTCCACTTGTCTCTTCCAGAGATAGAGGAAGATTCTGTTGATTGTTGTGCCTAGAAGTTAATTTTTGATTACCATATATTCTTAACACAAACAGATCGCCAACTGCAATTAAGAAACATTCTTTTTTGGGAAGTGCATAAAAACTAGGAACTACAGGCTTTCTGCAGACTCAGTATATTTCACCATGAAATGTGATTTTCCTCTTAGCCACTCGGTGGCAGTGGGTGTCTTCGCAAGGATGAAGGCTGCTATAAGGTGTGCCTGTGCCTCCAGGTTGAAGGATGCTCGATTTCTTGTGCAGTATGATAGTGAAATCTTTTTCTTAAAACATAAATAGTCTTCTTATTTTATACAAATAACGGTGTGATAATATTTTGGAAGCATTTAGGAGAAGCTTGGCACTTTGCAGCATAGAAGAACGTGTTGCGGCGTGGGGAGGAAAGCAAGCCAAGTGCTCTGCTTTCCGATCAGGGAAGGCCTGTGACAAGGAAACCTCTTTGAGCTCTATTTTCTGATGATGCCACTATCACAGCCGGGCAACAGTAACCCTGCCATGCTATGAAACTGGCAATGTGTCATCCTTGGGATTGGAAGTATCTGAGGTTGCTCAGCAGTAAAGAAGCCTGACAGGTACATCACCATGGCAAGTCAAACCTTTGCACTGAAGCTCTTCAGGGTCAGGCTTCAGTAGCGTGGTGTGGCCTACAGGCTTTGAACAACTGGACACTCTTAACTTTGCTTCTCAAAAACCTGTAAATTTTTTGCTGCTTACAGAGAAATGTGCAGTTTTTTGAGAATTAAAGTTGAGTATTCAGTTGTTTATTGTTGATCCTCAATATCAATGCAAGTGCTACACAGAGGGGAAAATAAAATCCTACTGTATTGCTGCATAGCAGAGGTTAGGTTTGGTTTCCTTTTTACTATAAAATGATTTAAGGCATTTCTGAAAAGAATGATTTAATAGCACAGACACTGTACACAAATGAAAGAGTTAAATTGAATGTGGTTTGTGAATTTCCTCTGTTTAATTTAGGTTTTTTTTTTTGTTTTTTTTTTTTTAGTATATGAACACTGGCTTTGATGGAAAGACACAGTGGGCATTCTACATAGGCATAGGATGCTGCAAGTGAAAGAAGCTATTGTGGCTGAGGCACTTATTTTCCACCTGACTGCCTTTCTGTCTGGGAAAGTAGAATATGATGTGTGACTGCTCCTGGGTCACAAAAGTTTACATCACAGACTGTTAAGATAAGTTACCTTAAAGAAACTTATTTTAACACTTCTAGTAGTAACTTACGGGAGTTCAGAACTGAGTACTTGTGCCACACGTCCTCATAAGGTTGCAATAAACTAGAGGAGGGATGAAGCAGAGAGCTGGGGTTAGTGATCTCCTCAGCTGTCCCTGATGAATCTCCTACTGAATATCAGTGGAAAAAATCACTAGAAGAGTTGTTTGTTCTGAGACTATTTGAATAAGCTAGACAGACATGAAGTAGGAGTGGAGATGGTACCTTCAGGTTGAAGAGATTACCTGATGTAATGAAGCAGAAAGTGTATCCAAGCTCACAGTTTCTCAGTTGACTGATGTTTCTTTAGGTTATATTGCCTTTCAGGTGTGATGTTTGAGTGCTTTTAGTTTATAGCTTTGTCATACTAAAAAATTTAAAACAAAATACAGTCAGGTGTCAAGTTTTTATCTTGTTTCATAATCAGAGAAGATAAATATAAAAGTTTAACATTGTGTAATAAAGCAAGTCATATGCCGTCTCCGGTTTCCCTGCAGATGCGTTTTTAAAGCAGCGTGTTGTTGAGTAAGGTTATCACCTGCTTTTTTTTGTTTTGTTTGGTTGGTTTTTTCCTAAAAGGCATGAAATCTACTTTTCCTTGGACACTTACCCCAACCCATGCAGTAAGTGGAGTATATGAAGAACACTACTGTTGTCAATGCAAGCATATCTTCCATTGGGAAATATTCAAAGGCATAAGCCTAAATCCTGGATTTTTATGGCCTGCAAACTATGGAGCTATTAATGTAACCTTATAAAACAGTAAGACTAGATAATTTTGAAGACCTATTTTATACATGACAAATGTGTATTAGTAGCTTTTATCTGCTTTTTGTTCTATAAATGACACAAGAATCTTTAGTGTAATATTTTACTTCTGTAAATAGTGCATATAAAATCCTATAGATAACAGTTATTGTTCTGTTCATGGGTGGTATCTGAATAGCACTGTGAGACATGCATTTTTGCACACAAAAAAAATAAATATATATACCTTTTGACATTATATGTGTACATTGTCACAGATTAAACTGGACTTCTTCCCAGGAATCAGAATACCAAACTTTCACTGCCGCACTGTGTTGTCAGACTTTGCAGTGCTATCTTCCTGCGTATCCTGAGGTAAAGGAAAACCACAAACCTGTTACATCTTTGCAGTTCCTACTTATGTGGGTAGTCTGAATATTCATCTTGAAGAAGCAGTACTCACCGTCAAACTGTTTGGAGTGTAGAAGGAGACACTTAACTTGGGGCTGAAGTCCAGGACTGGTGCTGAGAGCCGTGTAAGCTCATCACACGTGGTGAAGTACTGCCCAGGTAGAGATCAGTGCAAGGAAAATTGTTTTACTTTTTGTTTCCTTTCTCACCTCTTAAAAGGGCAGATGAAAACTGTAATTAGTTCAGTGTGTTTCTAGTTGTAAACAGGTGTGATTTGTTTTGTTCAGTTGTTGGATTTGTTTTTGGTTTTTGTTTTAGTATTTTAGCCCAGTACTTTCAAATGTCTGCCTCTTGGACTCTAATCTGTGCCAGGTGGGCAAGAGGGCTGTTTTGTATATGTGGCACAGCTATCTTAGGAGGTTAAAATCATGACTAACTGGTCATCCCTCAGGAGGGGCCATTCCTTGCACCTTTTATTACATGGTTATTATTTAAATGGAGTATACTCAATGGTGAGTCAGAGCAGGGAGGAAGATACTTAAGTCTTGTGTTTGTGGTGATGGGCCCTGCTGAAGCAGATAAACTGGTGTCCTGTATTGGTATATGTTTTACTGTATTGAAGGAACACACTTGTTCCTCAGTCAGTTTCAATTATCTCACTTTATAAATAATACAATGGTAGCATTCATACATAACCTTTAACTCAGTAAATCTCTGACTATAACATGCATACAGTTCCCTAACAGCTAAGGATGCTCACTTAGCTGAAGCAAAAACTGACTTAGAGAAGCAAAGTGTCTCCCTTCTGTTAGTAACAGCAGGCTACCCACAAGTAGGCTGGTACATGCTCATCATTTCAGGAGCTGTAAGGATGGACACAGGGTTTAGTAGCTAGCATGGCAGCACAGACAAATCTGTGTAAGAACCTCTGGCAAATTAAGAACTCCATCTTTCTTTTTTTGAGTCAGTTCCACCATGTGGATGTTTGGTCAAATTACGATACAGTAAAATTATACAATTGGTTGAATAAGAGAGAAGTAGAAAGGAAAGACTGTCTTCTGGTCCCAGCAGTGCAGCCATCTCATTCTGTGGAGCAATTTAACCTGTCTCTGACTGTTCACTGTTTGATCATGTAGCAAGCAAATGAGTTTTATGAGCTCTGGAACTAGGGGAACATGACTCTCAAAGGGATTTATGTTTTGGGATAGATGGATCAATGTCAGTATCAAAGAAGAATGTAGGGTTCATCTGAAACCTCCTGCAGTTAAGAAAGGAGGATGTTTCATACCTGCCATTGTAAGGTGTGAGTTTTTATAGCACTTTTGCTTGTAGCAGATGCATTGCTTGACTTCCACTCTTTCCTCCAAATACCTGCTGTTGCTTAGCTTCCACATCTTGCCTCTAAGACTGTCACCTTTCTGTCTGATTTGGTTCATGTTTGTAATGAAGTTTAAAATTTCCTTGGAAGAGAACAAAAAAAGTTTGTGATTAGTCAGTGGGATGACATCACACACTTCCACTGCAGAGCTGGGAGGAACAGTACTGCATAGTACTGAACACCTGAACAGCATTTACATTTGCTGGCTTTATAATAGTAACTATGTATACCTTATGACTCTAATAAATAGAAAAAAAAAACAGACCTAATTTTTGACATATTGCAGTCTATATGTACTGAATTAAGACTGTAGAAGATATGGGCTGTGATGTTTGATCAGATTTCTTTTGCTCAGCACATCCTGTAGTATCTAATCTTTATGTAGATTCTACTGCATATTTCTTAAATCTCTTTACCTCAGTGCTTTCTTTTTATCTTACCCTAAAATCAACAGCTGCTACAGAAGGTGCTTACGTGCAGAAGCGCTTCTTAATAGGAGTATTGGCCAAGAAAGAACATGTTACTCTATTTTGGATGTGTCTAAGATGTTTGCCAATCCTTGTAGAAAGCATTATTAGAATGTGTTGACTAATGTGACACTTGAATATGAGTGAAAATCAAGGCAACAAAAGACAATTGAGTAGTTTTAGTGGCAATAATATTGGTTGACTTACAAGTGCTGTAGAAGTTCTATACTGAAAAGTATAATACAAGTGCTTCCTCCTTTTAGTCAATGTTTGAAAACAATGGCAATCTGACAATGCTCAGACAGTAAATATTTACTGTGTAATAATTCAGTTTATTCTGTAAGGTTGTGACTACATTGAAATTGGGGCTACTTGTCCTTAATTGAAGAATCTAAGTTCCTTTTAGCATAAGTTTGAGCATTAAGGTTATGTGGTGTTATATGCTGAAAAACTTTTAGTGGTAAGTATTCTTCAGATGAGTTTATTGTGGTGGCCCTATTGAAGCTTAGACTATGAGGATCTGGTTTATTCATATGATGGGATAAAATCCTGTCCTTATCACTAAGCAAATCTGGATTTTTTTTTGGTATTGTGCATTCAGAGTGGTAATGAAACAACGTTTTGTTAACTGAACCTGCAAATGATGTCCTGTTCAAAACAGAAGACTGTGTTTTACCTCTTTCTGAAAGAAAATAATAACCATGGTAAAGAAGTCTAGCCTGTAATGTATATATTGCTGATTCTTTTAACACCAAGACTTTTTGACCAAGAGGCTATTTTATTTTGGGCATTTAAAAGTATGCCCCTGAGCACCTAGCTGTTAACAAATAATGAGAGCACTGATTGGCTGAAAGAAAAAGGAAGCACAACAAAAACTGGAGCACATTAGACTATTAAACTAAAAAATTATTCTAATTAGTACTGTGGGGAGTGCTTTTTACCCTACTAAATGAGGCAACTGGGAATTAATGGCAAGTGAAAATCATTATAATAACAGCCTTTTTCAGTAAAGATTTGAGAACATTTCTGACAGTGTAACCATGACCTCAGAGTTCAGTTACTCTCTATACTGAAGCTACATGAACGCTGATTAGTGAAAAAGGTCTTTGGAGAACTTTCTAGTGCAGATAAGTCTTTCCTGACTGTTTCAGGTCTGACATCTAACTTGTCAGTGTAATAAGCAGTCCATCCTCACTTGTTCAAGTAGGAGACTCTTCATGTGCCCAGGATGAAGAATTCTGTGTCTAGATATATAATATTTAATGGCAAACCAGAGAGCCTTTAACAAGTAAGTTGCTGCTTAAGTGGAGTGCATATTATTATTCATTGGTCTTTTAAACAAAAAATAAGCTTATGTCTTTGCTGTGCTTTATTATATGCACATTATTTCTGTTAAATTTATAGGAAGAATGGGAACTGTTGAAGAGATGTTGCAGATGCTATTTAAACTGCAAAACCACACAGTTACCCGAAATAAATGGAAACAGAATTGTGGGTAAAAGACCTGTAAGCCGAGTGAAGAACAGGTTTTGTGTTTCTCTTGGTGGTAGAACAGTATATACTGTTTTTTTAGAATATTGTTCTCTTCTGAAGAACTAGACACTAATGTAGTCTCTACAACATGTGGATAACATTCTTTGGACTCCTTATATATAATGTATGCTATAAGTAACATTATTATTTGAGCTATCACTAGTTAGAATGCATCAGCAATTACATTTTCCTGATCTGATAAACCTGACATCAGTTTCATTTATAAACAGCTGTATTGGCACTAGGAAATTATTAAAGGATTGGATGTCCTGCCAGCAAGTCACAGTTTGGGATACAATTAATATTATTAATGGTTATGTTGTACTGAAAATGGACTGTGAATTCATTGCCTTACAAAGGGAATAATCTTGGCTTCTTTGGGCTCTGAAGCAGTAATCAAACTACTGCTATGTTAGTCTGAACAGACAGGGGTGCCCAAAAGCTTAATGGGTAGCCTAAATGTGTGCTTTGGCCTTAATTCAAGCAGTGCTATACTTCTTCAGTATGGTTGCATTCTCAGGTATTTCCACTTTGCTCCTACAAGGAAATTGCCCCCTTAGTAGTCTATTGACTTCATCAATAGGTTTATTTTTTTTTGTGGGGGCGGGAGGGGTAGGGTGTGGAATAAGGGGGGGATGCAAATAATGTGACAGACAGATTGTGTCTGTCATCCCCAGTTGTGGCTGGCAGGGTGACTGGCAGCTGAATGTACAGGTTTGGACGTCTCTGAATTCAGACATAAAAGCCAGATGACCTCTGACACCCAAATGCTGTTCAGTCCTTAAGCCAGACATGTCTGGCAATCCAGTTTTTTCTGTTCAGTTCAAGCACCTGTGTAATTCACGGGGAACAAGTGGACATTGTTCCGTAGATATTTGTGTCGTTCTTCCATTCTGATGTCTATGAGCTAAATATTTGTTAGAAGAAAATGCACATGTAGATACTGAAATAGATAGTAACTTTGAGTATCAGAGAATATTGAAAATGCAGAGGAGAAGTGACAAATCCTGTAAAATTTATGCACTACAGGATTTCCAGTAAGTGGTGGCTATTTCTCAGTCTCTGTGAGATTTAGATACTTTAGATACGGGATTGTTGTATTTTGTACTGCTGATGTTAGTCAAAGCTTGTTACAGGTTGCCTTTTTCCTCAGGTTCCCAATTCACTGCCCATTCAACTGCAATAACAAAGAAAATCTGTCTTCTAGACCAATGATTACCATTACGGTTTTTCTTGGAAAAAAAAAAAAAAAAGAAAAAAACAAAGAAAGTGGGAAAAACTGTGCACTAGTGCAAAATTTAAATTTGAGCAGAAGCCATTCTCAAAGAATGATTTGAAATGCTGTTTACCAGAGCAGCTGTAGGCCAAAGTTACCATGGAAACAAAAAGAATTCAAGTAATATTAGCAATAGCATATCTATTATGATATTGCATTAACAATGCTATAGTAAGAGGTCACTTCTGGTTTCATTTACAGGGCTCACTTTTTAGTGATTTGTCAAAAATATTTCTGGCTACAAATAAGAGTTAGAAACAGAAGGTTCTGCCTTGAACTGGCTTATCCTAAAATTGGGAGGGAAGAAGTATTACATCTTCCTGTTACTAGACAGAAATATTTTATTTATTTTATCATGTATTCAAGAGAGTTTTGAGGTTTTCGTATGTAGCAAATTCTTAGAATTTTCTTACAGATACAATAATGCTTAAGCCATAAAATAGATTGTCTTCATTTGGCATCCAAAAGTGCTGACTCCAACAGCATACATGGTACAACAACAGTTATGACATTTTGTGGAGAAGTTATTTGTGAGAAGAACTAATTGGTTCTTGAGCTTGCTGCCATACAAGTACCTTTTTCCTGTATTACTTTTCAGAAATACTGAAAACACATACTAAGCAATGTTAGTCCTGTTTGGGGAAATGGAGGTTGAAATCAACTCTGTGCCAGATGAATGTGGCTGGTGCTAGATGGTGGCAGAAGGAGGATTGTTCTCATGTGGTTTCAGAAAAATTATATTCTTTAAAGAGATTGCCCCCTGTTGGTGGTTTGTCAAGAGCATAAATGCTAAGGTTCTCTTCTATCCCTGAAATTGAAAGGTTTCTTTTTTTTGGCAGCTAGGTCTTCACTAGCCATACTTTTTTTTTTTTTTTTTTTTTAATTTAACACCCCCCCCCCTTCCCCCTGTGTACTAGTGACCAAGGAAATGCAAAAAAGCAATTGAAGATTGACTAAGTGTCACAAAGCATTTTTTGATCATTTAAATGTTGACTGGAGCATTGACTTGGGTGCCATCAGAAGACATTCAGAATTTTATAGTTGCCAAATAGTTTAGCTGCAAGTTATGTGTTGAATTTGAGTGAGCTTGGAAAAATCTACCTGACTAATTAATGTGTTGAATAACCAGTTGTACTCATATCTCTGAGGTACATAGAAATAAGCTTCACAGAATTGTCTAAGTTACATCCTATATAAATACAAGATAGAGATACTCAAGGAGCTTTTTCTGTGCTTGGCAGAAAATTCTGGCACACAAGATGTAGAAAGCTTTCCCAAAGCTGTATGATGGTAATGACTGTGCTAGAACACTTGCATAGTGCTTTGTCTATTACAAAAGCTGTAAAAATGTTAACTAATGCACAGAGCAAATTATATGTTGCAGATGTATCCGTCTGCTGGCAGGAAAGCATATGCATGTTTCGAGAGAGGGGGGAAAAATCCATTAAAGGAGGCTTTATTTGGTAATTTTAAGTGTTATCACATTTTCTTTGACTGTATTTTCGTACTTGATGGAAGATTTTTTTTTTCCTAGGGTTCTGATAATGAAATTACAAATTTATGTATGAAAAACATACACAACTTTTTCTTTTTGAACACAGAATATCTAATTGTCTTGATTGTGTTTACAATCCAAGTGAATCTGAGTGCTCTAGACCTACATGAAAGAATGGCACAGAGTCAGCCAAGTTCCTCTCTGACTGAAATGATACTGTTTATTTTATTCACAGACTCAAATCTTAAGCTTTCTGGTGCACAGAAGCTTGTGCACAATTTAAATGTAGCTTTTACTTTGATATATTGTTGCTAGATAGTTAATTAACTATTAGGTATTGCTCTATTTATCAGCTTTGTCAAAAACAGTTCTTTATCTAGGGTTGACTTAGAGACTGCTAAATTTTAGATGCTGAGGGCAACTGTTGCCTCCTAGCTCTCTAAGAGCAGGTTGTGCAGCTGACCTGCATGTTGCAGGTGGGTGAGTGCAGATACACGTATGTGTATGTAAATGTAGGAATTAAAGAGGGCTGTGATGGGGCTGTTTAGGGCACTGTCATACAAGACCAGTTTTGCTGTAGTGCAGGTACTGGTGATGGCAGTGGTCCTTGCTGTCACCTTCACTGAAGCTTTGGGAGCCAAGCTCCTATGCTCTCTGGGTGTTGGAAACTGGAGACAGAGTACTGCTTCTTCCTTCTCTTTGTTCTCTTGTCATGGGTGGTTTTGTGCTTCTCAGCCTTCTCCCCAAAAGGAAAGCAAGGGGACCATGTCTGCCTCTTCTGTAGGTTATCTTATTTTTGAGACCAGGACTAGTTCTGCTTTCATCACACATCTTTCCTGCCTGTTGCACCCTTGTTGTCAGCTTGCTGGGGGGCATTTCCTGGTGTGTTTTCCTGTACAGTGTTTGTGTGAATATGCCACCATTCTCTATTTGAATCTTTGGAGTTGCATGTTATTTATATGCCTGTGTTTTAACAGTGTTATAAAATACTGTATGTTGTTCCCAGTTACACTGTTCGTGGCATTGCAAGGTTACAGAAACACTGGCTCCATTTTCGTGTGTGCCTGAGTTTAAGAAAAGCAAATACTGACTATGGCTTTGGTTACAGCTAGAAGGATGAACCTGTTAGCATTCAAGAATGCTGCCTTAGAGGCAGGTTACACTGTTCTGATGTAATCAGTGCTGCCAACCTGTAGCTTTCAGCTGCATGTTTTCCTCACCAGTGCTTTAGTGTTCAGGTGGCTCCACAGCAGCAAATGTATCCAAGACCAGCTGGCAGCACCTACGGCTGCTGTATAGGAAAAAAGGCCCTTTTAGGTTTGCCATGGGAGGTGGGCCAGTGGCCTCTGGGTGTCAGAGTACTCTACTGTATGATACCTGTGTGCAGTTTTAGTGACAGGAAAGCTGATTAACATGGGGACAGTGAATGTTGGTGCTGTACACCAGCATGATCTTTGCTCAAATGCTTTTGCCCATGGACTTCTGAAAGTAGGTACCATTTCCCCTTGTCTTCTTATTCTTAGTGACACCGTGGCCAGACAGGAGCATGGTCAGCTCCTGTTCCTGCTGCCAGCGGTGCTTGGGCCTTGCTGTACTACACTTCTGTGGCTTCAGCCAGCCAAACATGTCATGGCAGAATGAACCCCATGTAGGTGAGTGCAAACTGAGAACTGTTAGGAGAGTTTATTAGTAATAATCACTCAGGCAAAAGGAGCATCATTGCAGACATTGATTTAAAGTACAGAGAGAACTGAACGGGCACAAAGAAGAATATGATGGAAAATACTGCTCTTCCCTTACAAAGCTGAAAATGTGCATGCAAAAAATATCTTGAAGAGTAATATGATGAATCTGAGCTCTATAGTTAGTCAGTTTCCTCCACTGATAATTTTCTGTCTTTGGTTCTTAAGGGCACATTAATTTATAATATAAATGGATTTCCACACAGTAGGTATGGAAAATGTTCTTACCAAACGTTACAAGATTTCTTTTTCCCTTTCTAAAGTCTTTAGTTTATTCGAGTAGGGAATAATATGCTTTTAGCATGGTGATATTCAGGAAAAAAAGAATGCTTTTAAGCTGCTCTTGGTATGTGGAAGGCATACATAAGCTTTGCATTTGATAGAGATTTTTAGGCTGCTGGCAAGGATTCTGTGTTTTTTAAAGGTTTTTCTGTTTGCTGGGTTTTGTGTACTTTCATTTTCCCTTTGAAGTGTGTGGGAGAGTGCAGAAGGGGAAATACTTCATTATGTCCATGAATTATTCAGGTATGGTTCTGGGGGTTAGCATTACTTTAAATAGCTCGAGGTCTTTCTTTTTCCCTTGAGTGTATCTCAGTTTTCATTCTTATGCTGATTGTATGCCATGTTCCTCTGCTGAATAGAATTCTGATGAAGTACTATCTTTTGACAATCTCTGGAAATAATTTCAGACTTGAAATAAGTATTTAATTCTGATCTTTCCCAGCATCAGATATGCAGTGACCCTGAGTAGATACAGGTGAATAGTTGTACATAAGACTTTACAAAAGAATCGAATTACTCTCCCTCAAGTGTGTTTTCTATGTGCTTTGCAAAAGCATTGATCTCAGATAGCCTCCCGTATATATTTCTACTGTGCAGGTAAAAAGTAATCTATAATATTGCTTACTAATGTACTATTATACATGCAGTACTAAGCTGAAATTTTCTAAACCACATTTGGTACATGATTCCAGTGGGGAGGCATGAACACTAAATTGTTATATTTTGGAAAAAGAAATCCAATAAGATGTGAAAATCTGTGTTCAGAATATATTTAAGAACAAAAACACAGAAAATCATCAGAAAGATGTCTAGAGGCCAACGTGAGGAGAAAGGAAAACAAAAGAAAACCTACAGCATTTCTTTTTAAAAATAAGTTTTCAAAGTTTTGTTCTTGTAGTTCTAAAAGTATCTTTGAAAATCTAGTGATTGCTGCATAATCACTTACGCAAAGGAGACACAGGCTATTATGTCAGGGGAAAAAGATGCTAAAATATTATTCCCCTGCATAATCTGGCTTTCCTCATACAGTCTAAAGATGGGGTGAAGTAGGATTACAGATTCTTGAGGAGAAATGCATCTGTATACAACAGATATAGAAGAACAGCATTTCAAAGAGGGGTGCCTGTGACCAAAATTCATCTGCTCAGTTTTAATTGCAGTATCAGCAAGTACGTTGCATGGTCACCCATCAGAGGAAGCAGTGACAGAATGCGTTCCAGCAAAAGGAGTGTGTTAGCTGAGCACAGGTGCAAAGCTTGATCAAAACAAACATTAAAGCTTGAAACAGTATAATCGAGTTCATGATAGTAAGGTTGTATCAATGCATGTATAAGCCTGAATAGTTCTGTGAATACAGCCATGTATGTATCTTGACAGAGAAGTTCATAAACTAAGTAATTGCAAACATGTTAGTGTTTTGGTTTTGTAGCTTCATTAAGTTGCTTACTTGAACTCAAGTTCTCAAACGTCTTGAACAATCTCCAAGCTGTAGTCAAGATCTTGTTGCAGTATCACTGTGCTGTAATGAAATGGAAACCTCAGTCACATGTGTAGAAGAACCTTGAAAAACACTGGGAAATGCCAGCCCCCAGCTGGCAACCTGTGTATGGTTACACAAAAACACTAGTCAGAAAAAAAAAGAAATCTGCGACCCCTTGCTTGGGAGAAAAAGTTTTTCAGGGCTGAATCTCCCTCAAGATACCAACATAGAAAATGAAAAAGACACTAACTGTACACCATATTGACCAGTGACTACATGTTAATTAGAAAAAAACCCAAAACCCAAAATGATGTTTATAGCTCTCAAAAGATGCTGGCAATGACAGAGAACCTGTGTTTGCTTCCTTTAGGACCTTGCTGTCACTTCATTATTTCAATGCTATGGGAGCAACAAGTCTAGAATAAAAATGTGTGAAAGCATCAGCAAATGAATCTTTTGATTGGTGCTATTGATTGTGGGCCATTTCAAATAGGCAGATTTGCACCTAAACCAAGTTATTAAACTTGGTTTTGCATATTTGTTCTAAATATTCAGTTCTACATGGATTTACCCTGCTTTGTTTATATATATTGTGTACTTGATATGATTCTGCTTGGTCCATTTTGGACTTGTATTGTATTGCTTAACAAAAGAGTATGCTTTAGTGTATTTGTATATTGATTTGTATATTTTATTGTCATTTTTGAATACCAGAGTAGTCAGTCTTTAGAGGACTATACTATAATTCCATGAGCACTAATTTCACTAGGTAAGTTAGTTATTTGGAATAATAATTTTAAAAAAACCCACGTAGTGAAGAGAGCTTCATAAAGAAATGTTATTTGCTTTTTGTTGTTTGATTATGCCTAATAGTAGATTTGAGACTTGCTATATTAGGCACTTTATATGTATTTACTACTAAAGCTGTTTCCAGCTTTCAAACTCATTTTAAGTGTTGCAGACTCTGAGCTGGAACAGGTGTAATAATAATTAAATACTTGACTGTTCTGGAAAAGGATTGAAAATGTATGTTTTATGCAATGGATTTCCTTTGAGTTATTATAGAAAGAGAAGCTGGGAAGAGAGAAAAATGGAGGTAGGAAGGGAATTAAAGTAGGAAGGATGCCCCTTCAGAAACTCTGAGTAAACTTACTATCCAGATGCACGCTGGCTGGCTGGAACTAAATGTATAATTCATCTCTATCCCCTTAACGTTTCAACTGTTTATTACATATACCCATGTGAATCACTGTGTATCTTTTGATAATAAAATTATTCTTAGATCATATCTCTTAAGAATGTTAATGCCTGGGCCCAGTCTCAGCTAAATTAAGTACCATTGAGTTCAATGTAATTTGAGTAACATACCAAGTTGTTGAATGAAAATGAGCACTTTATACTTCTTGTTGATGGTGAAAGAATTTTAAATACGAAAAATGTTAGTGAAAAGTTACTGATGCCTTGAAATATTCTTGGGTTAGCATCCTGTTCTGCTGCAGCTATTATCAGTTATCAAAAGCAGTCTAAACTGTTGTACAAATTACTGCTTTTTATTCTGAATTAGTAGCATTTAAAATATAACTGTTAAACTCTTGTTTAAATAGAAGTTTCTTAAGATAATGGTGGTGTTTCACTAAGACAAAGGTGGAAAATGTGGTAGGTAATCTGGGACTACAACCTATCTTGACCAGGATAAACTGGAAGATGTAACACTGCTCACATGTTCTTCTCACAGAATACGACCAGCTTCCAGATGAACTGGAAGGAAAAAGCACCATCATGTTAATTTCAGGTCTATTATATAGGCAAAATGGTGGTAGAAACCAAGCATACACCAGAAGTAGGGAATATGTCATAAGGCTTCTAAGGGATTATTATAGAGTCAAGAAAGAGGTTTTGCTGCAGAGTTTCTGCCTTAACTAAATGGTTTGCCTCCTAAAATAAATGTGTGCCACCGTAAGTAGACAACAGATGTTTGCAAGGGACCTTGAGGGAAGCTTTCCTTTCTTTGTCTTCATGTAGTAAAGCCTTGAAACTATTCACTATGAATGCTCTTTAGGGCTTAATCTCTCTTTTATGTACTTGAAAGAAAATATAATTGTGTTATTCTTCAAAGAGTGCAGCAGTGATGGTGAGAGGGAGAATGGGGAAAGGGTCAAGAGATATTAAAAAGAAATTCCAACTGTTACTTATTGTCATAGCAACAAAGGAGTAATATAGATCCTGCAAAGAGGCAGAGGGGTGGAGAATGTTGGCGTGCACTTGCGGCAGTATCTCTGAGCTGTTCAATGCCTTTAGACAGGTCATTTCAAGAGCCCTTTTACTGTATTTTCTAATTATATGTTTTCAGAAAATATTACTCAGTTAGGACAGCCCTGGAAACCTAATTAACTTTGTTTGCTTGGGTGTGCTTTTATGCATTCATGAATTCATTTCTGTTTGTAGCTGTGGAAGGACCCCACCTGCAGAGGTAGGCAAAGAGAGCAGGGAAGCAGCTGGACTGACATCCCTGGCACCCCTGGCAGGTAGAGCAGCTCTCCCTGCCAAGCCCTCAGTCTTGCCACAATGGGCAGGAGCTGCTTTGATTTGTCTGTTCCTAGTTCTGTGATTTGTCCCTTTGTAAAGAACAAATAAACTTTTGGGAAAGCAGGAGACTTTTTCTCTGATGAAGATACTTCCAAAAAGAATAAACCTGGGAGAGCTTTTCTTTGTCGCTGTAGCTTACCTGCTGTTGTTGGTGCAGTCTATGAGACGGTAGGAAAGGGAAGGCAGAGGGTTCACAGGTGTGTTGGGAAGGCAGCTGGGAGTGTTCAGCTCTGATGGACATGCAGAGATGTTGCTGTGAGGAGCAGGGTGCACATCAGCCTTGTAGGATGGAGAGGATACATGGAGCATGGTTTGCATCTA
Organism: Chaetura pelagica; assembly: GCF_000747805.2. Taxonomy (NCBI): domain Eukaryota; kingdom Metazoa; phylum Chordata; class Aves; order Apodiformes; family Apodidae; genus Chaetura; species Chaetura pelagica. Next base: position 43,174 of record NW_009952973.1, on the reverse strand, counting down.
CTGTGAAGGTTCCTGGAAACAAAGACCTCTTAAAGGCAGTAATATGGATGTGAAGAATTGTATACAAACTGTTTCCATTTGATACATCTTACCTAGTGAAATTTCTTCAATTTAGGAAACTGTGCTTCTGGTTTTTTGTTTGGTTGGTTGGCTTTTTTTGTGTGACTGTAGAGAAAATAATGATATTATTAGGTCAAAAGAAATGACCACAGAATAAAATATACGTGGGAAGAAAAAGAAGAATGAGTGTCTTTTTTTAATACATTGAGTATAGCAACTTCAGGTTGCTAGGGCCTAGAGAAAACACCTCACCTCACCACCTCATTTTCCAAAGTTGCCCTTGGTGAGAGTAGGAACAGGGAACAAGGAAGTGAGTTGCCTGGTGTGGGTTGCTTTCTCACTGGTTTAATGTTAGAAAACATTTCTGTAGCTCCTGCTTGAATATACTTTCCAGATCTGATTGCTCATTATTTGGTGCAGAATAGTTTGGTTAACACATCTCTCTAAATGCTTCATTTTTTTAAATTATTTTTTTTCTTTAATATGTATTAGGATGTTTTGAATAACTTGGGTTCCTGTGAATTGGATGAAGATGACCTGATGCTTGATCTGGAGTTCCTAGAAGAGCAACATCACCATCGTTCGGGTAAGTCAGATAAATACTGATGTAGCGACATGTTAGTATTCTACAAATATAAAATAACTGTATTTAGTACAATTACTTAGAAATAGGAAAGTAATTCTTTTGGAAGGGGAAGACCTGTATGCGTTTTGTGGTGTTATTTTTAAATGTGTTTGCCATTTAACAGGAAGATACTCTTTACACTTTATTTGGATTTTCTATGGTCACTTATTAAATGGAAGTGATTTTGACAGCTATAGAAGAGTTCCAGCACCATGGGCAGGCCCATCTGATTTTCTAGATACTTAACATAAGTGTTGCTTGCTCCAGGTGGTTACCGAAAAGACCACTGCTGACATAATTGTGATCCCATTTTGTGTGCACCAGAATAGTATGTTTGAAGTGAAGGTGGACTTAAGACTTGTAACTTGATCTTTTTCTCTCATGGTTCATCAAGGCACTGCTGCACTGCCTTGATTAATAGCAATAACTGAGGTAAACTCATAGTGTGTTCAGAATGATTTTATAATAGGATTGATTACACAAGGGTTTGGTAAGTTGTGGCACCGGCAGTGGGGAATCCTGCATTTCCTTTGGCTGTGACATGGGACGGTGTAGGGCCCTGTCCAAGAACAGGAAAAGTCCTGCTAAGTCCATAGGGCTTTGAGAGAGACATAAAACATACGTGATATTTATACATAGGTAGAGCTCTGAGCTTGTATTCTGTTGTGATACTGTTATGGCAGTGACATGCTTTTAAGCAGGAGTAATTCTCACCCTCTTTTCTACCTGCTGTTTTCTGGCCATCAGAATACAGAATTATCAAGTGATCATGTTCAAAATATTCACACAGTTTAAAACTTTTGTAGCCTCATTATATTCAAAGTGGTCATATTTCTGGACATGCACATATAAGCTGTTGGAGACAACTGAGAATACATACATGTTCTTCAGTCTCACCCCCTTCATAAACAAGAGGACAACAGATTACACACTGAGGATGTGCCAGTAGTGTTAGGGTAGTATTTGTTATTCTAATTGAATTTTAATAAAACCAAGGGGCTATTTATTTTCAGTACATGACCAGCCTGAAAACAAAAGTAGTTCATTTTCCATAGTGTTTGTAGTGCTAGGAGCTGGTTTGTTGGGCTCTTTGTAAAGGCATCTTAAAGATGATCTTCTTAGTAGTTTACCTATGGCTTACTTCACCAAAAATCATTCCAGACCATCCTAGATACACAAATCTGTGAGATTCTTCTTCCCTGTTGGTACCTGCTGTCCATGGTATATAGGATTCAGCCCTGTGTTACATGAGCTTTGCATATTTAAGCAGTTTTGTAGCAATTTTTTTTTTTTTTACATTCCTGACAAGATTTCTGTAATACTTGAAAGGGATCTGAGTATCTGACATTCACATGTGTATCATACTGAGGTCAAGTGAAAGTTAATGCATGTGCTTCTAGATCTGTTATTGAAAAGAAGGTGTCTACAAGTATAAAAATATGACACAAAATGCCACTTTTTGCATGGAAACCTTAATTATATTCTCTTCTGGAAGTCAAAAGTTACCAACATTTCTGTGACTGTTTGTAGTGAAAAAAATCCTGCTGATGTTCTACATTCTAGGGCTGATTATAGCATTTATTTGGTTAAGGCTGTAAGTTCTAGAGTAATATTACAATGCGTTGTGCCTCACTTTTTCTCTTTGTAAGGAATTATGTGGGGAATTATAATGGGGGAAATGTTCCAAGAGAAACTCTGTTCAGTATTTTAACAAATACAGTGTAATATGATGATGTGCAATTGGAAAATAATTCAGTTCTTTCTTTGATTTTTACAAGGGATAACTAATGAATCGAGGAAGTTCCTACTCTTCAGGAACCTATGAAAATCTCTGAAATGACAAATTAAACAAATATGAAGGCTAACATCATATCTTTGCCTTGAATATCACAAACTATTCCTTAATCAGGAGGCTGTATGCAGCAAACTGTATCACTGAAACAGAGCAATTCGGAAGTGTAGTGGCACAGTTAAATACAGTTGATGGGCTGGTTAATGGCAAACTCAGTCTCTTAATTGCCATTAGGAGCTCCAGATTTTTAGGGTCTCTTGTTAGTTAAGGCTGATTTACAATAGCTTGTGCTTTTAGCTGCTGTGATTGAAAAGAGTAGTATTAGCTAGGGTGAGGATATGTCTTCTTGACTTCTTACTGAAGTTGACAATATAATAATAATTTATCAAAATGGTTACATTGCTATATCATAATTATAGTGACCATTTATGAATAGAAAATAAAATACTATTGGAAAGATTTCTGGGAGAAGCAAGTATTAAGGAGTGAGTTTTAAGAGGACCTAGAAGCCAATTGACAGGTGAGGAGACATTGTTCCAGAAAGTGGAATGCTGTAATAATTACAATACAGAGCTAGAAAGGAGAAAGAGACAAAGATCTGTTAGCTTTTTCATTGTTCATAGTTTTTAAAATGTATTTCTCCATCTCAGTTTTCACTTGTTTTATGAGCTGTTTGCCCTCCAGCAGCCTCCTCATGAGATGGGGTTCCTTCAAAAAGTCACTATGAACCCTAGTACTACAAAATAAAAAATATCCCTAACTTCTCTATTCTTATGATTGAAGGTGAAGAGATACCTGCAAGCCTCATGTAGATACTTGTAATTTGAATGTAGATTTCTGTGTCCTGCACAGCTTTTGCAAGTCTGGAATTCCCTACTTTCCAACCTTCTCTCTGTGTGTTTACTGCATTAATTTACAATGTTTTAAGGGCTGTATTGCCCAGATAAAGAATGGGAGACGGAAACATTTTATTATGCCACCTAACACACTTGCTTTGAAATTTAATAAAGTAATATTTATGTAGTACTTGGTTAGTGGAGAGCAAAACTGCATACAAATGTAAAATGTTAATCAACTTGATTTGCAGGATTTTTGCGTACTGTTCTTGTGCTGGAATCTTTAAAACCTAAGCATAATATGACACACAAGATGAGCCGTAGGGGAGGCCTTTTTATTACTCTAAGTAAAATAGACTTTTAATATATGCTAAAGTGTTGATTTCCAGTTGTAAAATAATTAGTGGCTTCTATAGTGGGAAACCATTGCTGGTTTATAGAAAGTGACAGCATTAATTTAACCTCATTCATTTTCCTTTTCCCTGATAAAACACAACTTAATTGATTCTGAGTATTGGTTACTCAATTATGTAAGACCTTCATGTTCAGTCATATAAGCAGTAAGGAATTTATTCCAGTAATGCACACTGATGTAAGTTGTGTGCTTGTGTTGTGCCATAGCCTATTGAAAACCTTAATACTTAATTTTGTATGGTTAGTATTGTAATTACATCACAACTGCAGTAGTCTTTTCTAAGCTCACAAAGGAGTAGCTTTCCAATGTCTTCTATAGTTTCTTAACCACAGGTGTCATAGAACGGGTGCCCTTGCATCTTTCTACAGAGATGTAGTGTGTTGCTGGGCTTTGTAGCGAGGATCTGGCTGCAGTGGGGGGCACTGCTTATGGGGCTGGATATTGAACACCAGTGCATCCCATTTCCACATCAGGCTCCCCACTATGCAGTGACTGTTCACGAGCACGATATTGATTAGCTGTGCACCCAGACTGGCCTGTCACATCCGTCACGTTGTTGCTTAAATGCTTGCTGCATAGTTTGGAATAATGTAGCTCACTATAATTTTAGAAGAAATTTGTCTTCAGCTGAAGCTTTAGGCATTTTAGATTTAATGCTTCAGGCTCATCTGTGAAGCAGTGATCCAGCGTACATTTAATGCATAGTTGTTTCAACCAGCATATTTCAGAAATGAAAATATTTTTCTTATTTGTTGGAAATAATTTAATTAAAAGTGGAAATATGAAAGTACGCTTTAGCCTCCATCTAAATATTGTTCAACTCTGAAAAGAACCCAAACGCTTTCAGAGATAGGGCACGTTTTATTCAAATCTAGGACCATCTCTGTTAGAAAGTTTTTAAATGTGTGCTTAATTCTATTTATGTGGTCATACATCCTTTGGTACTTCCTCAAGGATTATGATGAAAAAAAGTGACTTGACAAAATATCTTCTGAAATGGTGGCAATGGCTCTTACATGTCCTGTGTATTTTCTTCTATTAGTGGATGTTAAAAAAGAAGGACCTGTTCTCTATGTAGCTTTGTGGCAATATAACTGAAAGAAAAGTCTATGTGAAGTTCTGAGGTTATAGTGTCACTCTTACGATGTAACACTTGCTCATGTATACCCAATAAAAAATAGAAAAATAGTTATGAAATAGATGCTCTTTATGTTTAAATTGTAATGCTATGATGTGGTGTCTGCTTAGCACTGTCAGTAATGACAGAGGATGTACTTGCTGGTAGCCACTCTTTAAGTACTGGAACATAGCAATAAGGTCTCCCGTAAGTCTTTTCTCCAGGCTGAACAAACCCACTTCCCTCAGCCTTTCCTCATATGCCTCCAGTGCTTTGATAATCCTTGTGGCCCTTCTCTGGACCCTCTCCAGCCTGTATGCTTTTTTTTTTTTTTTTTTTAATAGAATGGACCAGAACTGAACTTGGTGTTCCAGGTGTGTCCTGACAAGCACTGAGTATAGTATGATGATCACTTCTTTGTATTTGCTTGTGATGCCTTTGTTGATGCAACCCAGCACCTTGTTGGCTTTGCCACTGCAACACATTGTTCACTCATAGAGCTGCTTGTCCACCAGGACCCCCAGGTCCCTTTTCACAGAGCTACTCTACAGCCAGGTGGATTCCAATCTAAGCTGCACTCCTGGATTGTGTTTCACCTTACATTTATCCATCCTGAACTCTGTAAGGTTTTTGTTAGCCCACCCTTCCAGCCTGTCCAGGTCTTCCTGGAGGGTGGCTCTCCTTTCTGGAATGAAGTAAAAAGTTAGCATGAAATTGGAATTAAACTAAATAGAAATCATAGGCTAATATAAGTTTAGTCCTCCATCATCCTGGAGCACTGTGGTCCATATTCTGAAAAAGAAATACTGAATTGAGAGTCCTGTCTCAGTTCTGTTATTTATGTAAATAAATGGTGTAATCTTAGTCCAATTTTAATTAAGAAAAAAACCCCACAGCACTCCAAAACTCATAACTGCTACCAATTTAACTTTATTCTAAAACTCTGTTAGTGTATTTTACCTGAAAAGTTGAATTGTGAACGAGCCTGGTTTATGAGCTGCAGAAAGCATGTAACACTAGCTTCTAGCTGTGCTTCCATGAAATCTTTCAAGTGTGTCTGAGATATTATAGATAATTGGTCTGTGCTGTGTTTTTTGAGTGGATCAAGGGAAATACTTAATTTCCTGAGCAAATTAGTATTTGTATATTTTATGCGTATATGTGAAGAGGGGTGAATGACTGATATGTTCAGATAGTGGACACATGTTAGATTCTTTTCTAGTTGATAGAAATTTTATTAGTGAAACATTCTTTCAAATCCTACTTAGTTAAATGGATGGGTTAGAAGATCAGCATCACAGATAATCACAGCCATAATTTAGATAACAAAATGATTTTCCTTCATAAATAGACAAATAGGGCAAAAGAGCACAGTCCCGAACTCTACGGTCATGAAAGAATACTTTGTATTGTTATCATGGACCAATGAGAATCAGAGTCTGAATCTCAATTTCTTGCTCTTTCATAATTATAGTGTGACATTTAGTTACAAATCCTTATTCATATTGGTGTGCTCAGCCGCCATTTACTGAAAGAACCAGGACAGTAATTAAATTAGGCATACTGCCTTTCTTCATTCCTTTGATTTTATACATACAGTGAGATGAAACATCTTCTTTAATAGTATCTGCAGGCGGAAAATAACTGCAATAGTAAACATTATGCCAAATCAAAGTATACTGGACTATTTAAAGCAATTCTTTGTCTTGAGATTGCAAAGTTTAAGTAGGGTGCCAAGTTCTGCTTTTCTGTCCTGCTTTATGAGTTTATAAAGATCTGGACTGGATGTCTTGCCAAAATGGAAATGTGATGAGAACTTGAGAAGAGCATGCTGTTTCTTCTCAGTTTTCAGTGAGTACAACCAAGAGATTTAGGGACAAAGAGGAACAATTAGAAGCTGACAATTATTTTGCAGAAGAGCCATAACTCAGTTTATACATAAACAACTGCACCTTCCACACAACTTCTGCAATGATCCTATTTCAAGGTCAGGCTGAAACTGTCTAGCAAGTGAGTTAGTGAGGGCTTTTGACATTTTTATATATTTATCCCTGGGATCCTCTTACATAAAGAAAGGAAAGGTAGTCTAGATCTCCTAGGCTGAGCTGCGTTATTTGATGCAGATTTCCAGTGTTACTCTGGGCTAGTCACTTAGCACATAGAAAGTTGTACTCTCAAGTCACTGGAATTTGACGTTATAGCTTGAGAGATACTCAACATACCATTGGGATGGAGTCATTACAGTCTTTAGAGGCCGATTATGTTACATTTTGTGCCTTTTCATAGGTCATTCCAGGAAGTAGAGCAAACACTACCACTGCTATTGCTGGTGTGTCCCCTACTGTTACCACTTGGGTTATTTTTGTCTTACCTTCTGCTGAAAAATGCCAAAGCAGAGCACAAGTTTCTTTGTAACAGCAGGAAAAAACAACAACTGTGAAAGCCTGTCATACTGATCAACTAAAGCCTGGGCTCAAAAGTAAATTACATTTTAAACCTTTCCAGAATTGTACCTGTGATCCATCATTACTCAAAGATTGGGACATATCTGCTGTATTGTTTGAAAGTATTAATTTATTATTGTATGTCTTGTACCTGAATCTCTTGTGATGAGAGAGCTTGTTTTCCTTCATTTGTCCTGCTAAGGATCCTGTCAAATACTTGATATTGTTTGGATTTTGCCGATTTTTATTTATGTTTTTACTTCCAGCTTCCCTTGAGGGGAAAGGAAATCACAAATAAATGCAGTGCAGGCAAGTAAGCCCTGAGATTTGTTGCAGCCTAGTTTCAGCTGCAGGGGGGAGGGGGTCAATATGTAGCAAATGCCTTGGAGGTAAGGCAGGGGTGCATGGGCTTCCTGAAAATGTTTTGACTTCTTGGAGACCCCCATAAGAAGTCTGTGCTGTTGGATTGTATAGTTTAGCTAATTTTCTGTAGTATACTGTAAGAAGAAAATTGTACCACCTTCCTTTGCCAAAGGAGCAATTTGAGATAAACTCTCAAAGGTTACCTTGAAGGAATTTTCTGGGTTAACATTCTGTACTTAGGCATATTTTAGGATTGTTCAATCTCAACCCAAGTGAATAAGGCCCAGGCATCTCCTTTTCCTACACCTGACTTCAGAATACTTCTGTGCAAGCCTTACTGTAAGGGACAGCTTTAAAATGAATGTTTGTCAAAGCACTTGCTGCTGTTTCAATAGCTTCTGCAAAAGATAATGCATTCATTACACCTACTGAGGCTTGCATCAGAACTACGAGGCTTGGGATTTTTTTTCTCTCTTGTTTCCAGCTTGTTGTATCATCTTTGGGAGAGTCCGTTTCCAGGCGAGATTTAAAGGGAAGTGTGGTTGCAGTTGAAAATACTCAGAATGCACTTTTGAAAATCGTCAACACGTGGTCTGTTGCAGAATGTAGAACACATAGACTGATGGATCTGCAAGTGGCAAGTTATTAATAAATTGATATTACACCGAATCTATGGGTATCCATGTTGTTTTCTTTTCTTCAAAGAACTAGGTGTTTATCAGTTTGATGTTTAGAGTTGCTGAATTCTGTGTTACTCTGTGAAATGTTGCTTGCCAATGGAAAGTTTCTAAGAGCATCGTTTAATTAATTGGTAATTTGAGAGTTTGTTGAATCTTCCTCTACAAAATCTTATTATTTCAACACAATGGTGAAACTAAAATTCTTTCACATTGACACAAAAAAAAAAAGGAAAAATCAGCATATTCCTGCAGGCAGTGAATGGCACACTGAGGAAAAGAGGTTACAGTTAGTTGTGGTGAATATGGTATTAGTATTAAGGTCATTTGAACTGCCAGCAAAATAGGCGGTTGCTAAAGTAGAAGATTATCATGAGGGGCAAGAGGGGCAGGGATGTGGGCAGGGTGCCAGTCAGAGAGAAGGGCTGGGCTGGTACTTGAAGCATCCATGAATGTATTTGTGAATCCAGAAAGTAAAGTGGTCTGTGCTTTTATCAGTGACTTTCAGTCTTCTTCAGCCCAAGAGGAGCAGGGGACCTGGCTGTCTCTGCTTGCATTTTATGCAAGTCCTGTAGGTAGGTGCAGTTGCAGGCAGTGCTTTGTCTGCGGGTCTGGCCATGTTAGTGTCCTCTGTCTGTCTGTGTGTCTCTGGCATGTGAGCTCCTTCTCGCTGCTGGTTGAAGCTGCAAACATGCAAGTGGCAGCAGTGTCATTTGCGCTGGAGCACAGGAGGCAGTGGCCCCACGCAGCATCCTTCAGCCCTTGGTGCTGTGTGTCTGTGCTGAAAGTAGTCTGTACATAAATGTACGTATGTACATAAACGTAAGATGTACCCAACATAGGCATTTCTTAGAGCTGTTTCAGTGGTTTAAATGCTTTAGTTCCTTCCAACCAACTTTTGAGAACTAGTGACAGGTTTTATTTGTAACAGAGTAACTGCTGAATCTGGAAGGCTGAAAGATAAAATAGAAACCTGAGGACCTGAGAAACTCTTATGAAAAGGAAAAAAGGAAATAAGGTCTTTGAAGTAAACTCTTTATTATAATAGTTTATTGTTTCCTGACTGTTAAAAGCCCAGGAAATGTGATTAACCTGTTGAAGATCTTCTTGACTTGATTATTTTTTCCCACAGAAATTTGACTGTAAAAATACAAGTTGAAAAGTTGAAATACAAGTTGGAAGTTGAAAAGGAGGCAGAAGATAAAATGAAAGTACAGTATGTAGTAGTATTATTTTAATGCTTTTCTCCCAAACTGTTCATTTCACAGAAAATAGTTTTGACAAGCCTCTGTATTTCTAACACATTTCCTTTATGAATAAAACATGGAATAACTCTATTTCTAAGGTTCAATTTTGTTGTTTTGTTTTCTGCTCAATCTTTAATTTGTTTGTTTGATGCATTTGGAGATTTTTTTCAGCACTGGAGGTTCAGGAAAAGATACTCTTTATGCTTCTTAACGTAACATTACTGACATGATGTACTGGTTCTAAATAATAGTTTTAGGCTAGAAAAAGACAGATATGTTACTTAACCATCTTATTGTCAGTGTATATATAGTTTAAATGCAAACAGCTCCTGATTCTGAGGTTTTTCAAGCCCCTCAGTTTGCAGATACAGCACTTACGTGCTTGCAGTCAGGCTGTGCAGAGCTGAGGGGAGTTACTCCCATGGAGGAACTGCTGGGTGTATCTGGGCATCTGAAAGGGGTGGTTTTGACTGTGAAATATTCAACAGACAAAAGGCATTGCCTTGCACTCAGTTTTTGTGGAATCATTGTGCTGTGATCCTTTGACACTGAGTTATCACAAGTTGTGAGTAGCAGGCGTAAATAGAAAGGGTTGAAGAAATTAATAGGGTTAAGAAGGAAAAATTGCATGGGAAAATCTCACCATTCTTTGGAATGAATTTGCTTTAAATTTGGTTTAGAATGATATGTTGCCAAGTGGCACAAAGGAATTTTTCAAATTCTTCCAGATTTCAGATACCAGCAGAAGTGTTTTCTGTCCCTCCGTTCTGAAAGAATGAATCCCAGGAGTGTGTTCTTCAGTCTGCAAGGATCATAAGTAGGAGCTCTCTGTAGTACAACAATGCTTGCTGTGTGCGCTGCTCCCCTTGTTCCCCACAGCAAACACAAGAGTATGGGTTCGGAGTTATGGAGACGTATCTTACATGGTCTATCTAGTCTCACAATAGCCTGCACTCTTATCTAACCTGCAAGAAATCCTCAGGATTTCTTCTCTTGGCAAACAGGAATAATGAGCCATTAAATCAGCTCAGTGGCAAGTGCTAGAAGGCTTGCATGGGAACATAGTGAGGCCAGAGGAGATGGCAGAAAAGACAGTTCTTTCTTCCAGAGTCGGATTTTATATTTCCCAGATTTTGTAATTGTAAGTAGCAGAAGACTCTCTTAGTTGTTGAGCTTTCTTCTCAAATATAAATGAGGTAATTTTGCCTCTGCCCCATATTCCCTGCCACCACCCCATCAAATTTAGCATGTCTTTTTTCTATACCGACAAGCTTTCTGTACTTTCCCAGAATATGTAGGAACCTATGTTATCTTAGATGACATTTGGATTTATTATGCTTGCAAATCTAACCTATAAAATTAGTTACTTCTTTTGCAGATTCAGCTCATTTTAGAGATGCCATGAAAAAAAAACACCTCTTACTTGCTCATCTTTAGTCCTTCTCCTGTCCTAGTTCTGTTTGCTTTCTGTTAAAGAAATGTATTTTGATGGGCTGCTTTCTGCTTTACATGCTTGTTCTAGTCTCATATTGAGGAATGCTGCAGACAGCTTTTTTTTTTTTTGATTTCAGGTAAGAGCATATTAAAGTTACAGTATATTTTGAAACTGTAGATCAAATGTGGTAAGTCTTGCTTGCATCCAAGTATTAAAGTCCACACAACGAAGGCATTAATTTACCAGCTTTTTGCTGATGTAATAATGAAGAATGCTTTCTCCCAATAGACTACTTTGTTTCTTGTGTTGTAGAAAAGAATTGCCGTGATTATTTGATAACACTAATTGTATTTGTAAATTACAGGTTACACATTCTGAAGTCGGCAGAACTCTTTGGAGATCAGCCTACTTTCTAATTATGAGTGGGGATGAATTGTCCCTGTATTTATTGCTGCAAAAATATATTTGAAATTTTGGTACCTCCTCAGGATTTAGGTCACTGCATTTACTATTCTATTTAAATTTCAGTCTGTATCAAGGGTGATTCAGCGTGTTTTACATTTACCCCTTATCTCTTTGATTTTAATTTTTTTGAAGTTATTTAGAGATTCAGATATCTTCAATGTCCTAACTCATTGTGGATATGCATGTTCACTATTTTGTGGGAAATACGCTTTTCTTTGGGAAACAGGAATTGTTCAGTGCTTTGAGAATTTGCTGTGAAGGTTTCTCAATGGGGCGTTAGGTATGTATTTAGCCAAATGCAAATAACTAGCTCCACTGAAGTCATTTTGATCATACACTTCAGATTTCAGTTCATTCATAAGTGACCTTGGTTGTAGGGGCTTGGACTCAGTTCATATAGTGCTCCCTATGAGTCTGAATTTTTATAGCTATGCAATTGCTACCGTTTGCCTTAAATATAATTATGCTGTGTCTAAAAGTAGATATAAATAGAGTATTGCTAACAGATCTGATAGAAAACTAAACTATGTAACCCAGCTGAGGAAATGTGTAATTACAGATAGCTGATGTATGGACTGTTTTTTTCTGAATTGTGATACTAATGGCAGCATAGTTTAGGGGAGCAAATGGTCATATTATTAAAGGAGTAATGATTATTTTTCCTAAAATACATTTGAGGATGCAATCTAACTGTTTAATTTAATGTGTTTTCTAGGCATGGATATGAACAAAAGGATTTGAAGATATTACAAAATTTTTGTTTATATTGGAAGGAAAATTAGATTTGGTTGCAAAACACAGTATGCTTATTTCAATTAAAATGTTAATATCTTTTCCATAATAAATTCCTTCAGAAGACACTCTCCTCTGGTAAGACTTAGTCCATACAAACTGTTGTTTTCCCAAAACAATGAGGGCATCATTCCAGACTCATTTTTAATCATCCAAGCAGCATAGAAATAGATAATATGAAAACTTTAATTGTAATAAATATTTTCTTTAAACATATTTTTTATTATTTATAACTGCCAGTTTCCTACATGTAGTAGTCTGAGGAGACCTTGACAATAATTATGTAGTCTGGGGAGGAAACTTAATGCAAAAATAACTTATTCAAGGTTCATTTAGATGAGGTTCATTTAAAATCTCAGCATGCCTTTTAACTCACTAGGCTCCTCTGTAAGAAGTGATGCGAAATTGGTTCTTTAATAAACTAGAACAGAAGAAATTGTTGGGCCCTTTGTCTGCTACAGTCTGGCGTTCTCTAGAACAGAAGCTTTCTCCTTCTTGGCATCCTTGATCATATGTGGAGGTTCCTACATAACTAAATTAATCTGCTTAAGGGATTCTTAATAAGGTTATTTTGTTTTTCTGATCTAAACCAAAGACCACGATTTCACAATTTTCAGTTCCTACCTGGGTATGTGGTCTGTGCTGTTAAGGGCTTTAACCTCCACTCCTTACCCTTCTGGTTAGGTACAAAGTAATCAAATAACTTATGGAGGTATCACACACTCATTGAAGTAAATTTATGGAGCACCCACCATTCAAGTGTCAGATGTGGTGATGTGGTAAAAATCAAATACTGTTCATGTTTGTTTATTTGTTTTTTAACCTGATGCAGTGCATACATACAGAAAATAGGATATGCATAGATGGAAAAATAAAGTAGGTTAGGTGTAGACTACTTACAGGAGGAATAGATCTGTGAAGCCATCGATCTTTAGGTTGTTAGAAGTGGGGTCAGCTGTAATTTCTCATGTGCTGATGTAGCTTTCCATACTTAGCTGGACTTGGCCTTCTGCTCTTTAATCATCTCAGTAGTTTTGGCTTGAGGTTTTTTTGTCTTTGCTATTCATGTGCTTCATTCCATGTTGTATAGCTCTTCAGATTGCAGGAATAAGCTAATAACTTTTCATGCCTTTTACTACACCTAAGTATTTTAAAAATAATATCCAGTGTACTGTGTGAGCAGAGGACAGGATTTAGAAATATTTATCTGGGGAATTTTTGGCAGTCTTTCACCTTAGAATTTCCCATAGCAAATACCACAGGGAATGTTACACTGTATTTGTTGTACACCTTTGGACTGTTTCCTGTGATTTTTTTCAAAGCTCTTTTCTTTAACTGGTAGTTGGTCTAAAAAATATTTACTATCCTGAGAAGATACATGTGTTTGTGTAAGATAATGTTAGAGAAACAAGACTTACTGCATTGTGAAAAAATAATATTTATTTATTTTCTTAATACTTGAGGTGGCAGGGAAGCAGTGCTGCTGAGTCACCACTGTTTATTACTTCTAGTTTGTCACTTGAAAATGGGAATAAGAGCAGTTCACGGAATTTGAAGGTGACACAGCAGATGTTTTTAAAAGGGGGTAGTGGACAGTGGAGAGTGGAGTAGTGGAGAGTGATTCAGAGTTTCTAATGAAGAAGTTACCTTGAATTTTACTCATCTTCAAGAAGCAAATTTTCTCTTCCTGTTGATGTAGCAAACGGAGTTTTATGGCTGTGGTCTGGGGATCTCTTCTTGCCTTGAAGCACTTGTAGAGTATTTGGAGGGTAGTTAGGAAACAACCAGAATATTCAATACATTATTTATGTTAGTTGATTTTTTTTTTAACACTGTTGGTAAAATGAAGTGTCAGGTGATAAGGTAGTGACAGACTTCCTTAGATGGATATTGGCTTTGAGAACAGCAAAATATGTTTTGTGTTCACTATATAATTTTTATTAATGGATCTATTTAAACAATTATTTGTGTTTGGAACTTGGTTTCAGTTTCTAAATGAATGCACAACTGTGCTTTGCTTTTGAAAGTATCCCTAGCAAACTGATTGGTAAAAATCTACTTTTGCTCCAGTTAAAATATGCAAAACAGCTTAATTTTTAAAAATGTACCAGACTGTCCTTCTTAGTCTGTTGTTAAGTGCTTTCTGATGTTAGAGTTGACTCAGCTCTAATGAAACTGGGGAGGGGCAAGGATAAATAGAATTTCACAGTAGGCTTGCTGGTGTCCTTAGAGCATTAGTATGCTACATACCCTAAAACAAATGAATGTAAAATATCTTTGGGAGATTTAATTTAGTCAAGTACTGTAATTTTAAAGAGGTGACTATTGAGTCAGATCAAAGAATTTACTTCCAATGACTTTGGAGAGAGTGATATTTGATTCATGTTCCTCTTCACATTTGTACCTACTGAGGAACTGTCCCGTAACATGAGACCTCATATGTCTTTCACATAATCCAGAGAGATTCTAACACTGCATCTCACACTCAAGGATATTGTGCAGATTCGTGGATTCCCTGCAGTACCTCTGGTCCAGACATCAATAATTATGCTGACACAAAAATGTAGTATGTTTGGTTACTGGGTTTTGAGGAGGAGAAAAAAAGGGAGAGTAGGCGAGAAGGAGAGAAATATTTTTCTTGTTAGTGTTGATTTTTACTTTCTTTAACAAAATACACATGTATGTAACAAAATACACTATGTAAATAGTTAAAAATATATATTCAGTCGTATTTGTTAGTTTTACTTGATAAATATCCTAAATTAAACGAGCACAAACTTTCCACTTACATGTTAGTTTTTTGTATTCAGAACAGCTTCTTTTCTGATATGCTTTTTGATCTTCCCAGAAACTGTAATGGAATTACATTCCTACTCTGGACATGCAGAAATAAATCATAGAGTTCACAGGAAAATTGTGTAGTCTCGATTCAGGAAATTTGAGACCTGCTTCTAGCTCTGTCACAGTTAGTATATAAAATCCTTTGCAAGAGACTCTGTTTAATTTGCTCATCAGTATTTATCTCTCACATAAGGATCCTCTTGGGATACATTCTTTATTTCATAGGTGTTTATATACTGTGATTCCAAGTGCTATAGAATATCCTGCAGTTTAATAGCTTATTGTAAGCATTTTGCAAATAAGAGTCTGATTTTGAGAAATGTTTTTTTTACACTTTTTTTGCTGTAATTTTTCAAGTGGTGTTTATTTTAAAAAATAAGAAAGTAAATATCTTTGACAATAAAGAAAAAAAATGCTCTGTAAGGAGCTTCTGTTCTTGATTGACAGTGAATAGAAGCAGACAGGAGATTCTGATCTGGAGTATTAGTAACGAGTATCACCAGGAGCTGTGTCCTCAGGCTGTGATAATGAGCCTGCACTGAAGGAGGGGCTAGTCCAAGGACCCCAGTGCTCTGTGTTGTCGTTTTGCCTTTGGCAGATCTGTAGGTGTGCTCTCATCGTACATATTGTACAACATGTGAAACTAATTTAGTTCACAAGTATTTGTTTTGTATGTGTGTCCATGTTTTAACTGAAGCTCTTAATCCTGAAGAACATTAGAACATTTTATGGCATCACAAGCAATATTATTGGAATTATATCCGTAACTGGATTCTTAGTTTAAAACCCAATTTGGAAAACAAACTACAGTGAGGGGAAAAACCCTCCTGCAAATGATCAAGATGAAAAAACTGAGCTATTTTCATCATCTACACTTACCATTATGCTCTATACCCAACTGAAGTTTGGATTGTTTTGTGACTTCTCAGAGCCTGTGGTTATAAGACCTTCTGCTCTGTACGGTTTCCTGGCATTCACTAGTGTTTAGAGTTTAGATGCTTCTGCTGTAGAAATTACTGTTTATGACATTACTAACATCTCTATATTTACAGAAATGGAAAAATACTTTCGTTCAAAACTAGAATATAGACATTTTAAAAGAGCACATAATTGACCATCCCTACTTGTCTGAAAAATATTTTGACATCTTTCATCCAAGCAACAAACATGGATTTTAAGAGCCAGCATAAATCACTTTAGTTCTGGGAAACAAACAATCAAATAGTAACATTTGGCTTATGTTAATGAGCTGAGCATCTGTCTTTCTACCCTGTAACTATGAAAAGGCAAAGTATTGTCTTGCACAATATTGGGACAGGGAGCCAAAGCTCTTGTCACAGACACAGAATCAGTTCCCAAGTCACAGGTGTTTCCTGCTCTTCCAGTGATTCCTCATCTAAATAGTGGTTGGGCCTAATACTGTCCATGTGGTGATGGGGAGATCACAGCCTGGCACACCATGCCTGAAAATATATTAAGTGTAGTCATATCCGTTTACTGGCAAATTGTGTCATACTTTTTGCACTAAGTTTCAAATACTAGCACTCAACAAAAATCAAGGGCAGAATGGTGTGGTTTTATACATAATTCAGCATCAGGGACTGAGCATTTTCAATGCATTATTCACTTTGAGGGGGTCATAGTTTCCTCAATATGTCACGGGCTTTAAGCAGGAAAACTGAAGTTCAAACTAGCTACTGAATGCCTCAAGTTGAACAATCAAAAGTGTTTGTTTAAAATACAAACCAATTATTCCTGAATTATACAGAACACCATAGTAACCTACAGTTGATGTGTTTTGTATGAAGTTATTTAAAACCACTTAGCAGAAATAATGTGTTGTCAATTATTGATATATGAGTGTAGCCTAATTATATTAATGTGAAACATTTTAGTAGAAAGAATGTTTCTTTGTGCCTTGTAGTTTCATGTCATTGTCATAATTAGTGCCAGTCATTTAGGTGAACTGTAAATTTGAGAGGTTCTATTTCAGTTCTTTTTTTGGTCATGTGTAATTGCAATCTTCCTTCTCCTAGAGACACATGAGTTGTTTTCTGTTTGGTTTTTTTTGTTTGTTTGTTTGTTTGTTTTTTCCTTAATGTATCTGCTCACATAGTGTCTGCCTTGGTTGTGCATAGGAATTGCAGGAATTTCCCATATTTGAAGACTTAGGAGGGCATGGAAACATGCCTTTGTCTATGTTTTACTATTGCTAGGTACTTAGAAACATGCTTATAGTCTATGATTTAGATAATTTTGAGAGCTGTTGTGTTGGTAAGCCTGTTCTCCCTGCCCTGGTGTCTGAGCTGTTAGTGAATCAATACCCAGCCTCTGCAGTTTAGAACTTGGCATTTTAAAACAAATCAAGACCAATGGCAATTTACCTTACAATGGGGTTCATTATTTAAGGGCTGCCCAGACACCTCTGCACTAATGGTGATCTTGAAGGCTATCCCAGCTGAGCTGTTGGTTTTATTCACTCAGTCTTCTGTTTGTTTAGCTAAATATCCAGGCAGAAGCCAAGTCCCTAAGACTTTAGACATGTCTTACCTTCAGTCATTGGTTAGTATTAACTGCAGACATTTTGAGTGTCTAGGTTGACATCCAGAGGTGTATCACTTTTTCCTTCAGTGTGTCTCACTCTCCTCAGAGCATGAGTGCAGGCAACTTCAAACTTTTCGTTTTATACCTGGTCACTCCCTCTCCTCTTTCCTCTCTGTTATTGCCCAGAGCTGAAATTCATACTGCTTAATTTTAGAAATCTACTTTTGAACCACCGAGGACTCTTCTACGTTCCTTGGCCAGTGTGCACCACTGCTTGTTGAGAGACATAAATCAGGTGTGGCCATTTCTTTGCATGGGCTGCAAAGGCATCTAAACTAATCCAGGTGACATGAATCCTGCTGTTGTTATTGTAGATTCTGTTTTACTTTTTAAAACAGATATGAGGGGTCCATCTGTGTTTTTTCTTGCAAATAAAACTGAGTTTTATTCGAGAAGTGCTAGATGCCTGTTAGGTTCTGTGTAAAGCTATAGTCACACGAATACATGTATTTATCTGTAGATACATATCTCAGTTCTCTTATTTGTTTTTTATCTGTTTTACTGGTGTAGCATGATTGATGTACTCTTGCAGACCCTCATTGCCAAGGCTCTTGAAGTTCCTGGGAAGGTTTCCTTGATCCTGATTTTAAAATGGTTCTTGCATGTGCACTTGATTAATCAAACTATTGCTTATGTATTTATTTAAAGTGTTTCAAGTCTCAAAAAGCAATGGAGTGAGAGTCTATGACTGACTGAAATGGGAAATCCATTTGAAGAACTGCTGGAGAATCAAGTTCACTGTGTGCATAAAATGCAGACTGCTTTTGATGTTTATCTGTGCACCTCCTGTTCATTATGCTGAAATTGAGCTGAAAATTGTTTTCTTTTGTTGCCGTTAATTTTAATTTTTAAATTCAAAGCAAATTAAGTTGCTAACTTCAACAGCTATAGAGGTGACTTCCTAAATATGAGAGAAACTCAATCTTCCGCTATGCCTAACAAGCCTTATTTTACTAGGCTATTTACAAAAACCTACAGTGAAAGCCAATGTATTTGAAAAAATAATTTGTCATGACTGCTCCAACATAGTATAAATTCCCTGTTGCCAGCAGCAGGCAAATAACCCTGATGCTTAGTGAGAAATTTTACATGCCAGCTTTACCTCTGTCATTGCTAATCACTTCACCAGCAGCATTCAGTTCACCTAGTAGGGCTGGATAACATGGAAGTTACAGATGGAAAGAGCTAATTACCTCATCTGGCATGTTCATTTTTGTTTCTCTTCTTCCATTTTCCTGCCAGTACAGGATGTTTTCTATGGTGTGTTTCCTATCAGGTTCCCATTACCTCAGTTATGAGACCACAGCCAGTTGCCTGTTTTCCATGTTCCAGCTTTTTCCTTAATTTGATTTGTATCTAGCATTCATAGATCTGAGTGATGCCTGAAGAGATTCAGGGGAAGAATTGAGAGTGAGATGAGTGAACAGATGTGTCTAGGGTTCCACTGTTGCATTTTTTTACCTCTGTGACCCTGATTCTTAATAAAAATAATATTAGTGATTTCTTTGTAACAAATGTTTACTTTAAACTTAATGGATACTCATCTAAGAGCAAATAACTTCCTTCTTCCCCCCCCCCCTTTTTTCCCCCTTTTTTTCTTTTTCCTCCTGATGTGGGTAACAAATCAGAAACACCTTTTTTTTTTTTTTAATGTAGGCAGCGTTATTATTTAAGTTGTACTTTATACGATGTTGAAGAAGTAAAAAAATTACAATCTTGAAAGTCCCATGTAATCAACTGACAGTGTACACCCCATTGCCACAGGTATTTCGTTCAATCTCTTAATACATACAGAGCTATAAATAAAAGCAATTACCCCGTTGTATTTGTTTTCACTCATGACTTCCATGAAGCAATATGATTTCTTCATTGTAGTAAGGAAAACGTGCAGGTGAATACCATCTTACTCAGTAAGCTGGCTTCTGATATATGTTCTGATTCTAATCCGCTCATTTCTCACAAAAATTTACATCCAGACCTAAAATTTTCCTTGATCTTTTACTTAGTGGAAGGAGTGCAAAAAGGAACAATTTGACTGTTATCCTACTTTCTGGTTTTAATCAACAGTTTTTCAATCATCAGAATTGTGAGCTGCTTCTGATTTTTATTAGCAATTATTCATTAGCCTAAAAAGAAACCCAGAGGCTTTATTAAGCATTCTGATGATGCCATGAGGAAAAATAAAAAGGTTATAGAAATAAATGGAGCACATTTGCTCTAGAATAATTTTGAGAATAAATGCATGGTCATACTGTGATGATGCTTTCAGGAAATTCATATACAGCAGTCCCCAAAATAATACAAATATTCTTGTATCTTTTGATGTTTAAATAGAACTCTCAAAGGTGAATGGTTTGGCTTTTGTCAATTAAATTTGCAATTTAACTTTCAGTTCTGCACTTAGTCTTTTTTACTGTCTGTGAATGCTTCCTAGGTGCCTAAATATGAACTTCAATAGTGCCAATTTCAATAGTTTGGTTTTGGTGCTCATGTGGCTCTTGAAAGATAATGTGTTCTTCTCAGCCTTGCTGTCATCAAATGAAGGTTATTTCCCAGAGTGTTCCACGTTTACATGGAAAATAAATAGCAACAGAGCTCAGCTGACCATCTGAGAACTGAAGAAAAGCTTAGTCTCCTGCATATGCCAGAAAGGTGGAGATCCCAGAAGAGTGTATATAAAGGTAAAAAAAAAAAAAAAAAATCATCACTTTTCCAGGGCTAAAGGTGAAGCTGAGTATCTCAGTAGTGTAAATTACTTATCTGTGCCCCTGTATATCAGGATCACACGTTCAGGAGTTCATTGTTTGTTCAAGACTGTGTTAGCTGATGTGCTTTTGACTCAGTAGCCACTCCATCATCCTTAGCATCCACTGTTTGATATCAACTGCTCTGGATGAATTCTTCTGCTATGAAATTAAAAAATCAATAATAAAACAAATAATTGTATTCTGAAATAAGAAAGAATTCCCTCTGATTTACATGTGTCTCTTAAAATATTTGTTGTAAGAGAATTTAGATGCAACTGAAGGATTTGCATTGACAACTAGAGTGTGGAAAATGTAAACTCTAGCAAAATTGCAAAGTAAAATTCCTTCCAGATGATCCAGAGCAAGAGGGTTGTATCTATTATATGAACTTTTTTAGTGACAAGGCAAAAGTTTTATCTGGGACTTTATTGTACCGCTTGTAGGTATATCTGTTTAGAAACCGGTATGGCATAACTGCTCTCAGTCATGGACACACTCTTGGTTTATCACTTCTGTCATTCTGTCATAAACGGTTTTTTATATATAGCTATCTGCACTGGTTTGTCCTTTACTCTTTAGCAAAAGAAGTTGCGACATCTTTAAATTAACTGAACAGCATTGTGTGGGTTGAGATTCTGGCTGTGGGTAGGTCTCTGGAGTAGGTGAATTTTAACTGGAGCAATAGTATTCAGGTGTTCGAGTGAGGACTCAATATTAAGTCTCAGAGGCTTTAAGGGAAGAGCTCTGATGCTGTATGGTCAGCTGCAGGTAGCTGTCTCTTTCATTTGTATCTCCATGTGGTGTTGTTTCATGTTCTTTGTTATAGTGCCTTGAATTGGTAGGACTGTAGAGGATGTAAGCTAATAGGGGGGAGGAAGAAAGTCTCTGAACACTTTCATCTATGACAGTGTCTGTCAGAAAACATGAAAGACTATTCCTGTGGCACTTAATTAAGCCTTGAGTCTTTGTAACAAAAACAGCAAACAATTAATTAACAATTAAAATTAACTGTGTGTCCTTTGTGTAGTGATTTATATGCATCATTAATGCTGTAGCATTTTAAGGTGTTAGCTGTCCTTTACAGAGAGGGTAATAAATAGTGGTTGCAGAGGGTGTTACTTAAAATTTAAATTAATCTTTACTCCAAAAAACAATTAGTACTAAGGGGCTAACTGGAAGCACGAGTGACCTCCCCCCCCCACTCCCCATTTTGTATGTGTGTGAAGAGATGTTCATCTCGCACATGGAATACATTATTGTACATATCTGCTTTAGCTATCTAGCTAGGCTATTTCTGTTTCTAGTACATGGATGCTTTGTTACTGCTTGTGTTCCTAAGCTACCAAGAGGGCTGTTTAAACAGCCGTGTCAAACTGTATATGGATGTAATATATTAGCACACAATTTGAGTTATCCCAGTTTTCCTCAGCTAAGGGTCTGCCTCCTGGTTTTTAAAGGTGTTGTGCTTCACATTGCAAGACCAGCACAAGTCTTATTTCATAAAAGCACTCGGTTACTGTGTGTTCTTCCTCTGACTTGCAGTGAGAGACAAGCTCCCAGGAGTCAGACTATTGAAATCAGACTGAAGTCCAGAGTCCAAAAAGACCTAGGTGTTGTCTTTCATAGCCGTTAAAGCTTTTCGATCTACTCAAGTTTGGTTCAGATAAGTCCTACAACCTAAGCAAAGCAATGTGCACATCCGTGTTAAAAACTTGGGCCTTAGCTTTACCTTTTCACATTATAGACAAAATGGAAGGCTTTAATTCAGGAAACTTGTGCACAGTGCACTGATTTGCTTACTGGACGTTTGCTGTATCAGTGATGGATTTAGGAATTGTGACCATTTTTTGATATGTCTGCTTCTTCATCTGCATTTCAGTTCTGTATGCAAAAAAGTTATTTCAATCTTCACTCAAAATGCATTTTAAATTTAACTGTGATATCTTGTATGCTTAACTACTTTTAAAAATCCTTAAAGCTCAAAATAGTCTTTGAAAACAATTTTTTACTTTGTAAAGGAACATGCTTTTATGATCTTTCAAATTCAGTTTAAACTACAAGCATTGATTTGAAATACCAAATTACAAAGGACAGCTGTGAATCGGTGGCTATGAAGTGCTTGAAATATGTGAATTCAGACCACAAGGAAAAACTACTGTAGCAGTATGCTTTGATAGAAGTTGGGAATTTTTAATTATTTTATTTCTTACTGTACCTATGACTGTATTTTTTGAGATAATAAGGACTTTGATATATCTAAATCAGTTAAGAAAGGATAATTTGTTTCATAAAAATTGATTTGTAAGCACAGGGAATTCCTATATATAGATTGTGTAATAAAAAGATCAGAATAACATGGTAACATGGGAGTTTCTGTTCTGGATTAGAACTATATCTGTTCTTATCCATCATCCTGCCTTTACCTGGGAGAACTTAGCAATATAGAGGAGAAACCTTTTTTTGTTTTGGTAAAAAGGACCATGCAGAAGTTAATGTATTTCCTTTACAATACAACATATATTTAAAATCTTTTTACTCAAAATGAGTAAAAAGACGAGGAAAAAAGGCCATATTCATCCCTCAGATAAATTTCTGTACCCTGATTATATTCTTAAGCATTAGGGAAAACTTGTGTGGTTGCATTATCTGATATTCTGCAAAATGTGGAGAAGTTGAATCTTATTTTTCCGCCCTCATCCCCACCTCCTGCCCCAGCCCCTCCATCAGAATTGTTGTTTGTATGTACCTGAAGTCAGCCAAGGCTAGAATATGTTGATGGGGCAGTTTATGGTCTTCAGCTGTGACCTTGGACAAAAAAGAGTGTGTTGTGGACAGAATAATTCTGTGTTTATTTGCTTATGTGTCAGTAAGTTTAATTTTTGCCCACATGCTATATAATTATTTTAAAATCTTATATGATACTGTTAATTTCAGCAGTAATTAACATCCTTGTGACAACGTAATTATGGCTATAAAGACTTGTGTTTTTTTTAAGTGAATGTTTATCAGTACCCCTGAAAAGCCAGACCAGTGAAAACAAAATCCAAAAAGAACATTGCATTTAGAGCAACTCCAGATTTAGTCTTAGTACTGTAAAATCAACCCAAAAAGTTACTGTGAAGTTGAATGATAATTCCTGTCTATCCAGTACCTCATGAATAAAGGCTATTCAGATTTCTAAACAGCAAATTCTTCTATATAGTGCACCTATGTTTCTCTGCCACTGTTCAGGGTCACAGCCCTGCTTATGCCTTTGCTAGAGCCTGTGGGAATTTTTTCCAGTGTAAGGTCTCAATGGTCCGTGCTCTCTGTATCAGGGAGGGATTCGCACATATCTGAAGCCCATAAGAATATTTAGAAGTTGAAAGGTTAGAAAAATAATTCATATTTAAGGAATGATAATTTTTTTTTTCTTAGTAAATAAAAATGGTTTTTGACATTAGCAGTAACTTTGATGATAATATATGGGCCCTGAAAGCTTGTTTCTGGATTAACTGAATATTGGATGAACTTAAAGGCACAAGGAAAATAAATGGCTAAATCTTTTCTTCGTGCTTTTACAAACTTTTCTTTGTGTTCACACAGAATGGTGTCCAAAGCACTCCACAGAAATGAACATCTGTTTGCAAATTTTTATTTGGTGTACAAAGTGCAGTGCATATATTTTCTGTGTGCTTTTTTCCTCATTAAGGTTAGTAAGAGTTTGCACTTAATCTGACCAGAGACTGGAACTTTCTGCAATAACTGCTCACTTGAATGTGCACATTAGTACACAGTGTAAGTCACTTAAGTGGATGGCTTACTTCTTCATCACTGATTACTAGGTCCTTAAAAATGCAAAGTTAGTGCTGTGTGACTAATTTTTACTATGTAAAGTTTTTAGAGTTGACAACTGTTGTTGAATATTTCTATCCTAATAGCATTACTGATTTATGTACACAACAAAGCATTCCGGCAAATTCTATGCAAGGATAATTTCTATTATATTGAACATTGTAATACCAGTAACTAAACTGTGAAAATACCTCTCAAGGGAATACAGCTTAATAGTAAAAACTGCAAAATACCTATTTAACAGCACAGGAATAGTTTATCTCCAAATGGAGCTTGTAATGTAGGAAGTACTTACATTTTCAATATATAAATATTTCTGAGATACTCCATCCAAATTGATTTCAGCCTTTGCCTTTATTGTTTGTTCCCTTGTTTTCCCTGTGTCAGCAAGAGAGAATCTGGAGATTGCCCAGTACATTACTGTGTGCTGAACTTCAAACTGGTTTTGATTAGTTTATTTAGAATTATTTCTTAATTCTCTTTTTATTTCTGACAAGTTAGATAGTCTGTAACAAAGGAAGAGAGAACTGAGCTAATCTGTGTGTTGACTGTACAGCTTCTCTGTATGTTATCATTCATCACTGTACCTCATCACTGCCAACCTCCACAGCAGGCTCCATATCTTCATCTTCTAGTCCTAAATTGAGGCATGGGAAATTCCTACTGAGAACTACTGGGCACATTAGCTGTATCCTGGAGTTATATAAGGTTTTATTTTTTTATACACTTTGAATGCACCTTTTCAATGCATTTCCTTATTATTGAGAGGTATAACTGGATGTTTTTGACATTAAGCGGTTTCTTCACAAAGAGTACTGAAGAGAAGACTGTGTGTTATCTCACAGTTTACTTCTGGTTTACTAACATTTCTCTTGCTCTCGACATCTTCCTGCAAGCAGAAGACAAGCTACCCACTCTGACTCCTATGCCAATGTTGGAAAATAGCAAGGAGTAACTTGACCCCCAGACCTGGTTAAAACTTCCTACCCCTTAGATTTTACCTGCTGGATCAAGCACCAAGCTGAGAGCTGTTATTTCTGATTGATAAAGTCAGAAATCCTGACTTCCACTGTCCTAAAAAGACACTACTTTTGATTGCTTTTTTAAATAAATAAAATAATTAAAATAGTTATCAAAGGAAGGAAAGTTTCACATACTCCACAGTAAATGTCGGTCTTTGAGATCTTCATGGTCAACCTAGATTGACTCTCAAATGTAGTTTTCAGTCATTGGCTGCTTGTTACATGTTTGAATTTCAAGGGACAGAGACAGAGTGCTGATCTTTCTGTTATTCTTGACCTTCCTTCAGAGGCACGGGGGCCTATATATATCCTATCTGAAGCTGCAGTGAACCATAGCTTACTGTGCAATCTTTGCTTCCTAGTCTATCAGAAGGAATCATGGCTTTGTAAAGTAAGTAATCATTCCTTTCTTTCATGTTTGTGGCCTGACATCATTAATACTGACAGTACAGCTCTGGGAATCATTTGCTGGTTAGATTGAACAGTCTACCTGCTGTCTCGACATTGACAGGTTGCAAAATGTTTAATGTATTACTTCATATTAAAAACACATTTCAGCAACAAACCCATTAGTAAGTCTAAAAATCAAAATAGATGCTTAGAATTCAGAAATAGTATCAATATAAAATATTAATGTAGAGCTCTTTCATAGCATTTTTCATCCATAGGTAGCAGTTCTGTCCGTAATCATTGCTATTCTCATTCTGTACATTTGTAGAGAGGCAGACAGGGAATAGTAGAAATGAAACCTTGGTGAAGTGTTTAATCCCAGGGTGTTGCAGGTATCTCATAAGAGAATTTTATGCTTTAAATTGGTACACTGGACAGTACCTCTGAAACCAAAGCTAATAAGGAGAAACTGAACATATGAAAGAAAACTAAAAGTATACAGTGAGAATGAATAGAGTCGAGTAGGAAATGCATTGCCTGCTTTTTAAATCTACATAGTGCTAATGGCCTGAGCACAGTAGCTTTAGCACATTTTATGCATGGCATCTCATGTCTTAGTGGTGTAGGTTTACATTTATTTATTGCAGAGTTATAAAACTGTATTTTGACTGAAACAGTAGTTACACTTTCAAATGGGATAATGTTACTTTAGATAGCTGATTTTCCAGCTTTTTATTATTTTGAGTGTATAAAGCATCCACCTGGTTCAAATGCTGTTGATAGATACAAATTAATCTTACAGGACAGTTATGGGAGGAGTTTTCAAGGAGGATGGTATGTTGAATATGTTTCCTTCCATTTTTGGATCTTTGTATTTTGAATATTACCTTAACTGTAGATTAAATGCAGTACATGTAACATTCATATATAGGATTTTGTCAAAAGCGAAGTTTTATTTTGATTAATACACATCATATTTAAAATATTGGCTAATTTCCAAAGAATCCTTATTTTTAAATTGGAGGGCTTTCAACAAATGTCAAGTGTTAATCCTAGGCCTGCTTTTAAATTCCAATCAGCTAAGAGCATAATTGTTCACTAGAGAGTGAAGTACATTACCTTCTTATACACAGCGGCTTAAAGGACTAGTTGGAAGGAGGTTCCAAGATTGGTGGTCATGGACTCCAAAATGCAGGTAAATGCTCTGTGTGCCAAAGGTCACATTAGTCACCCTCTCTATGAAGAGATAAGGGTAACCTTTGTGCCCTGGTGTCTAGAGGGTTCTTCAAGTTAATGGAACTCTTTCCAGTGAGTGCTAGGATTTTAAATTAGGTGATGGAGGGGATGGCTTTTGACATTTGCACGAGAATGGTGCAGTGCCATTACATGTGCTACCTTTTAGAAATTCCAGAGCTAATTTATCCAGCTTCCCTATGTAGCTTACAGTGTTCCAAGAACTTGAATTTTTTTGTGCTCTGTGTGCCATCCTTTAGGAGCAAGGAAGTAAGTATGTAGTAAAGGGATGTATTGTCCCTTGAAAACAAGTGATGGACACTGATTCATGTAGCTGATATTGTAAAAAGGTGAGATTCCCTGGTATTTAGTTGTAGGTAAAAAAAGTCTCCAGAATCACTGTGGATTTGAAAAAAAAAAAGTAGTTTATCTTCATTTTTAGGTATCTCTAGCAATCTGGTCTACTTGCACTTTGCTAACTTTCAAAAGGATCTGTTGTACTTGACTGGTTCCTTGGATGCCTCTGAAATGACATCTGAAGTAAAGATCGAAGATTTCCTAAGGGAAGATGGAACATGGGACTGTAAATGTGTTCTCACTACTTAAATAGTCATTAGGCCAGATTTTGCTGGGTTCACAGATGCACAACTAGTCTTCCATATTCATGAACATTCTTCATCAGCTTTGACAAATGGTACAATTTGAGAATTGAACTTTCATCTTTTTGCTTCTATTTAACCAGTTCGCCTTGGGTTTAGAAATCCTGAGGTTGGTGAATAAGAAAAAAAGCTACAGGTGAATTTGACCATGTACTTTTTGCATTCAGCTGGGGAGTTATCCTGGGATAACTATTCATTGGTGTCTTTCCTACTCCTACTTCCTGTGCATCTTCTGCTGCTTTAGAACATAATTACTTTTTCTTTGAAATGGATTTTCGAGTTATCTTCCTGCCAGCACCTATTGAACTTCCCTGTATTCTCTTCTCTATTCATAAAATTTATAGGCTAGATTATCACCTGGTGGAGTGTGGAAGAAGGAGCATGCAGTTCTTGGTTAGTGGGGGAGACAACGTGCAAAAAGATTCAGTGCAGGTTCCAAATCGGGCTTTAAATAAAACCTCATCCTTTCCCTCCGAAAGACAATTACAGTATTTCATCAAGTAAAAACAACTACATTAATAACGGTGCCATTGCTCAGCATTTGCAATTCTCAGTAACATCACCAGTGCACAATATTGTATTGTTTAAAAGGTGCAGTAAATCTACCTGACCACTAAATGGCACTGTAACCCTTTAGAGCCAAAGGCTGAAGAAAGGTGCTTAAACCAGGGTAGAGAGTTTAGATGCAAGTCGGTATTCTGTATAGTCTCCAAATCGTTGGTTGCTAATAATACAAAACTGACTCATTTATTCATTCTTTGCTTTGGAGTTGTTACAGTGGATAGAATCTGAACAGACCCTGATGAAACTTGGGTTTCGGTGTTGCATTGTTTTCTAGGTTTGTATGTATCACTTTATTCTGGCAGGAACTTCACACGTAACATGAAACAAGAAACAAAGCAACGGAATTTCTTTGCAAGTTCGTTTTTTATTTTGATTCATGTTAGGAATTTTAATTACTCCTCATTGGTAAGTTTAATGAACTTGGAGCATATATAATGCAACCCTCGATGTAGACCACTGAAGTCTGGCTATTCTGCATCCAGTACCAGTCTATCTGCTTAATGCT
Organism: Chaetura pelagica; assembly: GCF_000747805.2. NCBI lineage: Eukaryota > Metazoa > Chordata > Aves > Apodiformes > Apodidae > Chaetura > Chaetura pelagica. The sequence goes on along the minus strand of NW_009952973.1, from coordinate 14,507 downwards.
TCATTGTCCTGTGTTAGCCTGCTGGGAAGTTTTTCAGACATATTTACATATGAATGTCAAGCATATATTCAGTTAACAGACATTTGCATGTTATACAGAGTTATGACCTATGTAGAGGAAAATATTTTGGGAAGAAATTAAAACCATGTAGTTTTATACCTGATTTTCTGGTACATGATTCTTCTTCACTTGGTTGAGTTCTGTGGGGCTACATTGTAAATGTCAGTGTCAGATTTGAAAATTACAGGAAGAAGAAAATAATTTAGATAACTTTATTATGATAAACAGCCTCCAAAATACCTCTGTACATGCTAACGATATTTTGCTTGCCATGACTGCTGGTTTACATATCAGAATAACTGAAGCGTCTGTGTCACACCCTTGTAGTGTAATCTTAACCAACTCTTGTGACTTTCACAGGTAGGGGCCTCAATTCATCAACTCTGGACTCCTAAATAACAAAGTGATTATCTTTGCATAGTTATTGTTGTCATGAACCTTAAAATATATACTTGACTAACACACATCTTTCAGAAGGATATTTGCCTTAATTTTAAACATGTCTTAAGACAGCCACCAATTTTATGTTAGGGTTTATTTTTCTCCAAACAGTTTAATTTCTCCTGAAGCTACAATGTGACTTGTGTTGTACCTTTCTATGCTTATTTAGGGAAGTCTGGGGATTTTCACACATACAGGATCACATACAGCATAATGGACACAATCTTCAGTCATCTTTTTGAGAATGTGAAGTGATAACCAAGTTAAGCCTGAATTCAGTGACTTTCAAGTCACCAATTCCATATTTGTACAGCCAAGGTTGTCACCGTTTGACTCAGGTCCGACAACAATGCTCTCGATGCCCTCCCCATCCCACCAAGGTAGGGAAGGAGAAAGAGAAAAAGAGAGAGACTTGGCTGGATTGAAAACTAACCTACACAGCTTTAATTAAAACACTAATGAATGATACAAGAAAATATATACAATTATATACAGATATACTCAGGTATAGGCAAAAGCCTCTCGCCTCCCCCCACCCCAGCAACTCCCACAGCACTTCCCTGAACTGGGAAGAGTCCCGAGGAATCCCGGAGCTCCTGCTGGAGAAAAAGCAGAGAGTTATGGGGGTCAGGAGATCTCGAGCCTAAGGGTCGACAGTGATGGATGAACAGAGTCCTCCCTGGACGCCGGCCATGGACGGAAGAGGGATGAACAGAGTCCTCCCCGGACACCGGCCACGGACGGAAGAGAAGGGAGAAGAAAAAAGGAAGTTGTCTTCTGTGATCTCTGACCTTCCTTTGAGCTTACGTAGATATATGGAATGGAATATCTTTGGCCAATTTTGCTGTCCGTCTAACTCAGCCTCCTACGGGGGGGTCACAGATCTCCCCATAGTGTCTGAGCTGGCAGAGTGCAGGTGCGGCCTTGAAGCCTCAGTAGTTAGAAAAACATTCCACTGTCTTATCAGCCTAGCAGAACACACTGTTGCTAGTTACAAGAAAGCTTACTGAAGGAAAAAAAAATCAGTAAAAAGAAAAATTGGCTTCATCCTGGCTCAAACCAGGACAAAGGTTTATGTTGGACATTTTTGTAGAGGTAGCACATTGAGTTACTGGTTTGCTGTGAATCAAAACTCTACATCAGAGGCATAGTGAGAGTCTACATACTTTCTTTCTTTGTTTCTATAATCCTGCATTTGGCTTCATTCAAATGCTGTTTCCTAGAATCATCCAGTATAATGGCTCTTCAAGACTGCTAAGCTTGCTTGACCTGCCTGTCATTTTGACCCTGGTCCTTTTTGCCAATCACAATCTATTCCCATGTACATTTATTTATCTTTAAAGTAAAATATATTGCCATCAAAACTTGGTTAGATTTCAAACTGTAGTGATTTTTTTTTAATAGAATATTTAAGACACTTAGAGAAAATGTGAAAAGGCATCAGTGTAGTGGTTTTATTGCTTTTCAGACAGATGCATATATTTTACTTGACATATGCTTTAGCTGCAGCATGGGTATTTGGCTACCAGTCTGTACTTTCGATGATCGATCAGAAAAATGATGCTTCTTTTTGACCATTATTGGAAGAAATCAGCAGATCACTTAGGAACCTGACATAGCAGTGACCTTTACTCTTCAAAATTTTGCCTCAGCACTATAGTACTGAACTTTTGGAAGAACTACAGCATGTATCTGTGCCACGTGTCATATCAAATGACCACAACAGTTTAATTTGGCCTTGAAATCTGGTAAATTATATGTGACAAACGCAAAGCATAGCAAAATCTACAATCTATACAAATGAGCAGAATTTTAAAAGTACAGGCACAACAAACAGACAGTATTATTCTGTTTCCCAGTTTTATTAGTGGCACAGGAAGCTTCTTACCATTCTCTTTTCCACAATGGGTACTGACCTTTCTTGTGACCAAGCTGACTCGTGAACACCATTTCCCTGGTATTGCATGAAAAGCAGTGTAAGCAGCCTATGAAATTTTTACTGTGGTTGTCTTCTGGAGTCCATATATTGCTTGCTGTCACAACAAGCCAGTCAAGAGCCTTCACTTTCCAAGCCTGTGAATGTACAAGTGCTCTTCCTTCATGTTCAGGTTTAACTGGTGCTTAGTCATAGATGCCTGCAGGAAGAGGGTGCAGTGTATTCTTTTTCATCCCAGGATTTTGTAAAATCATAGAATCAACCTTGTTGGAAGGGACCTTGAAGATCATAAAATCCCACCATAACCCAAATCCCCCTACCATAACCTAAGTTACCTGTTCAGTGCTTAAATCATGTCACTAAGCACTATATCTACATTTCTTTTAAATACTTCCAGGGATGGTGACTCCACCACCTCCCTGGGCAGCCTGGGACAGTTGCAGTTTCCAACCACTTTTTCGGTAAATAAATTCTTTCTAATATCCAGTCTAAACCTCTCCTGGTGCAGTTTCAAGCCATTTCCTCTCATCCTGTCATTACACACTTGGGAGAAGACGCTAACTCCCACCTCCCTACTACCTCCTTTCAAGTAGTTGTAGAGAGCAATAAGGTCTCCTCTTAGCCTTTTCTTCAAAGTAAACAATCCCAGTTCCCTTCATCACTCCTCATAGGGCTTATTTTCCAGACCGTTCACCAGCTTGGTAGCTCTCCTCAGGACATGCTCCAGCAGCTTGACATCCTTCTTGTAGTGAACATTTGTCCTAGTGTTTCTTAAAGGCTATCCAGTTCCCTTCTTGATTCAGAGGTATATCAATAGATGATATTGGTACAGGCCAGGTCATAATTCTGCTGGCCTGTACCTTTGCTGCTGGAGTACCAACTGGTAAGAGTGTGGATGATGCTCTGCCAGCTTTCATCATTTCTCTTCTGCTTTGCAGTTTCACTGGAGCAGTCAGCTGGAGTAGTACCCAGCTGTTTGCTTATGCTTGCTCATACTCAAGATTAGTTGACTTCAGAGACATTGGAGTTGAATTCCTGTAGGATCCTGTATGAGCATGGGGTCCAGCCTGCAGCTTATCCCAGGAAAGGTCTGTAACCACTTCTGACAGCTTCTGAAAAATAAAGTGGAATTGACTTTCCCTAGTGTATGTTTATTTTCATTTTCTGAAGAGATTTCTTTTATTTGGTATATGTTGTTTTTAGATTTATTAAATAGTACCACAAAACTGATTTTATAAAATTCTGAAAATTTTAGCTCTAAGAAAAGCAAATCAAAACCCCAATATTAATGCATAATGCTCTTGAATCTTCTCATGGGGAGATGTGCAAATATTGGAGTTATTAACAAGGGTCCAGAGTTGGGGCATTTTTAATCTCTAAATAAAAGCAATCAGAGCAAAATTACTTGAGGGTTTTTTTTGTTGCTGTTTTGGTGGTTTTTTGTTTTGTTTTTCTGTATTTTTTAAAGGAAACCACCCACCTTAGAGATGGCAAAGGTTTGGGTTTTTTATAATGAATACTGAAGATGAATTTCCTGAGAAAAGAGAGAAAGGAGTCGTTTTTGTTATAAATCCTCAAATAATTTCAATGTCTGATGTACACTTCTAATACATGGTGTATGAGTGAATGTCAAAGGAAGAATGGGTCAGGAATAGCTGTGACAAATGTGCTGCTGTAGGGACTGCTCACTGGGTTACCTGTCACTGAGGTTGACAGAGGCTGTAATTCTGTGACTGTGAAGACATACAGCTCTACTGGGAGCTGTATCTTGTGGTCCTGCTAGTGGCTGCCAATACAGTTAAACCAAAACAACCTAAAATATCGTCATATTCCTGCAATACGCAAATATCTCACATAATTTTCCTTGTGAGCTTTTGTTTTTAGAAACTGCAGGGAGAGCTGACATTGTGATTTTATTAAAGAATTCCTCTTGGACAACTATGCTTTTGGAGGCTTATCTCTGTATTAATTGTTTAAATTAATTTCTTGTGACTACAGGCATCCAGTACAAACAACAATAAATTAATCTTGCTTCCTGTCAGTCTTTATTGCATCTAGGCGAAGAATAATACTTGAAGACAAGCAACTATGCTCCTGAAAATGCTTGCCATTGAGTTTTGACAGTTTTACTTGCAGTGAATGGCAGTCAAGGATATTGTTGTTAGAGCAGTCATTCCTTCAGGAGTTAGTATTCTGCCTAAAGAAATGCCCTGCAGGTCTTTCTGTATTCTCCTTTTAAGATGCCAGTGTCACAGTTGCTCTTGTTTCCTTGTCTTGAAGGCGTCACATACCTTAAACAGCAACCCAAATGTGATCAAAACCAGAACTAAAACTATTACTCTTCTCTTTGCTGAAAAGGAGACTTGGAGGCAGCTAGCTCTTGTGGCTGGTGAAATCCCTGTTGGGATTTTCTCCATGTCCTTTAGGAGGAGAAACAAGGATTTCCCAGTTTCTGGCACCTTATAACTATAACTTTATAACTTTATACTTTCTTCTGAAATTGGCAATTCAGTAATACCTTTTGCATTCGTACTGGAAAAACAGAGGTTTTGCCTGCTCTGTTTTCTTGTGTCTCCTGGGACTCTGATGTTTTTCTTTATTATTTTTGCAATGAGAACTCCTGCAGGCAGTCTCAGACTTTGTGACTCTGTTGCTAAGTCACGAGGACCAAGGGGTCTAAGGGATCATCTTGTGAATAGGCAAAGAATGGCAGATAAGGAGCAGAGGAGGTCTGAGTGAGCCTCTTTTGTCTCATGAACCTACCTTCAGCTGTTTTCTGTAGTAAATTAATTTAACCAGTTATCTTCAAAGGCTGTTTTTGAATAAAGTGATGGGCCTGTTTGGACCACATGATGATTATTATCCTATACTGAGTGACTAAGCCTCCATTCTTTGTTCTAATGGATATTCATAGTGTTCGGTTATGAGAATTCCCACATTTTGGCAGAATTTGACATGACTGTTGAGGCTCATATCCTTAGTCTTTCATCAGAGCATTTCCCTCGTTTATGTGCATGGTTTTTATTCACGTCCATGTCACAAAACAAGTCACAGGCTACAATGCTAAACATACAAGCCTATGACATCACCTGACTGTCCTGCCAAAAACTAATAAAAGTTAGTTGTTATTTTTTAAGTCCTAATGTTAACACTAAAACAATGCATTTTGATATTGAGAAGCAACACCTACGTACAGGATATAGAATATGATTTTATTTCTAAAGGTTGTTTTTTCAATTCCTGTGTAGGCTGCATGGAACAATATATATTCTAAGTTGTTCACTGTGAATACAACAAGTATTTCAGAAGCTACCTCATGCATAAGTAGATACACTTTAACAGTTTTAGGTGTACTGTAGGTACAGTTGAAAAATAACCTACTTAATTTTCCATGAATGGAGTTACAGTTTCTCCTGGTGTTGCTACAGTGATCCATCATTGCAGGAACTGCAACACGGAGTGGTTGTTTGTGGAGAGATTAGCAGGGTAACCAAAGATAAGGAACAGGTTTTATGCAGATTCTTCAGCCTGTAAAAGCGATGCCTTGCAAAGTATCCAAAAGAAGTTGGTAAAATCCTGAATCAAAAGTCAAGGGGGAATTGTGCATTGTCTTTTCCAGTACTAAAATTGGAAGAGTCAAATGAAACTAGCTGGCGAGAAAGTTAATGTGAATTTTTCTTGACGTAACATATAGTTCAGCTTTGGAACTCCATAGGGTGTTGTGGGTGCTGCAAGTTTGCACAAGAACGGAAGTAACTGAACAAATTAATAAACTCCATGAGGGATTGGTATCTAAAGACACAATCCCTCTGTTTATGCAAGTTTGCAAGTCATCGTAAGTTGAGGGAGGCTTCTTGAGAAGACTCTGAGCAGGAGTTAAGGTGCTACCCTGTCCTCAAGAGAGACCAAACTACAGTTACCCTGTCAATACTGTGTACTTAACAGAAAATGTGCAAGTGGGCCACCAGTGTCATCATTATCTAGGTAATTATTTTAGTAACTGGTGTTTCCATTACTTACCATGTCCATAGGGTCCTTAGGTGATCAGGGCATACCCTTCCATTCAGTGTCAATGCTAGCAGCATTCCACTAAGCATTAACATTAAAAGAGGCAGCACTCACCTCTTCTTGCAGTCTAATTTCTTACACATATGATAAAAGTCAGTAGGCCCAAATTTCATGTGTGGCTATCGCCATGTTATCATAGTGGCTTGTGACAACAAGCAAACTTAGGATATGAAAGCAAGAGTGCAGATAAGCACTACAGAGCTGCTGATGCATTTGAAGAATTCCCTGACTCCTGCTTTTCAGCACAAAGCAGAGTGTGTCTGCAGCCTTCATAAATACTGCAGAGAGCCAGGAAACATAATAAGCTGTTAGTAAGTAATTCATTTGCAAGTAATGGGCATGTAATTGTTGCTGTTACAAAATTTCTGATTGTGACTATGCTGTGTTTAAAAACTGGGCCTATGGTTTTATTGCAGAATTATTACAGCAAACCCTTTGAGAACTCTGAGCATATAGTCTCATTCTCTTAAGTATTCATTTGACCAGTGTTGAGAAATGTAGCTGTTTCTAAGGCAAAAGAGACCCTAGAATAACGTTGAACTAGTAATAAAATAGATATCTATTTAGTTTCCTTTTTTTTCCCCAAAGACTATAATAAAATCTGGAATCAAGCAGCAGGAAACTTAGGCTTTTTATTGTTATTATTTTTTAATATTAGGTTTTCTTTAAGTAGATGTGCAAAAATGGCTTTCACACAAAGTACCTTGACCTTTTGCATTGCTTTAAAGAGACTGAAAGTCTCCTTGAGCTGTAGTGTTTAATAACAAAGTTCTAATAAACTTTGTTGTGTTTCTGGCGCTGAGAAAGAAGGTATGGAACTAAAATCATACCCTTGTCTTTTACTGAAGTCTTTCATGCAGGTGATGTTTGTGTTTGATGAAGAGACAGGTCTGAACAGTGGTTCTTTTCTGAGCCCACTGGATGGACCAAGAACAAATGGATATGTCTGTGTGGTCAGGAAGGGAATAGCATGGTGATTAACCATAGTTCTTACTGGAGATATCAGAATTAATAGACTAGATTTCAAGATCTTCCCTTATAAACCATTTCTAGTGCCAGCAGGTTTCCTGGGAAGATAGTTTGAATTACATGTTTTAAATAGTCCTTTTTCGTTTCTCAGCTCTTTGCTTGTCCTTAAAACTAGACTAATCTACTAAAGAAATTTGCAGTAGATCCTCTATTCCTTTTTAGTTGTTTGGTTACTTGTGTAAGGGTCTGTCTCTTGTGTAAGGGTTCTTTGTCTTGTGTTTCCCTTATCTGAAGAACCTGAATATAGGTTGCGTATCTTGCAGCTCTTCCTTATCCCTTGTTTAGAGCACCTCATTTTCTGAGCCTCCTCGTGGCAGAGCTGTTTTGGAGTGAGTGTGCCAAAGTGTGAGTGCCTGCACTGAGAATTGGTGCTCTGAAGTAGTTTAAAGGGATCTGCTGGCCTTCAGTAGTAAAAGGAACATGCAACTGCATACCTGGGATCCAGACGTTGCTCCCCCATGCATCAGTCCCCTATCTCCTATAGTGGCAGCTGACAGATATTTCAGGGGAAGTGTTTAGCACCTTCCATGCTGCTGGCTGGTTGCCTATCTTTTTTACCAAAGCACTACGGGTTGTTGGGTTGTTTTTGGTTTTGTTTGTGGTGTTTTTGTTTGTTTGGTTGGTTTTTTGTTTGTTTGTTTGTTTGTAAAACAGCAGTTGTTTCCAGACAAACTGTCTCTTGAACAATGAGACCTGATCAAGTTAAACTTTGCAGGCACAAGTGTAAACACTTTAAATTGTCAGAATGAATGCCCAGCTTTTTTTTAAATCCAGAAATACTTCACTGTTTTTGTCTCCCTGTGCCAAGAATCCCTTATGCTTCATTGCACACTGCATATGGACATTTCCCTTCTGTTTTCTCTAAGCAGGTAGTACTTCCTGCTAGTTTCATCTAACCATCACTTGCATCTTGTGTCAAGAGATATATTTTTTTTGTTAGTGACTGGTGATAACCAGATTTTTTCTCTCCTCTATATAAAATAAATAAATAATTAAATAAATTGTATGAGTAATGGTGAAATAGATGCTGTGAATGACTCCCCTAGAGCTTAAAAGACTTTTTAATCTCTGGAGAGATATCTCCTATTCTGTTGCTGGTGAAGGCTTCCTACTGTCTTACTATTTAGGGAATTAAAAACTTTTCACTAGTTGGTTCAAATTAGAAGAAAACTATTTAATTAGTCATTGTTCTTGAAAGAAACAGCAAAGGAAAAAAAAAACACCTAACATTTTTGTTCTTCAGATGTAGAAATCTGCTTTGACAGTGAATGACTGGGATGGCTTGAACCAACTACGGTAAATCCAAGCCAGTACTGCTAATGACAAATATATGAAGTACTTTTAGAATTCTTGGCAATGGAAGAAAACAAACTGTATGCATCATTGAAGTATAAACTTGAATTTTGGGGAAAATAATGGAACTTCAAAGGCACTATGAAAATTTTATAATAGTATTATATGACAGTAGACTTTTTTTGTAGCATTGGGTTTTTTCTGACTTGTAGTTTGTAAGCAGTGTCTTTTATTTCACTATTGGAAATATGTTTTTTTAAGTAATAATACATCCTTGTTGTTGATGTGTGAGATGAATGAGTACAGAGCGAGGTGAATTGAAAACTGGCCATATGGCTGGACTATGCAAAAGTTAAGTTCTCTGTCAGAAATAAGGAGGCACATGATTGTGGAGGATGGAAGGTAGGAAAGATTTCAGAAACAAATTTTCCTTTAATAAATAAATGCTACAGTCCGGTGTTCCCAGCTGTCACAGTCTTGCATAAATGCATATATGTACTTGTAAAACAGGCTATTTCTGATTTTAAATTACTGACAATTTGTTGTGGTCATGCTTGTTTTATAGGCTGTTATTGGCTGCCTTTGTGCACGTGTGCGCTTCATAAAATAGTTCTGTATGTTACACATATAAAATATCATGTGACTTTCTACTTAAAAGTTAGGTGACCACATTGCTTCTTGTTTATATATAATAAAAGTACCGTAAGTGTTGAATATAAGAAGCTGCTGGGCTTTGTTTGATACAACCAACTCTTAATCCCAGCTTTTATTTGACTCATAAAGGTACAGTTTGGCTGTAAAAGATATCTGCATCTCCAAAATCAGTAGAAGGGGTGACTGCTAAGTGCTAAATTAGTAGTGACACTTGCAAACTAGAATTTAGACATGTCTAACTTTTAACAAGAACAGTTTGCTGTTTGAAGGTCGAGAACTTTTACTTAATTTTTTAGGGCTAATTGAGCCAGATGCTCTAATAAAATACATTATCATTCTTCTAGCTCTAAATACTCTCTAAGTAATTTATCCAGCACAGTAATACATAGAAAATTTATATGGAACTGTGGAAAGCATGGATCAATATATCAGATACTCTCCTAGAGCACTTAGATTTAGCTGTTTTGGATTAAATTGACATGTAATGGTAGAAAACAAAAAAATGACTAATCAGGTTTTCTCAAATCTATTTTCTTATGAAGTCTGAAATTGTTGAAGGTTGGTTTGTCTGAAAACCATCCATAATTTCTACTCTCATTTTCAGTTGTGATGAAAAAGGAGAAAGTAGAGCATCATATTCTAATGTAATTTATGGTACTATGAGTTCTTTTAGGACTCATGCATACCAATCAGCTAGAGCAGGCTGACATCAGTACTTGTGCTAGGTAAAACTTGGTGAATGATGATGGGGGTATCAGTCTATGGCAAAAAAGGTGCCAAGTAAGTACTTTAGGAAATGTGAAAATGAAATTTTCATTGCAGGTGAGTGTGGTGAAGTCCAATTAATCATTTGCTTTTTTTTTTTTTTTTTTGGGCACAGTATGACTTGATTGTTTTTCTTCTTTAAACATTCAAAATAGAAACTAAGTTCACTCTTTAACACTGATATTATTTTTATCTTCGCAGTTTGCCGGGAAGACTCATACCAGTCAATAGTCTCATGTGCTGCTGTAGTACTTACTCCTGTAGAACCGACAGTGGATACAAGGAAAAAAGAACAGACAATAATGCCTGATGTGTCTAAACAGTGAGTAATTCAAATACCACGGTCTTTTAGAAGTGCAATTTAAATAGCAGGCCAAGTTCTTTCTTGTGGATGTGAACAGACACCTCCTTTCTGTTCCATCAGTGGGAATATAGGTGTTTCCTAAGGAAATTGGCCTGAGACGGGGCTGCTGCTTTTGTTCATTAGTCTACCTTCTTTCCAAGGCTTTTGATAATGAGGTATATAGAGGGAATGGAAATTTATACTCTGAGAAATTGACTTGTAACAGGCTTAATAAGGTGATTCTTTTTGTTTAAATAGTCCTTTCATTTTTGCACAGCTTTTTCTAGTCAGTTGATTTTTAGAAAGAACGTAATTCCAAAATACTCTGCTCATCTGAGAAATGTTGGTATTTTTCAGTGACTATTGTACTTCTGTGATACGAGATATGATGGTATCTTCAAAAGTGTGGTAGTGATTTTCCTAGGAAATTCTTTTTAATTAGACAGTAATTTGATACCTTGCATTAGATGAGAATCATAACCACAGCATGCGCAGTAACATTTGATGTGCAGTACCAGGCGGGATGGTTGTTTTTTATTAATTGAATTCTTGGAGAATGAAAATAACTTACTTCATTAAAAGAAAGAAAGCAGAATGTTAATGCTTTATCAAAACAAAAACTTGGGGTCTGTGCATTTTGAAGTGTGGAAGGTAATTAAAAACATGACAATGGATAATGTGACATCATTATTGTTTCTAAGCATTTGCAGTTAATTTTCCACTTTCCTGGGTATATACAAATTTAGATTTGAACTTGTCTAGAAAGTCCTAGCTTGTATGCCTAAAAGAAAAAGAAAACATCCCTTACACTCCCTCAAAAAACTGAAGCCCAAAACACCACTATGGACTAGAGTAGATGGGATGTGATTTTGATACAGATCTATGGCTTAGGTCTGTATCTGACTATGGCATCTTTTAAAATCTGATGATAAATCCATTTAATCTAGTCTACCTGTACTTTAAAGTTAACATAGTTTATTGTCTATCATCTAGGTATTATTACAATGACTTAATGTTTGAAATACTGTTAACATCTCATTGTTTTAGTGTTTCAGTCATATGGCTCTGAATACTAAGGGACTGGAAAGGCAATGGACTGTAAAATAATGTGCTGAAATCCAGAATGATTTTTGTGGTTAGTTCAAGCAGCATAGTACATTTTTGTCTTTTCTCCACTAAAAGGCAGGCCTGCACTGTTGTTTGATTGGCTTTTTCCTCTACTGTCAGCAGTTTGGGCATTTTACAATCACTTATGAATTCCAAGAAAACTGCTGTATCTGTTTAGCATGTGCTTGAAAGCTGAATGATGCCACCTCCTAGATTTTTTTTTTCATCTTATTGATGTTAGCAAGTATATTAATCTGCTTTCTGATGTGCTTGGTTTTTATTTTTTTTTCTTTACAACCTGACTAGTGATGTCTTCTAAGCACATAGACTTAAATTATGCTTGTCTTATGCACTCAGAGGTCTCAGAAACATGCTCCAACCTTTGCTAATCTTCCAGTTATCACATCTGAAGATACGGCTTGCAGCTCTAAAATTCTCTGAAAAATAAACAAACTTGTGCTTAAACTGATATATTTGAACTTCTTCACATGAAACAGCACAATTGTGTTCGTGTCTTTAAACCAACATTTCTTAGTAGTGTATTGAAAATGAAATGGAAAACTTTTACTTGTTAGAACAGAAATTCTGTAAATGTTGTAGAAACCTTCAAAGTAATTATAGGGGGGTGAAGGCATATGGCTTCAAGAAAATCTCAAGTGTTGTGAATAACCACTGTCATCTGTCTCCACTGTAAACATCAAGCAAGAGGAAGCCCTCAGCACGTGTTGAATTTCATTGACGTGAGTGCAGAGTCCATGTATGGACTGATCTGCAGAGGTGAATTAGAATTATTGGTATTAGCAAGTATGCCTACGGGAAAGAACATCAACTTTTATTTTTATGCTTGTCTTTGTCTAGCTGAATGGTTTTGACTTGTATGTCCCAAAATGCTGCATATCACAGAGGGCTGAGCTGTGGCCTGTCATTGAGGTTTTGTAAAGAAAAATTGCTTCCCTCAAGCAACTGTCCCTTGGACAGTTTTCTAATGCTTTCTAATGCTTTTGAAAACTATATAGCAATGTGTGATCCAAAACACAGATAAAATAAATATTAATGATAATAAGTTGTTTAACCATTACAAATAACTAAAAATAATATTACAAACCACAGTGCAATTGTATTCAAGACCTTCAGGACACAAGAGGCTGTGAAGTCTGGGCATGGAAAAAAAAAATCTTTAATGTGACTTGTATAGTATTTGACTAATGATGTTATTTTGACTCAGAAAGAAACTGTTTAGTGCTTCTAAATAATGTCCTGTATTTGCTTAGTGTAATTTTATTGTAAGCAGCAAATAATCATGCCAAAAGCTGTAGCAGCAGAGCTTAATGGTTCTTTGAAGTGTCAATGATTAGATGTTACCAGGATTGGAGGAATAAAAAGCCAATTTTTCCCCCCTGTATTTTTCCTTGGAAGCTCAAAACATTTAATCAGGAAGCAATTCCTCAGTGATATTTAGGTAATTGCTAACTCTTGTGTACTTGGCAAAATCCCTACCTTGGTCATTCTGCTAGAATGCTCTTGGCTGAGTAATGTGATAGCCACGAAAGAAGCAGAGGAGGCTCTGGCCAAGCAAACATCTTCTCTTTAGCAGCCTGGGAACAAAATCCCCATCATCAGAAATGTAAAAGAACCTGTTTGTTGAACCTGTAGCAACTGCAGGAGTAAGATGAAGTCCTTGTGTCATGGTTTGAGCCAGGATAGAACCAATTTTCTTTTTAATAACTTTACTTTTCAGTTAAATCTCTTCTAAGTAGCTGCGTTTGTTGAAATCAATGGTGTGTTTTCCATCAGTGTCTGCTTGTAGGACTGATGACCAGACAGGTGACCAAAATTGACCAAATGAAGTATTCCATCCCATATGTGTCATACTTGGCATAAATTGAAGGGATCATGAGGATCAAGCTCTCTTTGTCCATGGCCAGCATCCTGGGAGGACTCCATCAGTTTGTCTGACATTCATTCTGATCCACGCATTCCTGAAACTGTGCATTCCTGAATCCAGCTTCTGCTTGCCACTGATTCTAGTAGCTCAGTTTGGGACTTTTCCAGGGCCTGCGCTGCAGCCTCAGTGTTGACGTGAGTGTTAGTTGGGGGGAGCACCATAGTGGCTTCTTTGTATATATTTGTACATATTTAATTATTTTCCTTTTCATCACTGTTGTTTCATTAAAGCTGTGTAGTTTAGTTTCCAGCCTGCAAGTCTCACTCCCTTATTCTCTCTCCTTTTCCTATAAGGGAAAGGAGAGGGGTTAGTTAATAGAGAGCACCTGCCATTTGTCTATTTGTCAGCCCAGCATTGAACAGTGACACCACCTTGCTAGGTGATATGGCCATTATTCTGTGTTGCCTTAAAGGCTGATAGAGTACAAAAGGGGTTTGCTGCTCTTCTGTAAACAGACATTTTGGAATGGGGGAATGTCTCTGTTTTTTTACAGGAGAGCAATGCACAAGGCTTCTTGTTTTCTGTATTTGGCAAAACATGCTTTCTAGTGCTCAGCCAGCAAGAGCCTTTGTAATTTTTGTCCTTCCACTCCACAACAGACTGTGATGCAGAGAAACACATAGTCTGAATGTCAGTGCAAGGTCAGAACAAAAAAACAAGAAATGTGAGCTCTACCTTACTTAGCCCTCTGGGGCCTCCACATTGTCTAGGATGTTGCATTAACTTTGTTACATTTTGTAGAAATACCAGACTTAAAAACCTTGTGCTACCTTAACAGTTCAAGCTATCAAGGCCTCTTTCTGTTTCTGTAGTGATAAATCAGTCAATTGCTCTCAAAGGAGCCCAGATACTAAAACAATTTGAAC
>NW_009952972.1:7381-9162 GCF_000747805.2 Chaetura pelagica | reverse complement strand
GGTCCCGCCCCCGTCACAGGCCACGCCCCCTCGGAACAGGCCCCGCCCCCCCGCAGCAGCAGCTGCTCCCAGTGCAGCCCAGTAGGGCCCAGTATAGCCCAGTATGACCCAGTACGGCCCAGTACAGACCAGTATGGCCCAGTATAACACAGTGTAACACAGTGCAGCCCAGTATGATGGCCCAGTATCACCCAGTATAGTCCAGTATGCCCAGTATGACCCAATTATAGCCCAGTACAGCCCAGTACAACCCAGTATAACCCAGCACAGCCCAGTACCGCCCAGTATAACCCAGCATAGCCCAGTATAAGCCAGTATAACCAGTACAACCCAGTATCACCCAGTATAACCCAGCACAGCCCAGTACCGCCCAGTATAACCCAGCACAGCCCAGTATAACCCAGTATAACTAGTACAACTCAGTATCACCAGTACAACCCAGCACAACCCAGTACAGCCCAGTATAAGCACAACCCATTACAACCCAGCACAGCCCAGTATAACCAGCACAACCCAGTACCACCCACTATAACCAGTACAACCCAGTATAACCAAGCACAACCCAGTACAGCCCAGTATAACCCAGTATAACCAGTGCAGCCCAGTATAACCTAGCACAATCCAGTACAGCCCAGTATAACCCAGTATAACCAGTACAGCCCAGTATAACCTAGCACAATACAGTACAGCCCAGTATAACCCAGTATAACCAGTACAGCCCAGTATAACCAGCACAACCCAGTACCACCCGCTATAACCAGTACAACCCAGTATCACCAGTATCACCCAGTGTCATCCAGCACAGCTCAGTACAGCCCAGTACAACCCAGTATCACCCAGTATAACCCATTACAACCCATTACAGCCCAGTATAACCAGTACAACCCAGTATCACCCAGTATAACACAGTGCAGCCCAGTACCGCCCAGTATAACCCAGTACAGCCCAGTATAACCTAGCACAACCCAGTACAGCCCAGTATAACGTAGCACAACCCAGCACAACCCAGTATCACCCAGTATAACACAGCGCAGCCCAGTACCGCCCAGTATAACCCAGCACAACCCAGCACAGCCCAGTATAACCCAGTATAAGGTGCTGAGGGAGCTGGCGGGGGTCATTGCTGCTCCATCATGTTCGTTAAGTCCTCACCCCTATCCCGGGAAAGGTGAAGGAACAACTTGTCCTTGTCACCATCTCCGGGCACACCAAGGACATGGGGTCACCAGGAGCAGTTAACGTGGGTTTACCATGTTAAATCATGTCTGACCAACCTTCTGTGAGGAGTTAACCAGGTGGGTAGATGATGGTAGAGGGTAGATGTGGTTTGTCTTGAGTTCAGTGAAGCATCTGACACCGTCACCCTTGTAGATAAGTTGATCAATGGGTTTGGTGATCAGGTAGTGAGGTGGGTCAGGAACTGGTTAAAGGAGTCAGAGAGTTTATGAGGGAACAGGATGTACCCCCAGTTTGCTGGTGACACCAAACTGGGAGGAGTGGCTGACACACCACAGGCTGTGCTGCCATTCAGGGAGACCTGGACAGGCTGGAGAGTTGGGCGGGGAGAAACCTGATGGAATTCAACAAGGGGAAGTGCAGAGTTTTGCATCTGGGGAAGAGAAACACCAGGTACCAGTACAGGTTGGGGGCTGAGCTGCTGGAGAGCAGGGGAGGAGAAAGGGACCTGGGGGTCCTGGTGGGCAGGGGGATGAGTCAGCAATGTGTCCTTGTGGCCAGGAAGGGCGATGGGATCTGGGGTGGGTTAGAAAGGGGGTGGTTGG
>NW_009952972.1:6547-7119 GCF_000747805.2 Chaetura pelagica | reverse complement strand
GGGAGCTGGGTCTGTTGGGCTTGGAGAAGAGGAGACTGAGGGGTCACCTCATCCATGGGCACAAATCTGTTCAGGGCAGTGTCAGGGAGATGGAGTTGGGCTGTTCCCAGTGATGTCCAGTGACAGGACAAGGGGCACTGGGTGCAAACTGGAGCACAGGAGGTTCCATGTGAATCTCAGGAAGAACTTCTTTGCTGTGAGAGTGCCAGAGCCCTGGGCCAGGCTGCCCAGAGAGGCTGTGGAGTCTCCTTCTCTGGAGACATTCCAACCCCCCTGGCCACGTTCCTGTGTGATGTGCTCTGGGTGCCCCTGCTCTGGCAGGGGGGTTGGGCTGGGGGAGCTTTCCAGGCCCCTTCCAACCCCTGGGATTCTATGATTGATAACCAGCACAACCCAGTATCACCCAGTATAACCAATACAGCCCAGTACAGCCTAGTATAACCCAGTACAGCCCAGTATAACCCAGTATAACCAGTACAACCCAGTATCACCCAGGATAACCCAGCACAGCCCAGTACAGCCCAGTATAACCCAGTACAGCCTAGTATAACCCAGTACAGCCCAGTATAACC
>NW_009952972.1:3516-4550 GCF_000747805.2 Chaetura pelagica | reverse complement strand
CTCCTGGGGGGGTTCCTGGGGGTCCCAGGGCCATTCATGGGGGTCCCGGGGATCCCGAGGCGTTTCCTGGGGTTCGGGGGGAGGTTCCCAGGGGGTCTCCTGCTGTTCCCGTGGGTCCTGCTGGGGGTCCCGGGGGTCCTAGGGGGGTTCCTGGAGGTCCCGGGGGGGTTCCTGGGGGTCCCGAGACCATTCATGGGGGTCCCGGGGGGGTTCCTGGGGGTCCCAAGGCCGTTAATGGGGTTGCCGGGGGTCCCAGGGGTGTTCCTGGGGTTCCTGGGGGGGTTCCCAGGGGGGGTCTCCCCTTACAGGTTCAGGAACTACAGCTTCCGGAACTGCATCCAATCCCCCCGGGACCCCCGGCGGTTCCGCTGCCTCCAGCGCTTCCTGCGCTCGGTTCCCGCCGCGCTGGGCGATTTACCCTCCTCCGCCACCTCCCTCAACCTCTCCCACAACCTCCTGGGCCACCTCCCGGGGGGCTCCTTCCGCCCCCTCCCCTCTTTGCAGACCCTCGACTTGTCCCACAACCTTTTGGCCTCCGTTTCCCCGGGGGCTTTTTTAGGCTTGGGGGGTTTGTCCTCTTTGGATTTATCCCGGAACTTTTTGGCCCGACTTCCCGGGGGGGTTTTTTTGGGGTTGGGGAACTTGTCCCGACTCCGATTGGACCACAACCCTTTGACCACCTTGGCTACCGATTCCCTGAGCCCACTGGCCAACCTGACCCACCTGTCCCTGAGGGGGGGTCGGTTGGTCACCCTGGGCTCCGTGGTCCCGTCGCTTCTCCCCTTGCCCCGCCTGCAGCTCCTGGATCTGTGCGGGAACCGCCTGGAATCCCTGGGTCCCGGGCCCCCTTTCCCCCTTTCCCTGGTGACCCTGAAACTCTGCAACAACTCCCTGGGGGGTCTCGTGGGGGGGACCCCCGAGTTGTTCCCCGTTTCCCTGCGTTTCCTGGACTTTTCCTACAACAACATCACGGAAGCGGCGCCATTTTCCCGGCTCCGTTTGGGCAACTTGAGCCGTTTCCGAGTGGCCGGGAA
>NW_009952972.1:2699-3476 GCF_000747805.2 Chaetura pelagica | reverse complement strand
CCCAGGAGTTTGGACCCCCCCGGGGTCCCCCTTAACCTCGGGGGGGTGGGCGATCTCTGCCGGCTTCTGGACCCCCCCCCCGGGCAGACCCTGGGGACCCTCCGTTTGCGCCGCAACGGTCTGTCCGTTTTAGGGGAGGGGGCTTTGGCTTCTTGCCCCCCCGTGGCCTCTTTGGACTTGAGTGGCAACCGCCTGAAGGGTTTAGGTTGCCCCGGGGGTTGGTTGAGGAGGGAACAGAGGGAAAAGCTGCGGGAACTGGTGCTGGAACACAACGCCCTGCGGAGACCTCCGCGCTGCCCCCCAACCCCCAACCTGCTCCCCAACCTGCTCCGCATCTCGTTGCGCTTCAACCGGATCCTCCTGGTGGGCAAAGGGGCTTTTCTGCACTCCCCGAACCTCAGGGAGCTCCGGTTGGATGTGAACGGGTTGGCCCGTTTGGACCGGGAAGCCCTGGGAGGGTTGAGGGACTTGAGGGAGCTGAGGTTGGACAATAACTTGTTGAGCGACGTTTTCCCCGGGTCGTTCTCAGAGCTGGGGAAGCTGCTCCGGCTCAACTTGCGCAACAACCGAGTGGCCGTTTTGTTCCCAGGGGCTTTTCGGGGCCTGGGGAACCTGCAGGTTCTGGATTTAGGGGGGAACAACTTGAGGCACCTGTCGGCAGCCGGGCTGGGGGGGTTGGGGGAGCTGAGGAAGCTTTACCTGGATCGGAACCGGCTCCTCGAGGTGAGTTCAGCCTCATTCCGACCCGTCCAACTCACCTTGGGGGTCTTGGACCTG
>NW_009952972.1:1640-2672 GCF_000747805.2 Chaetura pelagica | reverse complement strand
CCAAGGGACCCCCCCCGTTCCGGCACCTCCGGGGGCTTTATGACCTCAAGTTACAGGCCCAACAACCCCACGGGCTCCGGGTGATCCCGCATCGTTTCTTCCAAGGTCTGGGGAGACTCCGGGCTCTTTATTTGGGTCAGAACGAGCTCTTGGCTCTTCCCTCCGACGCCTTCGACGAGTTGGGGCAGCTCAGGTTCCTCAGCTTGGCCGACACCGGGGGAGGTTTGGGGGAGTTGCCCCCCGGGGTCTTCAAGAACATGAGTCTCCTGAGGAGCCTGGACCTGGAGAACGCGGGGCTGAGGTGGTTGGATCGGGGGGTCCTGGGGAACTTGAGCCGCCTGGAGCTGCTGCGTTTGGCCAAGAACGAGCTGGGGGGGTTGGGGGAAGGGCTGGGGGGGTTTTTACCCTCCCTGAAGTACCTGGATTTGAGGAAATGCCCCCTGAGCTGCTCCTGCCCCAATGCCTGGTTCCCGGGGTGGCTGGAAAGGGGGGGGTTCCAGGTGGTTTATTTCTACAACTACACGTGCGGGGGTCGCCCCAAAACCTTCCTGCACCTTTTCGACACCCAAGTCTGTTACCAAACCTTGGGGATGTACCTGTTCGTGGGGACCACCCCCCTGGTTCTGGGGGTGTTGCTGGTGCCCCTGTTGGGGCGACGTTGGGGTTGGGGGCTCCGGTACCGTTGGTTCCAGTTCAGGGCTTGGTTGGGGGGTCCTGGAAGGAGGGACCCCCGAGTTTTTCCCTATGATGGGTTCGTGTCTTACAGCTCATCCGATGAGCCATGGGTGTTGGGGGAGCTGGTGCCCAGGTTGGAGGAGGAAGGGGGGTTGAGGCTCTGCCTGCACCACCGGGACCTGCCCCCCGGGAGGGCAGTTCTGGACAACATGGCCCAGGGGATCCGGAGCAGCAGGAGAACCTTGTGCGTGTTGAGCAGGAGTTACCTCAGCAGCCAGTGGTGCTGCCTGGAGCTGCAACTGGCCAGTTTCCAGCTGCTGGAGCAGCTGCGGGGCGTGCTGGTGCTGGGTTTCCTGG
>NW_009952972.1:823-1527 GCF_000747805.2 Chaetura pelagica | reverse complement strand
GGGGACTGTGGAGGGACTGGGAAGGGACTGGGAGGGACTGGGAAGGACTGGGAAGGGATTGGGAGGGACTGGGAAGGGCCTGGGAGGGACTGGGAAGGGACTGGGAAGGGCTGGGAATGACTGGGAGGGGCTGGGAAGGGGCTGAGAAGGGGCTTTTCTACCCCAAAAGTTGATGTTCCTCCTGGAAATGGGCTTTTTCACCCCAAAAGTAGCTGTTCTCCCCTGGAAATGGACTGGAGATGGGTTTCCTACCCCAAAAGTAACTGTTTTCTTCTGGAAAAGGACAGGAAATGCTGGTTTTCACCCCAAAAGTAGCAGGTCTCCGCTGGAAATGGACTGGAAATGGACTGGAAATGGGTTTTCTACCCCAAAAGTAGCTGTTTTCTCCTGGAAAAGGACTGGAAATGCTGGTTTTCACACCAAAAGGAGCAGGTCTCTACTGGAAATCAACTGGAAATAGACTGGAAATGGGGTTTTTCACCCCAAAAGTAACAGGTCTCTGCTGGAAATGGACTGGAAATGGACGTGAAAGGGCTTTTCTGCCGCAAAAGTAACAGGTCTCTACTGGAAATGGACTGGGAATGGACTGGGATTGGACTGGGTACAACTGGGAACGGCTGGGAAGGGGCTGGGAAGGGGCTGGAGCTGCAACTGGGCAGTTTCCAGCTGCTGGAGCAGCTGCGGGACGTGCTGATGCTGGTTTT
>NW_009952972.1:0-713 GCF_000747805.2 Chaetura pelagica | reverse complement strand
GGGAAGGGCTGGGAAGGGGCTGGGAATCACTGGGAGGGGCTGGGAAGGGGCTTTGCTACCCCAAAAGTTGCTGTTCCTCCTGGAAATGGACTGGAAATGGACTGGTAAAAGGCTTTTCTACCCCAAAAGTAACAGGTCTCTGCTGGAAATGGACTGGAATGGACTGGGAATGGACTGGGAATGGGCTTTTCTACCTCAAATGTCGCTGTTCTCCCTAACCCTAACCCTCACCCTACCCCTCACCTTAACCCCTAACCCTATACCCTAACTCTAACCTAACCCTAGGTTCCAGGTGTTCCTGGGGTGGGCTCTGTGTTTCCCTGAGGGGACCCAAGGGCTCTAAGGGGTCCCAGGGAGTTCTGGGGTTACAGGTTCCTCTGAGATGTCACGGGGAATCTAAAGGAGCACTCAAAAAGGCAGCCAGACACATCTTGAAAGTCTCTCCGGACTCTCTCCAGCAGCTCCATGCCCTTCTGGTGTTGAGCACCCCAGAACTGAATGCAGCACTGTGGGGAGCGTCTTCCCACAGCAGAGTAGAGGGGGAGAGTTACCTCCCTTGACAAGAGAAGTTCTACATCACCTGTCTCGACAAGAGAATGCCTGTAGAAACAGCAATACCAGTAATACTAATAAGAGACAAGACAAGAGTGATGCACAAGACATTTGCTTGCCACCCGGGGCACTGTGCATGTGATTCTTCCGAACAACAATTC
>NW_009952971.1:1255925-1266400 GCF_000747805.2 Chaetura pelagica | reverse complement strand
AAATTATTCTTGGTGATTAGGTACCAGCCTCTAACACTTTTTTACTTTTCTGCTTGTACCATAGAGCACCTACAAGCAAATCCTGTACCTTGCTACTCATACTGGACATGTACATGAGTTAGGTTTCTAAGCAAAGGTACAACTAATTGAGCATTTTTATATCCTGCTTAGTAACAATTTGATCCAAATAATTTCTGAACGCATATAGATGGTCTGTGTGTGTCTTAGTGTAATGAATAAAACTCCTTGTCAGTTAGTGACTCGACCTGAAAATGATTTGCAAATGCTCTTATTTTATTGGAAGTTTAGAATTTTGACTTGAATGTGCTGCTTTTTGTATGAGTGTTGGGAAAGTACTCAAGAGTTGTACACACTGGTGGACTTGCTCTTCAGTCAGGATCACATTTATGCCTTCTACCAAAGGTACTGAATTTTAAGAAACAATGTTGTTTTACTGTAGTTAATTTTCTGTACAGTGTATGTTTGTAGTGAGAGCTGCTATGTAAAGTGCTGAAGCTAGTTTTTTTGTTAAAATAAATGCAGGCCAGGAAAATATTTGCTAAAACCATACAAAGGTGGCTGTGTTTTTGCACATGGGTTTTGGTAGTGTAATTGTAAATGTTACAGGCTGTTTATTCAAAGGATGACTGCAGAAAGAAACAAATTGTATGTCAAGTTTTTTCTGGAATGTTCTTACCCTGCTGCATCTGAGTGCAGATTTTTTCTTTCTGTATGCTTGCACTTCCTTTCTCTAGCTGAGACTGTAAAGACAGAGGTTAAGGGTTTTATTCACTTGAAAAATACCTGTATTACTTGTTTGCAAGGGGTTTTACTGAGAGACAATTGTCTCAGATTGTTGTCTCAAACTAAGTGTTCGAGTACAGTGTGTTCTCATAAATTGCTGTTATGTGCAGTACTTTATGGTACTGAATATACCATAAAGTTTTAGACAAGGAAAAAATTGGAAAGAGGTGTACTAAAAAATAAACCAAGGATAGAATCTAGTACTCTTGTCTCTGAATCGTATCACTGCTCACGTAGCTAATATCTCCCTCCACCCCCCTTCCCTTTTGTGTTAGATAATTTTGAAGTGATACCAGGATGGGCTGTGAATGGGAGATGGTCAGGATTTAGGAAAAAGGCCTAGAGAGTGAACATGTCTGAAACACTGGGCACCATCTTTTTTTTTTTTTCTCCTTCCTAGTTTCCCTTCTTTCTCTGATGGATATACTGTGATCATGCTTTTTCTAACACATCATAGTGTTTCTGTAGTCTTAATACTCTCTGTTGTTTCTGGTAATATTTGGAAATGCATTAATACAAGTGTTTTAGTATTTACAACACAGTAATAATTTATAATTTTATGTAAGAGTTGAGCTTTTTTTTTTTTTTCTGGTTTTAATAATGCTGTGTAAAGAGCATACTGGGGTACCTTAATTGCTTTACAGCAAAATGGAGATGATAAGGGAATTGTATTTCCTATTTAATATATTTGCCTACACCAGTAATAAGTATCACTTTTCTGCTTTTCAGATCTTCCCATTTGGTGTTCTTATTTGTTTAAGGACACAACAGGGTGTGCATAATAACAAAGTCTAGCTATTATTTTGAAATGTGTGGGCTTGCTCTGTTAGTAATGAATTATTTCCTCTGTTTTAAAATTAAATCATACAGAAGAGATCAGCATGAAGGCTGACTGAGCATGAGGGAACTGGTGCTGCAGCAAAGTACGCAGTAGTTTACATGGAGCTGCTGCTTCTTATTTAAATCCCCCAACAGGTTTTGGAGGGATTTTGTCATATAAAAAGGATTTTTTCACAAAATTGAATGGACTGCATCAGTTCTGTGCATTTCTTAATGCATTTTATGTTTTAAATCACTCAATTGTCCAATCTGTTTTACATGCCCTCTGCAGCTTGTTTTACTCTGCAGTCCAGTGGAAACCTTGGAGTTACAAGCCTCAGTTTAAGCAAATAGTGTCCTTTTTTATACCTATAGGAATATAAAAAAAAAACCACAAGTCCACTCTCTGGGCCAGTGATTTGATAGCTGCCTTTCATCTAGTTAAATATTCTGTGCTGGGCCTTACTGAGTGCCAGACCAGGTTCAGTGATGTGTACCAAAAATAATAAAATGGATCTTTGATGGGAGGTGGAGGAGGAAATGCAATGCTTACTCAAATAGTTAAATATTTCTTCTCAATTCTATCCTTACATGTTTGGGTTTTTTTCTGCAGTACTAAAAATTCTAATTCTTACTATTGTAAACATGCTATTACTATTGTAAACATAGTTTTGGAACATGCTAACATAATTTTGGAAATGTATATGCCTTTCACCAATAAGTAGAAAAGAACTGAAGGCAAAACCAAGTTCCACTAAGGTATTTAATAGGAGCAGATAAGGGAAATGTACACGAACAGGTATTTTTAATCTGAAATAATGTGTTTTAAACAAAGCTTTTTTTCTGTAGTATTCTCCATACAATGAGGTATATTTGAGAATTCAGTGTTGTTCATGTGTCTTGATGCTTTTAAAGAGTATCAGAATATCATGATGAATATTGGAGCGCTAATGCTAAAAGAACATCCTATACTTGCATTTTGATCCATTGGCAAAATATTTTGATGTAGCTTTTAATTAAAATGAAAATACATGTCAGAGTGCTGTCATACAGTTGAATAATTGGAGCAAGACTTAGCAATGCAGAATATTAAACTATGAAAATTTTGTGAGTCTTTTATAAATACAAAATACAGATAATAAAGGATAAAGAAGAAATTTAATGATATTCACATTCTTCTGGATTCAGATTTGTTGGTGGCCTCATGCATCTTCCATAGCTGACTTCTTGGATGGACATGATGTAGGACAGATGAAAGGTTGAACAGAGTAATTCCACAGTGCTGTGTATTCCTTTCCAAATATGTTCATATGTATTTTTATTGTTAGCTGGAGAACAACTATTTTGCTTCACCTTTGGCAATATAAGAATAAGGAACTTCATGTTCATTTTGAGAAAGAAATGGTCAGCTTTTTAGTAGAAAATGCATAATATTACAGCATAACATTTGAGATGTGCAGTGTATTCAGTTTGTCTTTAAAAGAGAACCTGTCACCTTTTATGTGTCTTAGTCTAGCCACCAGCAAGATTGAATTGTTAGTACGTGGCTCATGGATTTGTATCCTAGAGATCTTTTTGCAGTAATTAATTTTGAGAATGCTAATACATGCTTAAGAAAAAAAAACACAACAAAACACACCCCCCTGAACATTGTTGAGGTGGAAGCAAGAGTGCCCCACAGCATCATGGGCAGAAGATGTCGGGTGTAATTCTCTTTCCAGATGGCACCCCTACAGGTGAGGCAGCAGCCTGTGAAATTACATTCTAAATTACACTACAGATGAGCACAGCACACTGAGCAAAAGGCTTTGGTATAAGTAATAAATGACTTGATTCAGCACCAGTGACGGTTTATGTAACTTACAGGAATGTTGTAATGAATTGGGGGGAAGATAGAACTGGGCGGGGGGTGGGGGATAAGGAATGGAGAGCCAGTGGTGCCAGAGTGGAAAGGTCAGGAAAAGGACGGGGAGAATTTTTCCCTGTATATCTCATGAGAAGGTGTGTCTCCCAGCTGTCCTCCTTGGGCTTGTTTGGCAGACATTGTAGGTAATGAGCATTTTAGGCAGGAAGAAATAAGTGAAGAGCTGACCTGTGAAAATGTCATTTTGTCACTGATTCTTGCTAGTAACTAGTTTTAAGATACATCCTAGAGGTCATATTTAAAGTACTGTGAAAACAACGCATTTTCAGTTAAAAGCATGTGAAAATAATTTTTATATACTAGACATATTCTATTTTTTATAACTGCAAGAATAAGAAAACTCTGGTTCCAGTCTGTGCTTTTGGCTTGCTGTAGGCATAAAAATAATCTTATTCAATAAGAGCTCCTGGCCTTTTCAATCCTTTTGCAAAGCTATCTAAAAATCATATTGCTCATAAAGCAGTAGCCCTCATTTTGGGACTTAGTCTAAGGACTTCATAAAAGTTAGGCAGTAAAGTGGAAGAATAGGCAACACTGGGAAGAAAAATGTCCAGTAGGGTGCTGTTCTGTTACCAGAAGAAACAGGTTAAGAAAAGGGCATTTCCATTATTTTCAAATGGGTTGAAATTGAATACAAATATGTCACACTTCACATTTCTGGTTTTCTAGTTTTATTTTTAGTTCTGAAGGCTGCAGTGGGGATGGTGATGTCTGTAAGCAATTCTGAACTTCCAACATTTTTTATTCTAAGAGCCTCAGACAACATAAACACCCAAGATGGCATGGACTTGAAGTAAATTTGGCAGTGCAGTTCCCATGCAATGCTGTAGTCACACGATGACTTCAAAAATAAAAAATAAATGTAAATGAATAACTTCTATGATTGTACAAACATGGAAGTGGAGGAAAGATGAAGGAAAACAGCATTTCAGCTTTGCTTTGTTTGGATACTGCTGACGGGGCTTGCAGGACTGTAGGACCCACGTCTGGACTTCCGGTTGTCATTTTTGTTCTTTCCAACTGGCAGTCAAGGTATTAATCACGCCATACAGCTAAGCTGTGTTTTAAGCAAAATCAGAATTAGTATGCTAAGTGAAAATTTAAAATGTACACTGGTATGATTTGTCTTAATTGATTTGCTGTCATAGTAATGTATGTGTGCGTGAAATGTTTGAGTATTAAGAATAAGGGTCATACTCAAACTTGGAACACAGGAAGAGTGTAACATCAGGAAATCAACTGGAAAACAAAGGGCTGTGTATCTCATAGAAATCTGTTTACCTAAAAGTGGTCAAGAAGCCAGTTTTTTGCTATAAAATGCTAATTGAATGTAGTGCTGTATGCTTTTTATATCTCAGAAGTGTGAAATGAAGGAATTTTTTTCTGTTGAAGAAAATGGCTGACTCAATTATGTTTGCAGTAAGTTATTCTAAACATCTATAACAGAATTATTAACCTGCTCTAAAATCACAACAGCAAAAAGTATGCAAATCTATTTCTAGCTATTTTTTTCCTGAGAATTTTTTACGTTCAGGTGCTCCTAAATGATGTAGAACATCAGACAACCCATGCCTGTGGTATATTATTTATTTTCATGTGTCTTAGTGAGAATTGCCCAGGCTGGTACAGGGCGCTGCAAGGTTGCAAATGTGAAGTAGCAAAGATTGATTCCATTTGGTGTTTCTCTGGCAATGATTTTCATGTTATTTGCAGTTTAAGGTTGGAAGGGATTTTATTGGACTTTTGTGCATGGTGCTTCAGATTTCTTATTAAAAAATCCATGCATGCAGCTTTTCACTTGGTTTGAGGTGAATTTTAGTTTCTTTTGATGTTGTAGGATGCTATCAGGTACTTGTTGTAGATGGATATTGACTGCCTATAGTTTATTAATTTAGTAGGTGCTAGATAGTTGCAGTTTGGGAAATTAAAGATGGTACTTTATGCAACTAGAGTTTGGAAACAAAAGTGATGACAAAGTCACTGGATGCTGCCTCTTATTGAAGTGTATGGTCATATAAAGCTCTTAAACTGCATTGATAAAGTCTGTCTGTAGCTTGATTAAATAGGCTACATAAGGAGCATAATGATTTCTAAATTCTTTCCCTTTTCTATAAACAGGGTTATTTCCTTCTCTTTGAGTCAATGCTGGATTCTGTCATCTATGCAAAGGACAAGTACCTGGCAGAGGGAGGCTCAGGTTGGTCCTCATAATTCTTTTAATAAATTTAGCTCTGGGGGGAAACTAAATGAACTCAGAGATGTAGAATAGGCTATGCACGGATGAGAAAGTTGCCAGTCTAAATGAAAAATGTTTCCATTAGTATGAGCTGCAAGGCATTAATTTACTATATGGGTAATAGAAGAACATTAGATGGGGTATCAAGGTCTGAAGTTAATGATGTTTTGAAGAATAGAGGGGGTTATTTATTCTTAAGTATACTCTGAATTTTCCCTCCCTACTTCTTCCCACACATTTGGGCATTTGTTTTCCCCTCTCAAAATCCCAGTTTCTACATAGCTATGAGTAGAGGAAAATAAGGTCTATTCTATAAGGTGTGATACTGTTTGAGTGAGCTACTAGTATGAGAGGAAGAATGGATAGGATATTTTCCTGGAGGAGGGAAGTGCCATGAGGAGGACATAGTTACAAGCACAAATAGCTACATGCAATGACTAATGAAATTACACTGCTTCAGTTTAGCATGTTTATTCTATCCTCCTGGAAAGATACCAGATTTCTTTGTGGTTGGAGGGCTGGGAATTGACAGAACAAAATGTTTAATTTTGAAGTAGAATTCTTCAGTCCT
The DNA here is from genome assembly GCF_000747805.2 of Chaetura pelagica. Lineage (NCBI taxonomy): Eukaryota > Metazoa > Chordata > Aves > Apodiformes > Apodidae > Chaetura > Chaetura pelagica. The sequence continues at coordinate 1,260,046 of NW_009952971.1, read as the reverse complement.
TTTTAAGTAGCTTAGATAGTGTCATCTTAAATGCCTGTAAATATTTTTTCTTCATGTGATGCCATTTTCTGTACAAGTCTTATGTGTGCTTTATTCTTTGTGCTTAATTCCTTTGTCAGTATTGTATTTCATATTGACCTTTTCAATCGTAGTCATCAGTCTGGTGGGTTTTTTCCCTTTTGTGCTAACCATGCACATAGTTAGTCTCACTACACTGACTTAATGATTGGATTAATGGCAATGTAACAGTGCTTGCTGCAGTGCTTCCCTTTGATTGCAGTCAGCTTTTGTATGCTAAAGAGTGCAGCAGAAAAAAGGGGGTTTATGCAATTATGCAACATTTGGTCACAAAGCTGAATGTATGAGCAAGAGATTACTGTTAATGTGTTAAAATATTTAGGAGCTGCTTAAATAGTATGACAGAAGAGCTTTTTTTGTTTTCAGTACTGTCCAGCCAGATCCAGACCACAGCTGTGGTGTGCTCTGTATAGATATATGCTGATAATCTTACGTGGCATTATAATTGAATTTGGAGAAATCCCTTTAAAATGGCAAGGAATTATTTTTTTTGCTACTTCCAAAGCTTTCTGAAAATGGCAAAAAAAAATCTTGACTATTGAAACTGCAATAGTATCTTGTTCTCTATTTGTATTGTTGGTAAGTTTGCTGTTGCTTTGTGCCTCTCAAAGTTGCCTTTGAGAGTCAGGGTATGCAGTACACTTTGGGGTCTGTAAATGGCCTTAGGCCTGTATTTGGCTCTTTACAAAGCATACAGCATTGTACCTTCCCCAGTGGTGTGGCCAGATTTTAAATGGAATGCTGCTTCCTTGATATGTTTACAATTAGTGCTCTTCTGCCAGCTTGTATAGCAGATAAGTGGCTTTGCCTGAGATTCCTGGGAAGGATTCTCAGCAACCAGTTTAGCAAGATGGACACTTCTGTAGTGCAGATGCATAGGACACGTCCAAATTCAGATGAGCTAAAAGTAAGAACTCTTTCTGAGGTGAAGACTTACCAGAGAAACTCCTGAATCCTCCATGAAGCTTATTTTTGTCTCAAGCCACTTTTTATTATGGAGCCCAAGATCATTATTACAGGGAATGTTCAAAAGCTGAAAAAAAGCTGTAAGAGCAGCTACAATGTGGCCAGATCCTTTGGTGACTGAGCCAGGAATGGAATCCAAATTTTTAGATTTGTGTTCAGTCAGTCATATCATTACTTCAATTTAGCCTATTGGCATGCAAAGTGGTTTATACCAAACTGTCTAGGGTAATGTGTACAGTATATAATAGCTTTATTTGGGAACATAAAATTGTCACTGCCCAGGACCCATCTGTTCTTTAGAACTTGAGTGTAGATTTTTGCATGCACTGCAGGTGACATAGGTAAGGAAGGCATCATTCTAAAGGCAATACTGTTTGCTTGTTCGCATGAGAATGCTGATGGTATTCACTTGGAATGATTTCCCTGTATCTGGAGGATTGCTGCCTTACCCTTCAGTGTCCTGAGGTTTGTGAGGCAGTGCTAAGAGATAAAGGATTTCCCATCATATTGTGGTTTAGCACGTGAGCTGTACCTAGTGACAGATGACTTGTGGGCACTGAGTCGAGAAGGACACAGATGGTCAAAACGATGAATCTGGGAGAACACTGAGGAGTATGTGCTTTTGTCCAGTCAGCATTTTGTTCATTTCACTTGTGAGAAGGAATAATTATTAAATTGTAGGCTTAATAAGAAAGAAGATGACAAGTCTTGTCAGGATTGCACAGGAATGTGTTCCAGGGTTGCAGAAAGAGCAGAGGATTTCCAGGGGGGATCGAAGATAGTGGGTGAAATGACTAATGCCATTTTAAGCAGTTGCTTTTAAACATTCACAAAACTCTGCTGCATTGAGGTGACTTAGGCTAATGTTAAGATAACATGCTTACATTCCCAGTCAAACTTCAGTTTAGCATGTGTTTCTTGGTGTGGGCGGGTTAGTAAATTTGTCACTTCATGTGTCTCTGTAGTCTTTTACCTGTGCCCCTGTTGGTCAAACACAGATTTCTTGTTGTGAAGTCTGAGAAGGTATTGCTTACTTTTTTTTTGCTATTGATAGGCTAAAATAAAAAGATTATATTACAGCATTAGTGTTTACCTTTTTGCTTGTTCTTAAGCACTTTGTATAATCGATCATGAGTTCTGCTGCTGGCTTAAGGATTTGCTGGGTGGATGAAGAGATTTAATAAAAACTGATTATGGCTCCACTCAGATATTTCACACTTTATAGCTGTGGTAATTTTTTTTCCCAGAATATCCCAGAAATGTGGGCTAGTCTTAGGAACGAAGGTTATAAAGTAGTTGATCGCTTTTTGCTGTGGTTTTCATTTTTGTTTGCAACATTGGTAGCACAATCCTGTGTGTTCTTTAATTAGAGACTTTCAGTGTCTCTTTACTCCTTTTCTCACCATACCCCTTCCATGCTATGAAGAGTATTTCCCTGAAATACATTCCCTCAAAGGCTGTAGTCACTTGATTTTGTTGCCTGTTTCACCTTGTCTTTTAATTTTTGGAGCATCGGTGATGGCTCTTGAAGGTTTAAAATGCTGGGAGGTAAAGCCACATACAATGCAGTTATCACACTAGTAAATAGGAATATGAAAGCTTTGAGAGGTGGAAATCCTTTATTGATGGCTCCAGAAATCACTTGCAAATAGTCCTACCACCAGATGTTAATTCTGTATGTTTTTGACAGCTGTCAGGTGCAGTGGAACCAAATGGTTTGTTTCAGACAAGACACTTTGAACACTTTTCGGTTTTGATTCTCATCAAAGTGCCTTTTTAATGCTGAGTTAATTGTAGGCTGTACCTGGAGAAACCTTTTGCTTTGATTTCCTCATTTGTAAAGGAAGGATGATGGTAGCTTACCAGTGGGACTCAAAGCTTGCTGGTATTTATTTATTCAAATAGTCAGAAAGTGAGAAAAATGGCAGTGTTTGTATTTTGTATAAACTAGTAATTCTAAATGTAGAGATGATTGTTTCCTTTAATGTCTTCATATGGAAAAAAAAAAAGCTTATTTAGAGAAGACTCTTCTTTGTCATTAATATGTGTAAAATTATTTCCTTTAGGCTAATTCCACTCTCACTATATGAAAGGTCTAAAAGGCAAAAAAATACTGCTCTCCTGACTTAGTATCCTATACCAATGTTTTTTCCATATTCATTGTGACAAGGTACAATTTCAAGCAGAGCAGAAGACAAAATTAATTTTACAGTTCACCTGATTTTGGGGAGGAAGGGAGAAACTTAGCTTCAGTTTTTATTTGCACTGTCATGTCTATGTACCAATAAAAAATCAAATAAGGTGTTTATTAGTAGGCATTTGCTCTGAAGCCAGAATAATAATTCAACTTATGTGGCTTTAAAACCAAAAAAAATATTATTTATTTTGTGGAAAGAAACCTAGGTAAATATAAACTGAGTTTCTCTTACTATTTGTTAGTGCTATAGACAGCCATGTTCATAGCAGCTGTTCTTTCTGTCTTTTCCAGTCAGTAGTAGATAGAGATTGCCAAGAGATTGACTGGCTTGGCTGTTGGCAGCTGCTAAAAAGGCTCATGTCAGTCTTCCACTACCATTTTGAAAAGCTGCAAGTAGGTACTTGTCCTGAAGATACTCTTGGGAAAAAATAGAGCACAAATGTGCAGGCAGTGTAAGAGCAATGACTGCCATTGCAAAACTTTGTGGGGAGTTAATGAAGAAGTTCTCTTCTGTCTGTTGGATCACTTCCTTACTCTTCAGATGCAAACAGAAGCATGGTTATTCTTTTCCAGTACCCAGAAATAATTTTTTAGGTTATAAAGCAAGTACCAGCCAGAGCTGAATGGAACTCCTGAGAAAGAATATTTGCTCATTTCTGGAATGAATGTCTTTTCACAGAGGTTTCTTGTTATTGCAAAGCCCTCACCTGAATTTTCTTTTCAGTGTCTGTCTACAATTATTACATACTCTTTAGATATGAGTCAGTATAGAAGCCAAAATAGGATGTTCCAAAGTATTTTCTTCAGTTTCATCAAGTTTCCACTCTTTTCTTGGCAGGGGGCTTCAACTACAAAGGTGGTTTTTTTTTTGTCCTCAGCA
>NW_009952971.1:1206614-1255905 GCF_000747805.2 Chaetura pelagica | reverse complement strand
AAATACTGGCAGCAGAGCAGTGTGAGAAAATGAAGTTCCAATGTCTAGTCTCCTGTGTGGACAAATGGGACCCCAGAAAATAAAGTAACAGAAAAAGTGTTCTGTCCAAGAGCTGAAAAAAGTTTTCTTTGTTCTTTTAAAGTGTAATCACTTAAAGCAAAATTTTTTAAAAGTCCTCTTTATGCATGTCTAATATAAAATGTCACTGTTTCTATTGTTACAGTTTATCCTGACATTTGCACCATTAGTCTAGTAGCTGTTGGGGATATGAACAAACATGTGGAGAAGCTACTTTTCTGGGAAGATGTATATGGCTTTGACATGTCTTGCATGAAGAAGGCTGTGATTCCAGAAGCTGTTGTGGAGGTGCTGGATCCAAACACACTGATATCTACAGCCAGTGTCATTAAGGTACTGTACTGCTTACTTTTTTGGTAGTCTGCTTAAGAAGTTGGCTTTTTTATTATGGCAGAGGGAAAAGAAAATACACACACACACAAGCTTGAGTATCTTCAAATAATACAAATGCAATAACATTCTTGGCATTAAGTCTGTAAGATTTATATTAATGGCTCTTTGTTACCAAGTTTGAGCTCTTAAAGTAATCTTTCCATATTTAGGTTGCTCTCTTCTGCGTTTTCTTCTATCCAAACCCAAATTTACTTGCATTTTACTAAGTTACAAGTTGCGTAAAGAAAATTTAATCTATACCAAAAATAAAAACCTGGCAGATCATCTACTTCTTTTCACATCAGTCAGTGTACCAATTTGTAGGGGGTCTTCTTACCTATTTCTCTCCTTTTTTCTTACCTGTTTCTTTGCCTATTCCTTTACCTATTCAAGCTGGATGGCTTGAAAGATCTTTCAGTGGAGGATTAGTTATTGTCACCTATAGCTTCATCCGACAGAATGAAAGCATCTGAAAAGACAACAGTAATTTTTGTAGTACTCATTGAATTAATTTTATGCTTCTTTTCTGTGTTGTCCTTTTTTCTGGCAGCTTTGTGATGGGAATAAGCAGTGAAGTTGGTAGTGAATCATATAAGAGAGCACCTACAGGACGAGATATCATTCCACAGCACTGACTAGTTTGAAATTTAGACAAACTTTGTCATTAGTAACAATTTGAACAGTTCAGATCAAATTGAGGGGACTATTTTAAAGCAAGATTTTTTGTCACAATTATATTCTAATTATTGTTCATATAGTTACTTACCTATTGTAAAACACTTAAGGCAGTAATGTTACTGCCCTCCAGTGGGAATTGCCTCTTTATTAAAGAGGTGATTTATATTTAAATGCATTCCTATGCTATTTTTATATAGAGGAAAATGGATTTGCATAATTCATCACTGAACTTGACACCATTACTGAGAGTAGTTCCAGTCTTCTCCAGCATAGAAACTACTTGCTGGGGTCAGTTGTCATGCTGCCACAAAAGCAGTAGCAGGTGAAGCACGGTTTTGTTGTTAAGATAGCCCGATGCAAGTTACTGTTTACAGTTTTCTTGTCTTTTATAACATAAAAGATTTTAAAGTATTAATTTTTTTCATATCAGGTATTTAAATGTAACAAGTGCTGAGCCAAATATTTTTTTAACCTGAATTAACTATTTTGGCCTTCTTGTGCATCTCTACTTTCTTTTTTTCTCTTTTCAGGATTCTGTGTTTTTCAGTGATGAAGTCATTACAGATATGTCTTAAATTTTATTCTCTGAGCTTGTTGACTAGACTCCCTCTAGAGTCAGTGAAATAAAATTCCTAAATATGCCTATAATAAGCTGTGCAACTTGAAGTTTACAAGTGTGTCTGTTTTCCTTGAGCATAAGGAGAGGGCAGAGTGATCAGCTCACTTGTTGAAATAAACTTAGTGGTCCTGTGACTATATGGAAGATAAATTCTGCCCTTATTGAATGAATGGGCACCAAACAGAGGTACTGAGGTCAAGCATCTGTGGCTGCCATTGTCTGCCATCTGACAGGTTGGCTTGTGCAATGACTGAGGCACAGGCACTTCTCTCACCTGCCATTTTTTAATAACATTTTGCACATTCTGGTAGAAGTGGAAGTGTAGTTGAATATTTCTTACAAATGGGGCAAGTTTGCTATAGAGAAAACGAAGAACGTGTAACACGCCACAAGTTAACAGCTGCATTGGTAAGTTGAGCTGCATCCGTTAGGCAAGCAAATTAAAACAACATCTTAACCTGGAAAACATTAATAACTATAGTTAAATGTGCCCAATGCAGTCTGTAAGCTGCTCTCATTTTAGAAGCAAAATGCTTTGCTGGTAATTGTAGATTTCCCTTTCTAATATGGGCAGTCAGGAGCAGTCACCGTCCAGTTCAGATGTAGGTGCTTAGTAAATGTGGTCATCAGGCAGCATTTTGCATATGCTTCATGGTTTTATACTTACTTGTTCTCAGTAGCAATTCTGGTTTTCAAAATAACCTGAAGTCAATGCATGAGCTTGTTTGCTGGAGTTACAGTGAAAACAGTAAAATTAATGAGTTAAGCAACAGTGGCATTATAGGCAAATTGTTTTAATCAATAGCCATTTCACATAACAAATGGATTATACTTTTAGGGAAAGTTTAAAAATGTTCCAATTTATCGTATGATTATTACAGAAGATATTTTGGTGTGTTTGCTCAGATTAGCTAGTTCTTGTTTTGTATAGCTTATAATGTGACTTTTCAGGAAGCAAAACATGTTTGGGCATGGTCCTGAGCAACCTGCTCTAGTTGATTTTCCTTTGAGCAGTGGGGTGGACTAAGTGATCTTCCAAGGTCCGTTTCAAGCTCAAGCATTCTGTGATCGACATGGAACTAACCTGGCAAATAAGAAGCTCCACAGTTTTAATCCGTATCAGTTTCCTACTGTAGTTTACCATGTGGCTACATGAAAAAGTAATACAACATGTGACATTCTGTCTTTGGCCACCTTCTTTCTTTGACCTTTTCTGCTTTTCCTTGCCCCTCCTTGCTCCTGCCTTGCCCCTTGACATGAGGAGGGTGTTCTTCTCTATGAGGGTGGTGAGATGCTGGCACAGGTTGCGCAGGGAAGTTGTGGAGGCCCTATCCCTGAAAGTGTTCAATGCCAGGTTGGATGGGGCTCTGAGCAACCTGATCTAGTGGAAAGTGTCCCTGCCCATGCAGGAAGTTTGGATCTAGATGATCATTAAGGTCATTTGAACCCAAACCAATCTATGATTCTCCAATCTGTGAAAGCTGTGAAAGCTATTTAATCTCAACAATGGGCAGCAGTCATCAAGAGCAACTTTCTTGAACAGAATGAGCTACTATATCTTGTTCCATACCACTACTAGTCAAGATGTCTTTTTATTTTGTCACTTGGGAAAGAGGGGGTTTGGGTCTTTTGTCAGTGTGCAGATAGGATTAGGTGAGTTTATTTTGTTTCCTGTTCTTGGAGAGCTAATTTAGTGTGTTGTCTTATGGGAGCAACTGAACAACCTTCATCCAAAGGAAGATCTTAATTTGAATTCAGCACTGTTACTGACAGAATTGTATTATTCCTTTCAACAGCAAATCAACTGTAATACAGCATCTACTCCTGACTTAGAATTCTCTTCAGATTTCACCCTGACCATTACAAGGAGCACAAAGTGCACAGTAAGACAATCCTAGTTTCTTCATATATCACATTAGACTAATAGACAATGTATTAATTAAGCTTAATTTATCATCAGTCCTTGCCTTGAAATGTTAATTTCTGCAGTACAGAGGTGTCAAATGATCCCTTTTTGAAAAGAGAGATGGATGTAAAACCCCAGTAATAAGTCTTAAAGTATGATACAGGTAGATGAGTCTGGGGAAAAGATAAAGGAGCCTTAGCATTGGGGTTGTTCTGTTTTGTTCCAGTTTCTGAAATAAGAGTTTTCTGTTCAGACATGTTGCTGCCATTGTGCTCAAGAATGCTGCAGTCACTGTTCTCAAAAGAGCTCTTCTGAGTTTAATAAAAAGAGTGAAAAACAAAATAGAAACAGCAAATGTGGGCTATAGCTTATGTAATAAATGTTTAGCAGCTCATATGACAAACAGTTTTGCAAACAGGGAAGTTCATTAACCTTGTGTGTGAAGACTGAGGGAGAACAAATACAGCATTAGAATCTGAATCCAATAAACAGTGTTTTTACTGCATCTGTTTTATTCATTCCATGCAGGTTAGTATTTTTACCTCATGTAAATTCATATGAGTTCTATTTAAAAGAGCACTAGTTCTAGAAAGGCTGTGGCATCTGAGAGTTCGAATTACAGCAAACACAAGCTTATTCATCTTATTATTCTGTTCTACATTAAGTTGAGTGAAGAATCTCCCAACAAATCTGAGTCTGCGACCTCACTTCAGTGGTATTTGTCTATCAAACTCTAGTCAATATGAAAAGAAAGAAAAGAAAAAAAAGGTTTTAGTCTGAACTTCGGAATTAAATGAAAACTCAGTACAAGGGCATCCTTGCAACACTTAAAAGTTGTAGCTAGATTGTTGGATATGAATTTACTGAAGTAATACGTTTATTTTGTTGCTTTTTTTCTTGGTCATTCAGTATATGTTACTTATGTGAAAGATGTCAGAATCAGTGATTCTGGGATTAAAGCAAAATCCTGTTTTTCCTGCAAGTGTCCATGCAACTTACAGTGTGTGTTTTGTGTTCCGTTTTTGAAGTATGTCATAGAAGATACCTGAATACTTGTATTTAACATACTTATGTAAAGGTGTGAGTGTCTTCTGAAGATGTTATGAATGTGTTTAAAGCCAAAACAACTTAGGTATTCCAATGAATATTTAGAAGCATTTAGATTGGTACGTATGTGAGGATACCTTTTAACATGGTTGTGCTGCACAGCTTGCTTGCCTTGTTAGAATAAGGAAGAAAATAATAAAATAGAAGGTTTTTTGTAGTGTTAGTGTTAGGAAGGGCAAGTGGGATAAAGATGAGATACAGTTGAGAAGGTCTGATGATGATTTAGTTTAAAGTAATTCACTGAGTTTTTAAACCCTAAGTGTTAAGCAAAGGCAGGTTGACCTAATTTTGACAGATTTTATTATTGCAGTAACATTCTTTTACAATCAACATCCACTATAGATGCATAATAGGTGATTGGTGGTCACAGATCATGTTAATCTTCACAGAATCTTGGCAATTGTTTAATGATTGTGTAGGGTGAAATAGCTTATTTTGGAAACATAATTTTCCTTAGCACTGGACCTTTACAAAAACATCATTTCTGTTCATTGGTGGAACACTATCATTGACTTATCAATCAAAGATGTACACCTGCATTTTATGACTTCCAGGGAGAAGAGGGGGAAGTGGAGGAAGAGCAGTGTTTGTGAAATTTTGCAGTGAATGCAGGTTTTAAAAAATGATCAGAACTCTGTAAAGTATTTTGCACTTCATCATTTAGGTTTATTGACACTTTGAGTGAAATTTCCACTCTTTCTATGATGGATTGTAGAAGTTTAGTTGGGGGTTGACAGTTCATCCATCATATCAGGCTGCCTAACCTTGCAGTAAATGAACAATAAAAGGCCATTATTTATACTGAGAATTTTTAGGAGTTGTTTTAAGATTGCAATTTGTCCTTTGAAAATACTATTTTATGTTTTTCTTGTTTGCATTTGTATATTGTTGTTCTGCTGGCTTTTGATTTTTTTGCACAAAAAGAGAAAGCTGCTTATTATTTCCAGAGTTCTAGCTTTTTGTATTTGGTTTGATTTTTGCATTTTTAAAATATTAACATTTTATAATAATTTTGCTGTATTTAAAAAAAAAATGACGCACACACACAAGAAATTACAACAAAATTGAAATCCATCTTTATATGCTTGTATATATCAGGGGTTTTTAGTTCATAATCTCAAGTTCATTTCAAAGCAGCTTTTTCTTAGTCCTTTCTATGCCGTAAAAGTGTGAAAACAGATTTGATTGTCTTACTCCTGGTGTTGCCATCAATAGCAAAGCTAACTTTGCTAACCAATGTCACCAACAGAACTAGGGCTCCCTGTGTGAAGTGGTCTGCTTCTAAAAGCCAAACAAATGGGAAGCTTAGGTGCACAGTGATACATTAATTGTTTTGTGGATCAGCTTGCAGATCAGCTACTGGTTTGCACTGTGTGATTGGGTTATGGGGAATGGTTTTCCATGCTCCTTCTTTCCAAGACATCGTGTAGGTGCAGAGAATACAGTAGGCATTCTTATGTGGAAATGTGTCAGCAGATGCATGAATCCTATTGCTGAGCTTGTTTTTTCAGAAGCTTAAAACTGATGAGAAGTAATTTAGCAAGTACTCAAAGAGTTTTGGCCTCCTCTAAATTGAGTGTGCGATATGATGCTAATTGTTGAAGAGCTGAACTTAGCTGACAGTTCAAGCCACAGTGGGACCTGTTGCTTCCTCCCATCATCAACCTGTTTGCATGTCTGTGGTAACAGGGCAGTAAGGTGTAAAAGCTGAAAGGAATCAGAGCAATAATGCAGTCTTCTTACCATCTCATTACCACGTTTGCTTTGATTATTACTTGGAACACTCCAGGGCCCCTAAGGCAGGAGAGGCTGCACTTCTCATTTCTCTGGCAAGATGTTAAATACCTCTAAACTCTGACTTTAGTTTTTCCTTAGGTTTTGGGTTTTTCCTTAGGTTTTGGGTTTTGCTTTTGGTTTTGCTTTGCTTTTGGTTTTGCTTTGCTTTTGGTTTTGCTTTGCTTTTGGTTTTGCTTTGCTTTTGGTTTTGCTTTGCTTTTGGTTTTGCTTTGCTTTTGGTTTTGCTTTGCTTTTGGTTTTGCTTTGCTTTTGGTTTTGCTTTGCTTTTGGTTTTGCTTTGCTTTTGGTTTTGCTTTGCTTTTGGTTTTGCTTTGCTTTTGGTTTTGCTTTGCTTTTGGTTTTGCTTTGCTTTTGGTTTTGCTTTGCTTTTGGTTTTGCTTTGCTTTTGGTTTTGCTTTGCTTTTGGTTTTGCTTTGCTTTTGGTTTTGCTTTGCTTTTGGTTTTGCTTTGCTTTTGGTTTTGCTTTGCTTTTGGTTTTGCTTTGCTTTTGGTTTTGCTTTGCTTTTGGTTTTGCTTTGCTTTTGGTTTTGCTTTGCTTTTGGTTTTGCTTTGCTTTTGGTTTTGCTTTGCTTTTGGTTTTGCTTTGCTTTTGGTTTTGCTTTGCTTTTGGTTTTGCTTTGCTTTTGGTTTTGCTTTGCTTTTGGTTTTGCTTTGCTTTTGCGAGCTTTTTTGTTTGTATTTTGTGTGTGTGTTTTTGTGTTTTTTTGGCAGGTTGGTATTTTTGGTTTTGGTTTTGTTTGGGTTTTATTGTTTTGTTTGGGGTGTTTGTGTTGTGTTTTTTTCCTGTAGTAGGTGCTGTTTGAAGTTCTGTGTCTATTTTCAGTCGAAGCAGAGAAACTGACCTCTTCTTGATTTCTTCATACTTTATTTCCGTTGTAGTAAATTGTTCTGGTGAACACTTCTGGAAGGATTCTGTAAAGGCTGCAGAAAAGCTTCACATAGGAGAGAGTTAGAGCTTTCTGTGACAGGAGGGGGCACAAGAACAGCCTCTCAAGCCTAATCCTAACATTTGGGACTTGCCACCCACCTCTTTCACATCCTTTGATTTATGTTTTTTTACCCCTCTCCATTTTGCTTTATCCCTTTTAGTACAAACCTTTTCTTTCCTGAAAACTGATAATGCAAGTGCTGAAATATACTTGTTTCTAGGTATTACCACTGATTTTGCTCTTGGAAGGCCTTCTTGCTGACTTCTTACCTAATTATCTGGTTGTGTGATAGTGACACTTAATTGTACTAGAGCTTGTCTGAAAACCATGCAGTTCAGTAGGCAGGAGGCTGTTTTCTGGTTTTAGAAAAATGGGTTAAGGACATAAATGCCCAGATTTAGTGATGAGCTTTTGCAAAATAGAACTATGCAGTTTCCAAAACCTGAGAGCATAGTTATTCATTCATACATACCTGATTGTCTGTCCTTCCATCCCTACATTATTTGAAATTATTCTCATAGTTTTGTACAACCAAAAATCAAACCCTAGCAGAGTATTATAAAGTCATGCTGGCAACAGAGCCTGATGTCTCTCTGTGGTTGTATCCTGAGTGTATTGCAGATGATCCTGTAATGCATTTTTTGAGTTGTATCCTTAAAAAAATGCTTAATCTTCTGAATCAGTTTTTCTTCCAGATGTTCAAACAGTTGAATTAAGTCTTCAAGAGAAAAACCCTAATAAACCTGAGAAATATGGAAAGATTGAGCAAAAATAAGCAGTTTAAATGTGGCTTTGTATGTATTGCTTAGTCTTTTGGAAGTTATTTTGGGGACGCAGGAGTCAAAAGGTTTTTTCAAAGTACACATTCTTTCTCTTGATTTTTTTCTTTCATTCCTCCTGTGGTTTACCACAAAGTAGTGTCTTTTAGCATTAAGTTAATTTATAATTATTTTAGCTTTCAAAGATAGAAGGTTTTGAAAGCATTAAATCGTTGCATAGCATCATTACATGAAATTTTGTCAAAGCACTTTTAGTACAAATTGACTTGATTTCAGTCTTACAAAGATAATAGCCAAAAAAATAAATTTAATTAGCCTGCAAATGTGCATTTTCCTGGAAAAGGGTTAGGGTTTGTCACTGCCTATTTTAATGAGACATCTGGCTAATACCAGTTAGTAGATGTTGCTAGGAAAATATTTCATTAATTGTATTCTGAGTTGATCACTGTGTGAGCTTTTGAGATAAAGTATAATGATGATTACCCTCAGTGTAGAAATCAATTGGCAAACTTTCCTTTTTGTTTGCAAGCATTTCCCCTGAGAGTCCATCAAGGTTGATATTTCCTAGCTGAATAACAATATCCCCTGGGAGGAAAATGGCAGTATCTCTTCATTGCTCCCAGGAGATCTTGTCAAAGAGCGGGAGATGTCTATAAAAAGTGGGAGGGAGAAAGGGGGTGAAAGAAGGATAATGAACCAGAGAACGTGACTGATGTATTAAAACCTTTAGGAGGAAAAAGGAAGTTGGTTGACTGGAGAAAATTATTTTGACTACAGAAAAATCTTACTACTTATAGTCTTCTTAAATGTTAAGACAGTTTCATTTCTTAATGTCCAATTTTACATTTGGGAGTCAGCAATAAGTATTAGCATAGAAGTCTTTTAAATTTAGGGGAAAAACTAATATTTTTAAGCTAGAACTTGGATATCTGACTTTGTATATCACGGTTAAACACACCTTAAATGCCTGATTTCTGTTTAAAGGACAGACTTCTCTGTCACAGTACAAAGCAGGATGTGTCTTCCTGATCTGTTCAGTTTTTGGTAGCCCCCTCTGCAACGAAATCCAGATTCTTAGTCTTTTTAAAACACAGAATTTTTGAGCTTTAATATTAAGGGGTTTCTTTTCCCTGTGATAAAAATGCAGCAACTCTGCCGCGTGGGTGACAAACATTCCATCTCCATGCTTGGATAAACTCCATCAAAAGCACATTATCTCCCACTTCTGTGGCCAGCTGTCTAATTGTATTTGTTGTAGCCACTCACTGTTGGAACATGATACTAGTGAAGAGCAAGAATGATAAATTACTCACTGTAGGTGATAGCCATGATGATAATTTTTAATTTCCCTGTTCCTAAGTGAATTGGTAAGGTTGCCTTTATGAGTTCTCATAAGGAGGCAAGCAGCCTCATTTGTTTCATCCTGTTAAAAAGCTGCATGTTCAACCAGCCATTTTCTTTACAAAAAAAACCCACCTTTGTATTAAGATATATTTGAAGTAAAATTTAGACTACTTTTCCCATTTCAGCTAAGGGCTCTGAGTGGAAGGGCATAAATAATATGTACTAATATTCATCTATTATAGATGTTAAAGCTTTTTGTGATCTTAACATACTTGGTACATGTTACATGCTTGAATGGGGAAAAGAATAGGCTCAAAATAATTTATCTGGGAGGAAAGAAAAATATGTTGAAGGCAATTGAATTTTACTGGGAGGACATGCTTAATTTACAGATTTATTTTTTTTTTATGTTTGTGTGAACACCTTAGAAACCCTCAGTGATGGATGAAGACTTGAAGCTCCTTTACATGAATTCTTAATCAAAACCAGAATTTGTCAAAATAAGGTAGAATTTAGTGGCTGCTTTTGTAATTTCAGGAATATTTTGTTCTTAATTTAGTAAACTCTTTGTTGAGGATGATGCTTTGCAGTCTTACTAATGTACATCTATTCCTAATTATTTCCTTGTTCTCTATTTAAGCCTTTTAGGTCCCATGGGTAAATATGGAGATCTTGTTCTGGGGGTAGAGTTTTTGTCCTCATAGCTGTTTTTCTCCTGGCAATTTGTTTGAGAACAGGAAGAATAATATTTCTGTAGTGTTTCCTAGTACTTAACACCCTTTGAGGCTAGAGTATCTTTCAGGCTGGAGTTTCAGTTATTTATTACCAGTGTAGAAGTGATTATTTTTTGTTTTTCTCTTTCATGTATTCAAGAGACTGACACTTGAAAGATTCTTCCAGAGAAGGCTTAAGTTTTTGTTAATTAGTCATTGGTAGAATTGTAAATGAGCTGTCAAAGGTGGAGCAAAAAGATGTGGAAAACTGCAAAGGAAGAAATAACTGGTATCGTTATGCTTAAAAAAAAAAAAGAAAGAAAGAAAGAAAGAAACCAAGGCATTAGTTGTAAAGCATCATTTAGGATTTATGGGAGTGTTATTTGCCTGTTTCTTTTCTTTAGTTTAACTTCTTGTAAAAAAGATGCCACCTTTAATAAAAATCTGGCCAGCCCTGTATTCCATTTTTAATATCCTTGTGTCTGTGATTGCTTCTAGTGTGCTACTTGTGATTTTCTGACTTACGTTTTGCTGCTTAGCTGCATGCCTTCAATAGTGCAACAAAAAGGGAGGATTTCATCTTCCTTCAAGCTGTAAACATTGGAAATGTCTTTTTGTGTAGTATGGCATATTTAATAGAAGTTTGTGATTGACTGTTATAGCTACTGCAATTTGTGGAGGTGTTCCAAAGTGAAATGAAAGGAAAATGTTCTAACTTCAGTTTTACAGAATTATTTCACTGAATCGTACTTAGGTATAAAAGATGTGTGTTGTGCATTGGATAGTGGGATTGAGTGCACCCCCAGCAAGCTTGGTGATGACACCAAGCTGTGTGTGTGGTCAACATGCTGGAGGGAAAGGATGCCATCCAGAGGGACATTGACAGGCTTGAGAGGTGGGCCCATGCCAACCACATGAAGTTTAACAAGGCCAAGTGCAAGGTCCTGCACCTCGCTCGGGGCAACCCCAAGCGTAATTGCAGGCTGGGTGGAGAGGACTTGGGTGTATTGATTCATGAGAAGCTGAACATGAGCCAGCAATGTGCACATGCAGCCCAGAAAGCCAACTGGATCTTGGGCTGCATCTAAAGAGACATGCCCAGCAGGTCAAAGGAGGTGATTCTGCTTCTTTGCTCCACTCTCATGAGGGCCCACCTGGACTATTGTGTCCAGTTCTAGAGCCCTCAACACAGGAAAGACATGTAGTTGTTAGAGCAGGTCTAGAGGGCCATGCAGAGGATGAGAGGGCTGGAGCACCACTCCAACAAATACAGACTGAAAGACTTGGGGTTGTTCAGCCTGGAGAAAAGTCTCTGGGTAGACCTGATCGCAGCCTTCCAGTATCTGAAGGGGGGCTATGTGAAAACTGAGGAGGGACTTTTCACCAGCTTGTGTAATGATAAGACAAGAGGTAATGGATTAAAACTGAAAGAGGGGAGATAGAGGTTAGACATTAGGAAGAAATTCTTTAATGTGAGGTTAGTGAGACACTGGCACAGATGCCCAGGGAGGCTGTGCCTGCCTTCCCCCTGTAAGTGTTCAAGGGCAAATTGGATGGGGCTTGGAGCAACCTGGTCTAGTGGAAGGTGGCCCTGCCCATGCAGTGGGGCTGGAACTACATAATCTAAGGTCCCTTCCAGTGCAAACCATTCTGTGATTCTCCCACTCTGCTCTTGTGAGATCCACCTGTAGAACTGTGTCTAGTTCTGGAGCTCTCAACACAAGAAGGACATGGAGCTGTTGGATTGAGTCCGGAGGAGGGACACAAAGATGATCTGAGGGCTGCAGCACCTCTGCTACAAAGACAATTTGAGAGAGTTGAGCTTGTTCAGCCTAGAGAAGAGAAGGTTTCAGGGAGACATTACAGCACCTTCCAGTACCTGAAGAACCTACAAGAAAGCTGAGACGGGACTTTTTACAAGGGCATGTAGCAGTGGAACAAAGGGGGGTGGTTTTAGGCTGAAAGAGGGTAGGTTTAGATGAGACATCGGGAAGAATCCTTTCCAAGGGGCAGCAAACAGGGGACAGTTTCTTTTCAGCCTGAACTTAATAAAAAAAAAAATGCTACTCTGGGGATATTTTCTCAGTGTAGCCTGTAGGGCTACATCCACCTCAGCTGTGGTATGTCTGCTTGAAGCTTTCTGGTCCAAACTGTAGCTTGTCTCCTTTTCTCTGGGAGACAACTTTTGTTTCTGCAACTTTGTTTTCCATTCTCCAGTAATCATATCCTTAGTCTTATTTGTAAGTATACCAACAGTATTGACCTGATGATTAATAAATATTTTTATGTCTTAGTAGATCTGACAGATGTCCCAAAAAGCTTTTGTGCATCAATAAAAGTAGTCTGATGGGTCAATAGAACTTTGTCAAAACCTTCTCAATCTTGACTCAAAAAGGCATATTAGAGACAGGGCTGTAATTCACTTGGGAATGAGATTCTCAGCATTGAGTGATAGGACTTTACTTAAGGGATGGAAGACTCACTGTTTCCAACATCTGGTGCTCATTTGTCAAAATGTTCTTCAGTGTCTCCTTGGTTCATTTTTTAAAGAATATATGTGGCCATGTCAGAGTCTGGAACTTGCCTGGCTTCTCTGAAGTGCCCTTAGCTGAAAAGTCAACACAGGTGCTTTAAGGTAGACTTGGTTGCTTTAACACTTTGTATTCTCCACTGTGTTGGTGAAATCTGCTCTGGATATACTAGAGAGGAAAAATACCAGAATGGCTTAGCTATCATTCAGATTCCATGTTTTACACCTGTAAAGCCCTATGCCATTCCATTTGTTATCTTCATTTTGTAAGCATGTTTGATGACTCTTTTCCCCCATCACAATCTATCTCAATATAAAGGCTGTGCTATAGAACTTTTCCTCTGTAACTATCCAGAACAATCATTTTTTTAGATTTAGAGTCAAGAAAAACATTGTTGCCATCAGAAGAAGGTTATAGTCAGTTGTTTCCAGTGAGTTTTCATGCACCGTGTTTGCCACCACAGAGTTGGTACATATCTTGTTTGGATGTACTAGAGCCAATGGGGGCAGAATCCCTTCCTGCTGTCACAGGGATAGAGATCTCCCTCTCCTTCAGTTGGGGTTACTCAGAATCTCTCTTCTGGGTTGTTTCTTCAGGCTAACATTCAATAGAAAAGCCTTGGGCCCGTGGTCTGATTTGCTTTAGCCTTTTCATAGGAGACAAGAGAAAGCAATTAAAGAAGAGCACAGGCAGGATTTCAGAAGTAAAACTGTGGAGCTGATTGTCTTCTATTAGGAACTTAAGTTGTTTGTTTGTTTGAATTGTTTGAATTTTTGGAACTTTCACAAGGCTTTTTAGTCAAAAAAGCAGAACAGTATTAGAAGACTATTTAACTAACTGATAGTGTCAGTACACGGTTTTGTGTGTGGACATTTTGTATTTCCCTTCCTCTTCAAGCAGGAGGAAAAGTGCCTCTGAGGAATTAGCCACTGAAGAGAGAAGCTCTCCAAGGTTAGAAGTAGGATGGCCAGAGGGACAGAATAAATGTTCCAAGGAATCCTGTGGAGAATTACTATTAAAAACCATCAACTGCTGAAAAGGCCAGCATGAGGCATTTGCAAATCTTTTCCCTTATCTGTGTGTGTAGTAGAAGAAGAAAACTATTCCCAGCCTGGTTATGTGGTGCCTGTGTTCAGAAGGAGCTTGGATGGAAAATGAGGTGAAGCCACACAAAGGGTGAACATGTCAGGTGGGGTCCCTCACACTGTGTGGTTAGTGCAGGTCCTGGGAACCAGAGAACACAAGGACTAAATTCTATAATCCTAGGCTTGCACATCTGAAAGGCTGTTATCTCTTAAGTAATTGTAGTTGCAGTTAGGGTCTGGGGGTTATTTTGGAATTGGAACTAAAATCTGATATATAATATAATGCAGTTAGAGTGTGCAGAATGTTTGCAAGTAGAGCAAAGGTGTCTTAACAGCTTGATTTTATTGTCTTAGATTTCTAGCTTGTTTCAAAGCATGAATCTAAGCTTGCTCCTGCTAAAGGCTTGAAATGGAGTAGGAATCCAAATCAATTTATATATCAAGGATATATTGTTTCCTTAGTGTCAGGTAATAATTGATCATATTTGCATTTTCCTCTTTTTTATAGGCAATTGCTGGTTATTTTGATATATTTTTTGAGAAGAACTGTCACAACAAGGTGAGTACTTGGGGTTATGCATTTTAAAAATAGTTTTGAGAGAGAAGGATGTTTTTGGCAGCGAGTCTGTTTTGCTGTAGCAAACACTTGATGTGTATGTGTGTTTGGCAATTGATGGGATGTGATATCAAAAATGTTGTTCTTAGTCAAACTCTTGAACTCTTCCATTGCAGGTCTTGTTTTCAACTGGTCCCCAGTGTAGCAAAACACACTGGAAACAGACAGTTTTTCTCCTGGAGAAACCATTTCCTGTAGAAGCAGGTATATTTAAATACAGTTATAATGCAACAATTGTTGTGTTACATTGCTGTTACCACTACATATAAATCTTAAATACTATAGGCATGACATAAGTGGTAAAAAGAACTAGTAAATAAATCTTACCTACCTAGATTTATATTTTTTTGTCTAAGCAAAGCACTTGGAAGTACCTGTATTCTACAAAATGTATGCAAAAATAACATATAGATGTCTGCATATGTGTAAGTAAGCATATGCCTTATACTTTGCTTCATTCTGTAGTTCTGATGAGAACTTGTGTATCATAACATTATATTTGTTAGATGAATCATGAATACATGCAAGGGTGTTGTACCTGGCCCTGTGGGATTGCTCTGTGAATTGAAAACATTTTCAAAGACCTCACAGCCATGTATTTGATTCATTGAAGAACAGAGGAAGTTATTTTGATACACTGTAAATTTTGATAAAAGTATCATAATGTTTTGCTTGGATTTGATAAAAGTAAAAAGACTTGTTGTTATTAGGAATAACTCAAAATTCAGATGATAAGTTGTTGAACTGAGGTTTTGAAGACTAAGGTGATGCTTGTTAGTGATTTTAATTTGTTGTATTTGGTAAGTCTTCAAAATACATTTGTATGCAAGAATTCCTTGCTCTTTAGACACAGAAATATGTGCATGACTGTCACAGGATAGTGATACAAGAGGATATGCATGAAATAGGACAAGATTCCTAAGTCTTGCCCTCTTATTCCTATAGAACTGCACTTTCTTTCAGACTTCCTATGTTGTTTTTTTTAATAATCAAAGGAAAGGGAGTAGTTATATTTTGTGCTGATTTATTCTTTTTATGTTTTATAAAACATAACCACTTAACCATTAGATATTTACTCACCTCTGCTGAACTCTTACCCAGTGGTGAATTAGTCATCTTTGAGGGCCATTTTTCATTATAGACTTGCATGACCAAGTGAGGAACTCCAGAGTGGGGCTCATTTCTGCTGTTTGGTTAATAAACTCATGGTAGTCTGAGACCCTAGCCTGAAAAGTTTGTAAACAGGCCAGCCATAGGGGGTGAAGGCAAACAAAAACTTGAGTGGATGCTGCAGAAGAAACTGAAGTCAAGAGAATTCAAGGTGCTATAAAGAAGTATTGAGGTAGATGGAATCTTATCTCTCTTAACAGATCTAACTGCAAATGTGCAATGGTGAAAGCAGCATCTCTGCTCAATTCAACCACTGTTGCAGTTGCCTCTTCTAGCTATCAGCCCTCACAACTTTTTACCAGGAGCTTCTTTCCTAGAGGCACTGTGGTCCATATTATCTGACAAATGATTTCTCTCTTTAATGCTTTGACTTCATATTCTTAAATAATTTTTATTTGGGTATTCTTAGGTCCTGTCACTTCTTGGGATTTGCACTGGTGCGTTTGTACATGGCTTGTTGTCTGTTGAGTCCTCTTTTAGACAAGGCTCTCTAAGGTGTCCTTGCTGCAACTCATTAAATTTCAATGTCAGAGAGTGCAAAGTGAAATTTTTGAAGTGCATTGACATTTGTTAGAATATGCACGTTATTTAATATTACATAGATCATTTGACATTTACCAAATGTGTGAAATTACTGGGAGGGGTGTCTGGCTCCAGACTTCTAGTTGAGGTGCAGTGACTTTCAGAAGACAACTGCAGAAACAATGTGCTTTGAAGCAGTGAACACAACCTCATTGACCTTCAAGATCACTTTCACCATGAGTCCTTCTCTCTTTACTACCTTGTATTTCTGAAGTCATTCCCTTAACAAATCTTGTTACAGCTATGCTTCTTTTTCTGCCTGTCTCCTTGTCATAATTATTTAAGTTCCCCTTTTCCATCCTTACAGCCATTTTGTCTGGTTTTATATCTTGTATAAAATTATCTTTGATCTAGGGTTCTCTGCCTGCTGTTTCTAGTGTTAGAGGAGGTTCTAGGATGTAATTTCCTTTTCCTTTGTAAACCCGGTTTTAATTTCTGTAGGATATTTGTTATTCATGGATGACATAAGCCCATCAGAAGGTGTTTCCTCTATTTACATAACAGTATTGCTTAATTTAGGTGTTTTGTTTTGAAAAACATTCACTTGACTTTGAACCTTCTTTGAACTGAACTCCACTCTGTACTTATCTTTGGGGAAAATTTTTTTGTCTTCAAGTGGACCTTTCTCAGTGCAAGAAAAATGAAGAAAAAAGTAACAGTTTTAGATTAAACATGTTTGCATCATTTGAAAGCTTCAGCTTTTCTGTTCATCTGTGTTTACAAATATTCATCAATCCTCTTTATGAATTATTAGAAAAAGAAACATAAATCTGACACTGGGAGACAGTGAGGATCCACTGGTGAATAAATGTATTGAGTCAAAACAAGCCTTTTTCCTAGAAAGTATTGGAAAATAAATAGAAACAATACGATTTGAGTCTTGCAATAATCTGATCAGTGTAGCCATGGTTGTATTTGCTTTCAGTATTTTAATAGGTTGTGAAAGAGGAATTTGGTGGTATAAAATGCATTTCAAATGTTTTCCTGTTTTGAAAGCATCTTTCAGACAGGGCAGTGTTTGGTTTTTTTCCCAGTTAAGAAAAATGGTTCCCTCACATTTCTAATTCTGAGTGAAATAATGATCAAATGCTTTATAGCTTTTGGGGATGTGCCTGAAGTGGTTATAAAGCATTTACTGTATTTGGATTTGCTTTGTGAAAGGTTGAGCTTACCAGGTATCTGAACCTATTGGCTATTTCACAAGACAAGGCTGCTTTGTGCTAAAATCGTTTTGTTCTGCAGTGGGAACTGGCTCATTTTCTCAGCAGTTTGATGCCAGGTTGTGTTGTAAAAATAGATCTGTTTTCCCAGCCATAAAAAAGACTGAATGATTTGATCTCTGATGATAACAGAATCAAGCCTTTACAGGCCAGGGGATGGGGCTTGCATCACACCCTCCCTCCTTTGCCATCCCTGCCTCAGCCTGTGCTAGATGTGCAGTGTTTGCAAATTCTCTGATGTTAAATGGGAGCTGTTGAGGTCCAAAGGCAGTAAAAGTTACACCTAATTAATACTTCTGATTTGCCATGGAATTTCAGCTTGATACCTTTGGTAAATAGCTTGGTGTATAATTTTACTGGCTAATTTCTGTTTATGTGGTTTAATGTGTAAGTGGAAGAAAGTCTATTATTACTCATGGACTGAAAAGTCAGTTCCCATCCTCACAGACTGTGACGAGAGACTTGAAGCTGATGTACAATGAAGTAAAACAAAATAACATCAGCATGTTGAATATGGTTTAACTGCTTAGCATGCAGTAAAATTCAAGAAACTGGAGAAAGAAGCCAGATTACATTTTATTGCCAGAAAAACTGGGTTTTCTGAGGCAAAAGAGTATTGTATTGTAGACTCCCTACAGAGTACAAGGCTTTACTTAGCAATTCTTTTAATAGCTTGAAAACATCTCTATTTTGAAATTGAGATGCCAAAGCAGTATCTTTTCCTTACTAATGGTCCAAACATGAGTGTCTTCCTTTAATTGAAATATTACTGCTAAGTTTCTTAAACAAAAAAATATACACAGACTATCATTCTTATTTGTGTGTCTAAAGTATTTCCTAAATAAATAAAATGCTTACAAAAATTATTTTAAAGGGGCCACAGAATTTTTCAGTATCAGTGCATTAAGGTAAAACCCAGATCTGTGTGCAGGCAAATTCTATTAGCAATAAAACAGTGTATTGTCTGCATTTTGTGCTCTTGATATTGCATTGCCTTGGAAATAAAACCTTGATTTGTTTTTCTGTGGTGCTAAAAGAGGCTAGCACAGCAAAACTGAAGTAGAATTCACAAGACTAAGGCCCTGTAAACTCCTTTATTATCTTTAGCTCCCCAGTCTCCATAATTGGGTAGCTGTTCGTAAATTTACCAACTGAAAAATGTTAATTTGTCTACCTAGAGAGCTTTGTTAAAAGTAGGAAAACAACACTGGCACAATTAATCTGGCTGAATGTTTTGATCTTATACTGAAATACTTCAATATTATGTATCCCAGTTGGATAATTTGGTCCCTAATTGAGATTTTGCTGGTTCGCCTGTCTACAGCTGCAACGTGGTGTCTGTAGAACACTGTCACTTGTTTACTTACAAGTGATACCTCCAAAAATGATGCTTGCTCTTAAAATGTAGTAATTGTTAAAAGTTGGATTTTGAGGTCAGACTAAATCTTGCATGTCTTAAACTTTATCTTTTCAAATCTGCAGTTTAAAATCATCCTGCTGACTTTTTGGAAACATTTCAAGGACTAAGTTGAGAGATTGTCTTCCCATGGCTGTTTTGTCTCATGGAAAGATAAGTTCTGTATCTAGACAAGAAAACTCCGATGAACTCTTGTGCTATTCTCTGTGCCCACCTTTGCAAGCTCTGCAACTGCAAGAGGGTATGGCTCATACAGCAACACCAATCCAGTTTTCTAAGAAACTACTGACAGAGGAAGATTAGGACAAGGCTATACAGTTTTATCTTTGCTACAAAAAGTAGTGATTTAAGACTAGTTCTAGGTGAGCAAGTTACACATTTTGGAGAACCATGTTTCTGGCCTTCACCATTCCCTGTGGTGATTTTTTCTGAGCTGGCTTTTCTCATTCAACTGCCCGTGTAGACTTCTTTGCAGCAGCCTAATTAATAGTTTGTATTGGGGATTTGAACCATACCAATTTGGTACAAAAGCTCTTCAGAGAATATATCAGGACGTGAAAGGAAAAGACAGAACCTCCACATAGTTTCAGAAGAAGGGGAACAGTGATGCAAGAGAAGGGAATTGGTTAGTAGCTACTTAGTTTATAAAAGCGACTGGATGGTGGAAGAAGGGTGTCACAGATCAGATGACTAATCCCAAAAGTTACTGCTCCTTGGTTCTCATTGGGTTGGTGATTCAGTGAGATCCATGGCTAAATGGGAAGGTGGCAGCCTTTATACAGCTGAAGGGACGTGCAATTTAGGATGAGTGGGAGGATTAATGAGAAGCTATTGAATTGAAAAGAAATGTTCTTGGTCTCACCACAAATTATTTCTCTTTCATTTTTCCTTTGATTTTTCAGAAGAGAGATGGTATATGGAAACTATTTGTAGCCAGCTCTTCCAGAGTGATGCTCTCAGGACTTGTTTCCTTTCAGTTGCATGCTAGACCTTGATATTGTGTAAGGTGGTGGGTCCAGTTAGTCTAACATGGCATGGAAAACTAGATCATACTTAAATTGTCAGCCTCAAGCAAGGACAACCTGGTTGTGAGGAGTGGTGTTGAAGCTTGCTGTCAAGGCAGGTGTGACTGCCACTAAAAGCCTGTGGTTATTGCAGTGCAAGGGATTTATAAAGATATTTCTCACCAGCAGTTTGGTAGTTAAGGTGTCTTTAGGCCAAATCCACTGCAGTTTTCTAGCAGCTCTCTTTGAAGATCTTTAGTAAGTTTCTTAAATTTTAATGCGGGTCAGGAGAAAGAAGGTTTTGAGTACCATGTTCTTCCTTGGCTCACTGTTAGCTTCATAAACCTCTCCCCTGGGAAGATAAGAAGGAAACCTGAAAGATGGTGATTGCTGGCTGCCTTCAGTTACTCTTTCAAGCTTTTTCATAAATAAAGCAGGAGTGGACACCAAGTTGTATTGAAAGGCAGGCTAGTTCTTCACATTACAAGTTCATTGTCATGGATTGTTTTGAGGTTTAAGTTGATATTTTGGATATGCATGCAGGAGTGAGCCTGCAGTCTTTGAGTTCAGACAAATCTGCTTAGATTAATCAAGTTATAGACTGAAAAATATAGTTTGTTTGGTCTAAACACTTAGAGGTTGGGCTCTTGCACTGAGAGGTAACTTTGCTCACAGACTGTACTGCACAAACAAATGAAAGATGCAGTTGCTCACAGTTCCACTGGTGATAAAGTCAGAACTAAAATCAACTATTTTGAGTGTTCAGAGCCCACGTAGAGGGTGTTCTGCAGAGCATCTAATCATGTGTGTATTGTTCAGCAGTGGATCAGTATGGACACAAGGATGGATTTTTTTTTTTCCTGTGCTAGCAAGCTCATGCAGCAGTTCTGCTGAGTTCTTCTGTTTTTCTCGTTTTGGGGACAAATTTCAGGACTCCCCAAGGGATAATAAAAATGCAGGAAGGGGTTGGTAATGGATTCAGTGTTGTCCTAATCAAACTGCAATGGCACTGTGTGGTTTACTTGCATTCAACTGAGCGTGATAAGAGCAAGGTGATGCAGCTGAGTCCCAGAGACAGTTTCCTCCAGGCAGCTCACAGGACAGCAGAATGGTGAAAAAACATCAGTCATTTTCTATCTACATGACAGTGATTAATTGTTCTGAACTGCCTTTCTGTTACTTGGTTGCATTGCTGTTGTTTGCCTCAGCCCTCAGAAAAGACTGTTTAGAAAGGCAGATTTAATGTGGTTACTGCATGAGAAATAGCTGAGAAAAATGGAATGCTTCATTTCATTAACTGCCTTTAGAAACAATCTGAGGCTTCTGTTCTATGAAGTCAGCTATAATTCATTAAATTCTCTTTAGATTTTTACTTCTTTATTGTAATCTTAGTATTAATGTTTTAAACCCTAAGATTGCAAGATGGTTTAATTTAAACCATGGAATTTTAGTTCTCTGGGGCTCTTAACCATTTTTAAAACATTCTGTATTATTGGATGTTAAAATAGATAAAATAATTCATTTTGCATCGGTTCTGAAAATCTGTGTGTGCAAAGTAGGTTAAGCTTCCTAGCTGGAGAGGAGCTGTAACACCCTGTTTTCTTTACCTTATCTTTCTACCTGGTAATCTGCAAAACCATTCTCACAGTTCTTTGCAAATCTTTGTACAGTGTTAGTCATTTTGTGTCCTGGTAATAAAGCTGCACACAACTAACTGTTAAATTATCAAGAAATACAAAATTATCAAAGAATACATTTTTAAATCTTGTGTACACTGTGGGAACAAGAGTCGTTCATGCTGAAAAGCTTTCTCTGATACTTATACTTCAGCCTCTGACAAAACATCCTGCATTTATTATTTTTAACATAGATTTTGTGTCAGTTTACTGCTGGATGCAGCTGAGGATTGTGCTAAATTGGAGACTTGTAAAAATGTTACTAAATTTGAAAGCCGCTTAGTTTTCAGACTGCTGTTTGTTTTCATATTTGCAATAAGAATATTGAGTGTTTCACCCTTTTAACAGAATATAAATAATGGCATTTAAAATGGCAGTAAGTAATGGACAGCTGGGAAATAATTTGGATCCAGTGAGATAGAAAAGTATTAACAGTGGATGTGGCTGGTGTGAGGTCTGAGGATGAACGGGGAAGAGTAGCAGAGAACTTATGCTGTAGATCAAGATGATGCACTCCTATGTGTTTAGCAGAATTGTCTTTTAGATGTTGTTCTTGTGGATCTGTAAGTCCAATGTAAGGATCTGACAGTCAATTTTATTGTCATGCAAAGATACTCAATGGGTAAGATGTGAAAAGCCTTTCTAGCTATGCAACATTCTGAAGCTTTATACAGGAGTAAAGAAAGGGACAATTAGTCCATTTCTGTACAGGCAAAGTTGCTCTCAGCTTCTTTTTTTGCCTGTATTTATGATCCTATTTTAAGATAGCAGAAAAGCAGATTTTACAGACATTAAGATGCTAATTCTGAAGTCAGAGGACCTTCATCTTCTACAACACATTAGAGGACTACAAGAATCAGGATGTCATGTTTGGTGGCCTTCAGTCAGATTCTCCGAAGGTCACTTACAGCTCAAACTTACAAGCAACTTAGATGGCATTGCAAAAGGTCTAGAAGTACAAATTCTGCTCCCATGTCAAGCTAGAGCCAGGCTTACCAATACACACATGGCATTCTTTAGGAAAATGCACAGTGAATATTTCTAACATATATTTCATAAGAACAATATTATTGTTTACTGGGATGATGGGGGGTGAGGTGTGCAGGAATAACACAATGGCACGTAGTACCTCTCCAACTGAGACTTACCTGTGCTTGGCACTGCTAGGCAGGGATCCAGCATATCCAGCTTAACCACGTACCATGTATCCAAGGAATACAGGGATTTTTTGTCAATCACCAGTGAAACAATTGGCATCTCTGCTCCTTGGGTGGGTCATTTGAGAAGAAAAGCATCAGAACTGACTCAACAACTCGCTGGGCTGAACTGCAGTCGCTTTGACTTCACATTCCTTGTCAAGATCATTGCTTAGAGCTTTGAAAATACAAAGAAAACCTCTGTAGATTTCTTTAGTTCTGATTAATTTGGAACGGCTTCTCACGCAACATAAATGTGTGTAATGCATCTTTACTGTGCGAGATTCAGTAATGGAATCATAGTAATTTCCTTTTTATTTTTGCAGGAGAGGCCCTGAGAGGGAAGGTCTCAGTCCGCAAAAACAGGAAGGATCCACGGTCCCTCTTCATAACCTTGTCAGTGAGGGACACTCAGCAGACCTACAGCCTTCAGTGAAGACTCTGTGCATGTAACTTTGGGAAGTGTAAACGTTAGATTTAACTGTTGATAACTGTTTCTAAGTATCTACAAATGGTAAACTGGTATTTTTGTACATCTATGCACACACCATGGGAAGAGTTGACCTAGAATTGAGAGAGTGTTTGGATGCTTTAACACTGGGACGTGAAGACTGATGACAAAATCAGGTTCTGCTGTTTTTCACATGATGTGGGAAAGGAAAGAAAGATGGTTTGGAGTTACATGAGGTTTGCTAGGTGAGAAAAATCAGAGGAAACTCTTGCTGTGAGGAATAAAAAATAAGATCTCTAAATAGCGTTTTGTCTTCAGTTGGAAAAATCCTTGTGCCATTTTAATTTTTTTTAGGGAAGAAACAGCTAAATCATGGGCCAGTGCCCCTCAGTAGGAGCTGGAAAGTCCCAATTGGAACAAGCTTGGAATTCCAATTGCAGGATTGCAACAACCAAGACTTTATTTTTATTACACTTCTGTAACTAAAATTTTGTATCACCTTTTGGTTACATTTATCAAAATAAATGAACCGAGTAAGTTATATAATGTAGTTGCCTGTTTCCTTCTTTTCTGTGTAATTGGAAATTCTTTTTATCTATCCAGTGATGACTCATGTATTTGTGGTTACCTTAATTTCTCTACTAGCTAATTGCATCATAGGTGCATGGAAATGTGCATTTTAGCAGCTTTAGGAAAAATACTATGAACAAATAGCAGCAGTTGCTGGAACAGTGGGTTAGGTTTAGCTGCTTGCAAAACCAGACTGAACAATCAAGGTTTGTGTGTTGTGATGTTTCAACATTTTCAGCTGTAGTGGGGTTGGAACTAAGTGTAACACCATGCAGTTTGTGTACTTGTATTGTACACATATGTGTGTTGAAAATGGTTTCAAGAATAGTTTCAAGAAGGAAAGGTGACAGTGTTTTGCTACTCATCTCTGAACTGCTGTTAAATATGTTAGGACCTTTTTTAAAGGACTAAGGCAAGGAAGAGATTTTTTTAATTGGAATCTGCTCAACAAAGTTGGGGTAAGTGTATATTGTATAATGAGGTGAAATGCTACCTCTTTTGCCTGTAACTAGAGAGTGTTACCAGTGGTAATGCCAGTTTGGCAGAAAAGTGGAAGTTTTTGTTCCAAAAGCTACAGTTCTCCAATGCAGCACTTGATTTCATAGAGTGATGTGGATGTTGAACAGGACGTTGCAGTTGCTACAGTGCTGCTGCAAAAACAGGCTTGAGGGTTTGTATTTCATCTTGCACTGCTTTTATCCTCTTCTGTGGAAGTGTGTGGCTTGCTCCCTTGTAATCTCCCTGGTGGCAGGGGATGGGGATTCTTTCCTGTGTGAAAGCTTATTCAATCACCATTAAGCCCTCCTGATCAATATCTAGATGTTCAAGAGCTCAGCTCACACATGCAGCTTAAGAGGGGTTTAGGTGCTGAGCATCTAGTCTGGTTAACTCATTTTAATGAGGGCTTCACCACCCATGTGGCTATTCTGTTCACCTAATGATAGGTATGAATTCACCCTTCACACTAATTTTCAGATCACTCTGTTTTAGGCCAGTGGGAGTGCACATAGTTTATAAAGTCTGCATATTTTCAGTATTTTGTTTTAAGGATAGACTTTATGATGAAAAGTTAATAACAAATGAGACAATTGCACACAAAAAAAAAACCAAAGGTGCAAGTTGTATTTCACAGTAGTATCTGACAAGTATGAACACTCTACAGTGATACAGTTGATATGTAAGTCTGATCTATCATTTTTCAAGCTTGGAGATGTGTACTCTTTTGGAAAATACATAGATTATTGTTAAAATGCTTGGGTCTGGTTATCTGAAAGTAAAGACTATTCAGCTCTGTATAGAAGCTGACCTTGCAGATGATGCCAGCAGTTGGCATTGGGCTGATAAATGGAGTTTGTGACAGAGGATCAGACAGTCAGTCTGCAGGCTAGGGGATGGATTGCTAATTTTTGTCCTGTGCTGAAAGGCACCTAGAAATACAGAAAACTGACAGACTAAACAGTGTTCTCAGTCCTATGGAAACCAGAAGTTGAAATAATCCACATCTGATTTTGATCATCTGGGACATAATTGACTGTGGGAGCTTCAGGTGCTTTCAGGGAGATTAATACTTTGACATTTGGTGTTGGAGTAGATGGTCTTGTTGAGGTCTCTTCCAAGTTTATTTTTTCAGTACTTGTGCAGATTTTGTAGAAATGAAGATTATTTGTTTGTATAAATGTTCACATAGAAGGGAAGAAAGGAAGAAAAATAATCCAAAGGCTTATGCAGAGTTTGTGTGACATAAAACATGGTTGAAAATACATAACAGAAAAAGGGAAGCAGTAGCTTCTATAAAGAACAAAACAACAAACTGCATCAAGAAGAGAGGATTTGTTAGCGTTTAACCAGAATGAAAATGTCCTGAAAAATACCTTAATGAGCTTAAAGCTTGAGGAGGATCAATTGATAAAGGCACTGGAATTTCAAAGAACTTTAAATACACGAGTGGGAATTGGTCTAATAGCCAGTGTCACACAGCATCTGGTGGAAGTTGTCCATCAATTATGACTGGGTTTTCTCAGCCTGGCAGTTGAATAATATGGGATTCATGTGAGAGTACAATCAGTTATTTACATTTCCTAATTGTAATTATGAGAATTAAATATTGTAGGAAATGTAATCAATGAATACTCTTTTAAAGGGACTTTAATGATTGAATCAGAGGCAAAAAAGTGAAAAGCAACTTCTTTGAGTAGAAATACCCCTGAATTTGTCCAGTGAGAGAGATAATAATACTTCATGCAGAATGGGATTCTTTAGTCTAAGGCACATGTTCAATGTGGCCAAAGGTGCAAATAATCTGTAGCTGAATTTAAAGAAGATATAAATGAAATACTGTGGCAATGGCTGGGACTAGCAAGCAGTGCATCCTGCATAGTTGATGTCTGACCTGTTTGATGCAATAGCCACAGGTCGTTGCTGTGGAAAAGCAAATAGGGTTGTCCTTATCTTGGGTATTTTCTACCTAGAGGGAGTGATGAGAATCCTGCAGATTTCTCTGTACAGGGTGTTGGTAGGTGCTGGGTGTCAGTGCTGGTCAGAGTTGCTGTCTGGTCATGCTGGTGTGCACAGAGTCGTGCCCTATCCCACATGTTTCCAGCCCTTCTGCTATATAACCTGTCTGCAACTTCTGTTATTCTTTGACCTGGAGTTACAATACCCTCACCCCTTCCTGTACTGCCAAGGACATTTGCTTCCTACTCTCCTCTTGGATTTCCTTTTATGACATGATGATACAGCCCAGTTGTAGTTACAGAAACAGCCATTTGTCAGTCATTCCTGTATTGATTTTTTAATATATTTTTAATAACAGGGATGGGCATAGTTTCAGACTGAGATTTATTACTTTAGTGTGTGCTTCTGTAGGCAGAAAAGAAAGAAAAAAGTGAATTGTAGCGATCCTGAATTTCACTTCCTGTCTGACAGTTCTTGTCTCTTAGACCCAGCTGATGTAAATTGAGTTGGTCTGTTTCACAGTATTTATCTTCCTAGTAGCAACCCCTTACCTGACAACATTTTTTGTTCCCTAAGAAATATAAAATTTGTATATCCTCTGGGTTAGATCTCACTAACTTTGAAATGAAAATTGGTTGTTTATTTACCTGCCTCTCTTTCTTTGAGATCTGTTTCCTCCTGTCTCTCCTCCCTCTTCTTCCCACATGCTGCTGTGTCCAGATGCAGTTGTTCAGGTTGACAGCAAACCCTGCTGCTGGCTGCCCTCCCCTTTATGCCTCTGCTTCTGCTCCCTGTGCTTCTTGCCTGAGCTGTTGGCTCCATTTCAAAGATGCCTCTCTTGGCCTTGGTCTTTGGGGTTTTTTTCCTACTCTGTGTTTTTTTGCTGGTTTTTGTTTTGTTTGAACAACTTTTCATGTGCCCTAACAGTATTGTCTTATTTCTGACCCATCTGTCTGCAGTTCCAGGCTCCTCCTCCCTGCTCCTTCTTTCATTCCAGGTAGTGAAGGTGCAAATTTTTCTTGAGAGATGCAGCAGGTTGTACAAATGTGAGCTTGGCTTCAGCAATCAGCACTGCCCAGACTGGGCTTGATTTGCAAAGACAGGATGAGACAGGTACAGACAAAGTGCTGTTACAGGCCTTAAAATGTATTAATTAGTTATTAGAATTAATTATTTTATATATATACACAATCATATTAGTTATTAGAATTGATAATGGAGAACTGCTAAAGCACATGAAAAAATCTTCATTTGGTCTATGGTGAATACTTAGGAGGTGATAAAAAAATTAATACAAAGCTTGGTAATTTCAGGTCAGTGGTCAGTTGCATGAAGAGAAATTATGTTATGAAAAATTACACCTTGTTTAAAGTATGTAATTTCATATGCATTAAAAAAATGCCTTTTCTTTGGATTCAGCAATGTTTAGGACCTTTAATTCACTTTATAAATTCCTTTTGTGAAACTTGGTGATAATAGCCTGGCTGTTTTCCAGGAGGATTTGCCCCAAATTGTAGGTGGCAACTGTACATTTAATGGGAGAGATTCTTCATTTACAAAAGCAGGGAACCTGCATGGTAGATATTCCAGTATCATGGAAGTATGTATATGTGAATGTCTCCAGTATTTATATTCATATATCTGTTCATATATACACCCATGCTGGAGTTACAGTGGAATTTTCCAGTTTGTACCATGCATTTCTAAAATGCCATATAATAATGATACTCTTTATAAATGCATATTGTTTTAACTGAATGCTTTGTAGTAAAACTCATTTTTTGTATAAAAATACACTGACAGGTTAATTACTACTATTGCAATTCTCTTTTATTGTCTTGAATATTCCATATTTTTTTCTACCCTTCCTCCATTGAATGGGAAATAATATAGAAAAATGCTGGTTTGTCTATAATTCTGTTTTTTGGGGGCTGGGAAAGCATGGGTTTGTCATGCTTAGTATTGAAATCCAGGAGTTCTGAAGAACATTGAATGTACCTAAGTTTGTTTTTTAATGTTTAATCCAATGATTAACCTTTTTCACAAGGAATATTCTGAACTATCAATTACCAGTCTCCATTCATGCTCAAATAATTTACCTTGCACTTAGCCCAAGGTCAGAGGTGTTATGATTGACTAGTGGGTTCATCAAGGTTTTTAATATTCAGATAAAACTGAAGGTTGGATTTCCTTCTGCTTGCAAATCTGTGCTCAGAGTCTATGTACTTGAAAATAAATAACCCCACCTGAAGAAGAGTATGGATGCTGGCAGCTCCACTTCTCTTTTAGATGCTAAACATCAGGATTTTTCCTCTTTTGATGATCTGTTGCTTATCTAATCTTCCTTGCCTTCTGCAGTGCTTTTAAAAGTGTAGCTAAGCTGTAGAACTATCTTCCTGGTGTACCCCTCAGAGAGCAGCTAAGCACAAGAGACAAACTTGGAAGCTCCTGGTCCTTCATTGCTGAATGTCTCCTCAGTGTGCATCATGCTGGGGTTTCTAATAGGATTTTTGTGGGTGCACCTTAGTTTGACCTTCTAAATTCTGCCCTATGGGGTGTTCTATAATGAGAGGGATCCAGCTTCTGTCATCCAGGTAAAAGCAAAGCCTCAACCTCCAATAGAGAAAGCTCTACAGAGGCTTTGGAAAGCTGGTTTGGGAGCTACAGCTGCTGACTAAAAAAGGTAGGCTGCTAGCAAGTTTCAAAGACTTTTTGTCTTTCAAGGGTGCCTCTGTTACCAGTTTAATGGTGGCTGAAGTTCCCTGTAGTAATGACTCTTAACCTTTTCTTTCTCTGGTTTAAATTATTTGAAGAAAAAAATGCACAAGTGTGCATTTACCAAGGTTAGTAAAATGCCACAGCCCATCTATGACTGACTTTCTGGAATAAGGAGGAAGAGCCCACACCCCTGCTGGGAGGAAAGTTGGAAGATTAAGAGTCAAAACTGTATTAAGACTAAAGTGATGATGATTTTATTTTTAGAAACCAGGTTTGGGGGTACAGTTTGCTACTGCCTTGACAACTTTGTTTAATTGTATATAAGCATTAAAGAGTTCTTAAAGGCAACACAAAATAAAATCATCTCCTGGGCATCTCTCTTAATATGTAAACTTTAGAAGAAATGCCAAAGAGATTTGATGGTATTCTGTTTATACAGGCATTGGCAAATGTCAGCCCTGGTGAAAGAGTGATCTCCAGTTAAAAGACAAATATTGTATCACATGAAAGAAAGGGAAAACAGGGAAAAACTAGCATTTAATGTTATAACCACTGCAGATAAATTTGCAGAAGATTTTGTGTGATTAAATAGGTTTTAAAAGCAGTCTGGTTGAGTTATATTTGTGTAATTGAACTGAAACCTGAAGATGGTTTCGTTTTCCAGGTTCAGGAAAAGAGTTTAAACACACACTGTTTGATCCATTATTTGACCTTGTGTGAAACTCATAGGTAGGTAGTTAATTTCACAGTTAAAAGCAGTATTTTTAATAGTATTAAGAACCAAAAACAGAAGGGGCAAGGAGAAACCTTGCTGCTGGTGAGGTACTGTGCATGTAGAAATTAAGTGGTGTTAATAGAATATTTCAAAAGCTTGTGCTTCCTCAGTATGTGAATCTGTAAGTAACAGTCTGTTCCCTGATGTCTACCAACTGCTTCTGAATTTTTATCTACTTCACTAATTCTCATCTATCAAAACAGAAACAAAGTTCATTTATCTCCTTTTCTAAATGCCCAGATTGTTCCTCTGTTTCTTTGTCTTGGGAATGCTTCTAGGTTCCAGCATTCTTTGGACTCCTCCATGATAAAAAAGATCCACCCTATGGAAAAAGAGTAGCATGAAACAATCAACTTGCAGACTTACAATGTTCTTATTGCTGGTCCTATAACAATCAGCCAAAGTTAAATTAAAAGACTCTTAATGACAGCAATAACAAATTAAAGAAGAATAAAGCTTACTCAGCATGTTAATTCTATTTTCCACTTGGGTCCTACTCAAAACATCAGTGGAAACAGAGTGAGAGCAAATATTTCCCATGGAAAACAAGGAAACTGAAGTTAGCCTTTCTCAAGTGAGAGCTACAACCCAGATGAATTATTCTCTTTGGATTCAATTGGCAGGCACTAAAATAATCCTGCTTTACGTGGTGATTGAGAGGCTTTTCAAATCATCTTTTTTTTTTTTTTTTTTTTTTTCCTTCCCAAGAGAGCCAAGCAAAGCTGGGGATGCCCGTTTTCTCCTGGGTTTTTTTCATACCACTCCAGCATCTTCAGGCACATTATGGTCTATACAAAGGAAGGAATAGTTTTTTCCCAAGTGACTTGCATTAACTGAGAGAGATCACATCTGTACACAACAGTGATGTGCAGTGAGTAACGAGCATGTGGGTGGTTCAAGTACTTAAGTACCCACATTCAGGACATTTCCACTGATGAAAACCCAGCCCATGGACAGAATGCCATTTTACCTGAATATATGTGCTATGTATGCTCCTCTTTGCTATCATCACAGTTTAATGTGTTGTTTTTTTCACTTTAGCAACTGGTATTTACACTATATATTTAATGTCTACATGTTAAAAAAATAAAAACCTGTAAAACTGACACAATTAATCCAGTACTATCCAAACAAATGAATAAGCATTTGCTGAGCTCTGTAGGACCATTGCTCTCCAGCACTGCTATTTGAAGTAGCTTTCATTACAAAGTCAATTTAGCTGAGAATTATCAACTTCTACTGCCTTGTATTTCCTTGAGTGTTGCAGTCTGTCTGGGAGGAGATCAAGGATGGCAGAAGTGAAAGGTGATCTGGTGGGGGTCATGCTGGAGAACTACAGGTCCTGGGTGGCACGTACCACAGAGAGAGTTCCCTTAGAGGAGTTGATCCAGTTTGGCTAATGATGGTCTAGGTAATTAAGCCTGAAATACGAGTAGGATTCAGTAAGTAGAATTGAACTTTGATTAAACCTTCTGATGAGTTATGCAAAGAGAAATGCACTGAAGAGAGGGAATTTCTTAATAATATTGACTTCTGTCACAGTGCTTGACGTTCTTGAAACGAAGTCTATTGAAGTGGAAAATTGGATGTGAGGAGGAGGACTTGAGTGCAACTTCAGTGTTAGAGCTGTGCTGTGCAGCTTGTGAATTCATACAAAGCCTTACCCTGAAAAGAAGGCAGCAGGGAGCTCGAGTCTCTTGCTTCAGTACAAGCATTGATGTTAATTTTGGAGTCGTGTGTCTAGAGCATTCATGGCTGTTATACCTACATAGACTGCAAAAAAACTTAGCTTAGAGAATAACAGATCTCACAGTATCCCCAAAGACAGAAATAGCTCTCTTGCAATTGCTTTTCCAGGGATTTTGACCACCTTTATAGTACCAGATGACAGTGACTCTGAACTGTACAACCTAGCTGGAGATGGGTGGCCCCAATCCTTTTTACTTGTCACTTGGAACAAACCAACCTCTCTTGCAAACACCAGCAAAGGGCAGGAGGGAACATGCTGCTACTTGAAAACAGGAGACTGGTTTTGTGGAAATGTGCCTGTGCCAAGGAAAGTGAATGCTATCAGAAAGAGAGGAAGTTGAGGAAACATGGCAGCCTTTCTTTAACTCTCAAAGCTGTGATCATGTCACCGTTTGACTCAGGTCTGACAACAATGCTCTCGATCCCCTCCCCCTCCCACCCAGGTAGGGAAGGAGAGAGAGGAAAAGAGAGAGACTTGGCTGGATTGAAAACTAAACTACACAGCTTTAATTAAAACACTAATGAATGATATGAGAATATATACAATTATATACAGATATATGTTCAGGTATGGGCAAAAGCCTCTCACCTCCCCCCACCCCTTTGCAACTCCCACAGCACTTCCCTGCACTGGAGAAGAGTCCTGAGGAATCCTGGAGCTGCTGCTGGAGAAAGAGGAGAGTGATGAGGGTCAGGAGAGCTCAAGCCTAAGGGTCGACGGTGATGGATGAACAGAGTCCTGCCCGGACGCCGGCCATGGACGGAAGAGAAGGGAAGAAGAAGAAGGAAGGAAGTTGTCCTCTGTGATCTCTGACCTTCCTTTGAGCTTACGTAGATATATGGAATGGAATATCTTTGGCCAATTTTGCTGTCTGTCTAACTCAACCTCCTACAGGGGGGTCACAGATCTCCCCACAGTGTCTGAGCTGGCAGAGTGCAGGTGCGGCCTTGAAGCCTCAGTAGTTAGAAAAACATTCCACTGTCTTATCAGCCCAGCAGAACACACTGTTGCTAGTTAAAAGAAAGCTTACTGAAGGAAAAAAAAAGTCAGTAAAAGGAATATTGGCTTCATCCTGGCTCAAACCAGGACAGATCAAAATTTTCTGAAGCGACTACTGATGTCTTTTTTATTGCTCTGCTGAAACTGAGATTCATAGATTTTCTACAAAAGTTTGTGCAAAGCCTGAGTGAAGGCCCCTTTGTTGTATCTTAAGTGAAAGGTAATTTAAGCTTGTATTCTCTAAAAGAGAGTTTCTGAATATTATTTCTTTGTAATAACTCAATCTTTGTTTTAATATTTTAAGTCTCATGCTTTTTCTCATTGTCCTTTATTTAAAGAAAAAAAAAACCCACACACCACAGGCAAGGTGACAGGTGGTTCAAAGGTGGTATTAGTCTCAATTTTTCATGGTTCTTATGTTCCCTTTAATCCAGTATTTTGGTCAACTTCTGTAAGTTAAAATCTGTGTAGAACGTCTGGCTAAGGAATGTACCATGGAGTTTGGGGTTGTGATTCAGCCCCTCCCTTGGTGGAATTTTATGGTTTTCACTCACAAGGTTTTTTGTTGTGTTTTTTTTTTTCCAATCAGATGTTTCGTGCCTGACTTAATAATTCTTATGACAGCTAATTACTTTTGAAGTAATTGAGACATTATTGAAGGAAGTGTGTAAGAGAGCTGTCAACAGGAGAACCTTAGCAAAATTGCTCTCTCTAAGAGAGAGCTTGTAGTCAGCTTTTTTAGCTGTCACCTGAAAACCTCGTGGCACTCAGTGGAATAAGCAAGTGGTGGCTGAGCTGTTGTGATAGTTTCACCATTTCTCTGTGCACATGGATTTATTCCTAGCAAGAAACTGTCCTGATAGCCTACAGAGTTGGGAAAAAAAAAGTATTCAATAAACTCACAGGTGAGTTGAATGAGTTTTTGGTGAAATATTACTCTTTCATGCCCCTGCCAGCTGATGGTGGTTTTTCCTGAGTTTTGCCATTGCTGCTCTGGCGCCACTCTGTGCTTGAATGTGTGCAATAACTTCATAGGTTTGCACATCTTACAGCACTCTGAGCAAAATGGAAGCCCTTCCCATTAGTCTACATGCCCAGCTAATATATTACCAACACAGTAAGCCTTGTTTTCAGTAGGTTGTTGCCAGTTGATCTGTTTTTTAGTCAATTCTGTTGTTGCCAGCCTTGTTTTTAAAACACTGGAGTGTAACAAACCTTTGGAAGAAGATGGGGGACTAGGTAGATCTATCATGTACTTTCTTCTGCATAAAATATTTTAAATACATACTCTCTTTCCAGAGCACCTCATCTCTACCTGCTCTCCCTGCCTTCCATGAAGAATAAAATCTTAGATGGAATTAGCTAAGTGTAATTTACTTTTTCTCTAGAACAGAAGCTGGATTAAGGAAAGATATGCATAAGCCCAGCTGGTAATGAGAGTGTAGGTGAGAGGGAAAGTAATCAAAGTGCAACAAAACACTTACCTGGAACCTGGTATAATAGTTATCTCTACTTGGAGTTCTGCATGGTTTAATAAAATGTCACCAGATCCTGTTATGTTTTCCTGGATTTTGCAGAAGCCTCTGCAAGTCTAATTTCTTTTTCCACTTCTCTCCCTGCCAGCCTGTTGCAGTTTACACTACCAAGCTATTTGTCATGCTCAGCAGCATAGAAACAGAAGGGAGAGCATGAGCTATCACCTGGAGGATTCTTAGAGGGGGTTGCACATGGATCTGACAAAAGACCAGCTGTAGAGCATGCAGGTGATACTTCATCTTTTTGTAGTACATCCTCTGGACTGTGGTTTGCACTCACTTCCCTCTGGTGTGTGGGATTTGAAAGGGGTATAAAAACTGGCAAGAGGTGTTGATGGTGGTCTGGCTCCATGTGTCAGTTTTCTAGGCTCAGTGTATTTGGTGGTAATTGTAAAGTCCTCATAGACTCGTGGAATGGTTTGGGTTGGAAGGGACCTTAAAGGTTGTCTCATTCCAACCTCCCTGCATGGACAAGGACACTCCCCAGTAGCCCAGGTTGCTCCAAGCCCCATCCAACCTGGCTTTGAGCACTTCCCAGGGAAGGGGCATTCACAGCTTCCCTGGGCAACGTGTGCCAGTGTCCCACCATCCTCATAGGGAAGGATTCCTTCCTAATGTCTAACCTAAATCTACCCTCTTCCCCCTTGTTCCACTGCTACATAGTTCCTCCCCAGCTTTCCTGTAGCCCCTTCAGATACTGGAATGTTGCAGTAAAGTCTCCTTGAAGCCTTCTCTTCTCCAGGCTGAACAACCCCAACTCTCTCAGCCTGTCTTTGCAGCAGAGCTACTCCAGCCCTCTGATCATCTTTGTGGTCCTCCTGGACTTGCTCCAACAGCTCCATGTCCTTGTGTTTGGGGCCACAAAACTGGACACAGTACTACAGATGGGATCTCACAAGAGCAGAGTGGAGGGGAAGAATCACATATTGAGCATGTATTTACTCCTCTTTCTCTTGCCTGGGACTGTCCAAGGGGAAGCCATATGTCAGGTCGACTTCCCTGTTATAAATAAATCTGAGTTTGGCAGCAGTTCTTGTTAAGTGGTCTTGTTAGGCTAAAAAGCAATTTAAGAGATCCTGGCTCAGCCCTGCTTGATCACTGCTGATTCTCTTAGCTGATATCACAAGTTGCTGATAGTTTCCAGATCATCTCTGCAGAAGAAACAATTCTGTTTGCAGATCTCTTTGCTACTCCTCACTGGACTGTATATTGATTGCCAGGCTGGTTTGGGGCTTGGTTTGGGTTTGGATTTTTTTCCCCTGTATCTGACACATGCTCCCAAATTGTATTTGTTTTGATTAAAATTGCATTGGGGCACGTGTCTGTGTGCTCCTTCCCTTTCTTTGGGGGTTCTTTGCTTTTCCTCAGGATCAGGGCTGTGTGATACCTGGAAGTTGCCTTTGTGCTACAGACCCAGCAGACTCAGTTCCTTTATATCTGAAGTGAAATCACTAGAAATTGTCAATCCCAGCAGGAAACTGGAGGATGTCTGGCCAAGTTCTGTGAAATTCTCCAGGTTAAAGTCTCCAGACATGAAAATCCATCTCATTTGTCTGCCTAAATGTTACTGCTCAGAGTTGAGTAATGATGTGTTGCTCAAAACTGAGCAAATAGGATACAAAGAGGCAGGAGCCATCCTCTTTATCAAAGATGTCTCTGTGCTGTTTGTTTTATAACAATTCCTATACGGTAACAACTGCTGCCCTGAAAAATCACCTCTGACATAGGAGAGATGAGAATACTGACACTGAAGCAATTGGTTTGTCCAGGTGGATATATTGCATACAAGGTTGCAGGCACAACATTTCTTTGGCTCCCCATGCCAAGCAGGACCCTGGTTGGAATGGCCCTGTGGCCGCTGCCTCATTGGGGACAAGAATGGTGACAGGTTGGAGTGAGCCAGCCCACCTCACCTGGCCAAACCCCACACCTGTGGTGAGGTGGCAGAACTGATAACCAAATCTTTTCACTGTCAAAGTCTCTTCCAAGTGTATCTTACCACCAAACGTGGCTTTCCTATCTTTTTTTTTTTGCAGTTAGAACTGCGGGGTGGATGTTGTAAGAGAGACATCATTGTCCTAGTGCAGGAGAGGAAGGTCCATGAATTTAAGGTTTCCCTCTCACTTTTTTTTTTTCAGTAACTTGGAGAGAACTGAGGGGTTAGTCTCAAAGCAGCAAAGCAAAACATTTTAAGTAAAATGAAGGAGGAGAAAAAATGCTTCATGTTGTCACTCAGTGACCCAGTATACTTGAAGCCTTTAAGCCACAAAGCTACAGTTCTGCACTAAGGAGATCTTTAGATGCTAAGTTTCAGCAAAGTCATGGAATAGTTTAGGTTGGAAGAGACCTTAAAGATCATCTCAACTGCTCTGCATGGTCAGGGACACTTATCACTAGAACAGATTGCTCCAAGCCCCAACAACCTGCCTTTGAACGCTTCTGGGAATTGGTTGCAGGAGTATTAGACTTTTTTCCCCCTGCAATTCTGATGATTCTGGTTTTGCTGACTCAGATTGCTTCCTAATAATGTCCAGCTATTTTTTAACGTAAGAGTTAATCTCTGGTGTCAGTGTGGGATGCTACAGTGAAGGGACAATGCAAATAAAGCCAAGTCAACTGATGTTCTGTGCAAAGGACAAGAAATACATGAATTGCCAGACTGGAAAAGACACATTTAATGCCAAGGTGCTAAAATTTCTGAAGTTTCAGGGTAGGTTTTCTAGCAGTGTGATGCAATTTGGGAAGTGTAGTATGGGTTAACCATTGCACCATGGTCTCAAGACACAAGTTATATTGCAATGCTGTGTTTATAGAAACTATAAAATTACATACTAAGGACTGATTCCTAGGCAGGTGTTTGTAACAATTTCTCTCTCCGTTAAAGTTTGACAGTAGTTTTGGACAGGTGGGAAGGGGTCAATTTTACTTCTTAAGCTTGTGAAACCTTGTTCTGGTTGTCAGCATATTTTTATACTCATGCATTTGCCTGAAATTAAGATGGCTAATACCTTTTAAAGTTATTTACATAAATGCTTTTATGCCAGACTATTGTCCTCTCTACTGAGAGGTCACACAAGTGGATATGAAACTGGTTTAAGTTCCCTGGAGTCAGACCTGACCTCAGAAGAGCCCATTACTGAACAGGAGGAGAGAGAGCAGAGGTTACTGCCCATGTTTGCTCAAACTCTCCACTGAAGGCATCTGGGAGGCTTGTGGCAGAGCAAAGCTTCTGTCTCACATCATCCCTGGTAGGTTCCTTCCTTCTCCAGTTGCATCCACTGTCTGTGCTGAGCCTGTTTGTCTATTCAGCTGCAGAAGAGAAATGATGGTATTTAGCCATATTTTGTTCAGTTCTTTGCAATGTAATCAAAAAACCATCCTCTGAGTGTCCTAGATAAATGTGGCTTTATCAGGAAAGGGTAAAGACAGATTAAATTAAAAAGGTAGTCAGGAGAACCTGGCCATGGAAATAAATCTGGTGAGCTTTTTTTTGCATTTCTTACCATCTCACTGATAAATGTAGGACTGAGCTGGGAAGAGAATAATAAGATTAATAAGAGAATCGTCTTGGCTTCGGTTTTGCATCACCTTGGATAGTGAATCACCTTGAATTTTTTATGTGACCAAAGCCTTAAATGTATTTGGAGCTCAGTGTTGCAGGTATCCAGAATTTCAGAAGATGAACCATAGGAATCAGCAAATTGGTCTTTTAAACAATGAATCTTGTGCCTTAGGAGAGCAGAGTCATCCTAATTACTAGAAGATTTATGCTCCAGGGAATGCTTAAACCTGACTTCAGTATGGAACTGGTAGAAGTTACTTGCTTTTTGAACTATTTTTAAGCAATTCAATGGCTTTTTTCTAAATCAAATACCCTAAATAGAAAGCATATTCTTGGGGAATAAATAGCACTGGCAATATAATTTTATTGCAAATATTATTGGGGGTTTCTCTTCAGAATTAAAATTCAAGATACGCTACAATTCAAGTCTTCTTCAGCATCACCAGGAAAAAGCACCATGGGATTACAGGGCACAGGTCTGTGTGCAGTGAAGTGCAGACATTATGGGATTATGTGGCTTTGACTAACAGCTGAGAAGGCTTTGAATAACAGCCACATGTGTACAAGCTGTAAGCCAGATTCTCTGCTGTGATGCCAGCCCCTTTGAGCCATCTGACGATGTAATGGAGCTGAAAAGTGGCTCTGTAATATATCCCTGTCTTCTGTTCCTCATCCACGGGGTGGTTCCCAGCTGCTGCAGTGTTGGCAGACCCAGCTCTCTTGTACCCAAGGCTCAGACCCCAGAATAGAGGCTCTGGCTGGATTTACACTGAAAGCCTGCAAAGGAGGATGTGGTTAGGTGAAGTTTTTTCCACTAATATATTCCCACAGAGCTGTTTTAAGTGCACTGGAGCCAGTTTGGTTCAGGAAAGGGAGTCATTGCCAATGTCCTCCAACTACATGCCCAGTGAGAGAAGCTGTAGCTGAAAATTTGCCTCTAGCATTTATTCTTCAGCCAAAATAAAGTTAGATTTAACCTATAACCTTAAAATTTCACTGCTCCTATGAATATGTTACAAACCACTCACTGATTTAGACAGACATCCCAACACTGGGTTGACTTATCAACCCTGGACAGGTGGATTTCTTCATCTGGCACTCTGCAAGATGAAGTGTGGGATTTTTTTTGTGCTAATAGAGGGATCACATCTGTGTTACTTCCCTGTGTCAACCACCATACCCAATTTCCTATGCCCCTTAGCCAGTGGAAGAGGAAAATAAATGAATGCAGAGCCCTCTGGCTGAAACTAACCAAGAACTTACTATGAGAGACCACAAAAATAGTTTAAGGCTTGTTGTTTTTTTTTTAATTTCCCAATCAGAATTCCAAATTACTATCATGACTTGCCTTGTGAACTATTGAAGCAGTTACATTAGTATGTTTATGATGCTTTTTTATTGAAATGGGAACAAATAGTCAATGTTGTTGCTGACTCCTGGGGAAGTTCCCATAGCCTCACAGAGGTGCATGCCATGATTTTTAATTCTACTGGTTTTGATTCAGCAGTCAGCAGTGAATAAGGCAGTGAGTGAAAGGTGTTAAAATGGACTGGCTGCCTGCTCAAATCTGCTGTATTTTCTCTGTGATGGTGATGGTGTCTTCCTAGAGCTGCATAGAAAATCAACTTTCATATTGTGACATTTAAGATATTTTCCTTCCAAATTTCTGATCAGATTCAAACTTGGCTGTTCACGTGGGAACAAGTGACCACGTGCAGTTCCTTGTCCCTGTCTCCCCAGCCTGCTGTATCTGGTATTGGGGCTGCTGTCACACTTTCCTCACAGCCAGGGTCTGCTGCTGTTCCAGCCTCCCTGTCCCATGGTTGCCACAGCCACTGCTCAGATTTATGCCAAGACTGAGATGAAAAGACCTGGTTGATGACATCCAGAAGCACTTGGGATTGCTCTACAAAGCTCTTTTTTTGTTGGTTCTGCAGCCCTCCCTGCACAGAGCCAGCAGGGACTTACTCATTGATCTGTTCTCTATGCTAACCCTGCTTATCATGTATTTGTACAGGTAGGAGAAACTAAAAGCTGTAAGGACAGGTAGACTCTCACCTGGACAGGGAGAAGTGTTGACTTCAGTGACTGAGCAAGGCTAAGCCTGGAGTTGGCATCAGAAAAGGACTTGATTGCACATGGGTGGATCATGGAAATATATTTAGAGATCTAAATAGCACCTAGTTATAATTCCTCATTAAATATGTGTGGGTTTTTTGTTTGTTTTAAATACACTTCCCTGTTGCAAAGTGGGGGGTTCACAGCACTGCCTGTTATGCCTTGCACTGAG
Organism: Chaetura pelagica; assembly: GCF_000747805.2. Lineage (NCBI taxonomy): Eukaryota > Metazoa > Chordata > Aves > Apodiformes > Apodidae > Chaetura > Chaetura pelagica. Next base: position 1,215,982 of record NW_009952971.1, on the reverse strand, counting down.
GTTGCACCCTGTGGTTAAGGCAAATTGCCTGGACAAATAAAGAAACATGTGTGTGTGGGTTAAATAGCTGTGAGGAGCATAAATGCTTGGCCAGTGGTGCAGAAATTTCTTCCAGATGCTGATTCCCACCTGATTCCCCTTTCTTTTCATTTTCTGTAACTTAGCAGAGGTCTCTACTGAAGATGTTAAGTATCTAGGGAGCTGCCTCCTCTTCCACACTGAGGATACCAGATTTTGACAATTCTCTGCAAATCCAAGGGCCACCCAGTGAGTTATATGGAGTTAAGGCAGTTGGAAACAAGCTGATCAGTAAGTGGAGCTGATAAGGAGCAGGATGAGCCTGAGGCATTTCACAAAAATAACAGGTAATTATCATGTGAAAGGTTTTACAATCTCTTCATTATTTTGACATAATTAACTGAGAGAGGCAAAATACTGCAGCCTGGGAAGGTGGACCTTTGTGTTAGGAGGGTCCCTGTTCTCTGCACGGGAAAATGGTTCGGTTGAATGAAGGCTGTAAAAATTGCTATGTATTCACAGAACGAAAAGGGAAATGCAGAAAATGGAAGGTGAAGTTTCACTTTGAAAAACCTGATTCATTGATACCTGCTTTGACTGGTTTTGGTTTCTAACTCAGCTGAGGGAACACAATATTGTGCTTGGCTTTGCATTATGCCTGTCTAGAGTCAAATCGTGATAATGGTTGAAAACCGTTATTGATTTTTAACGCCTGTTAACAATTCTGCGTTACCCAAACCTGGAATTTCTCTGCCAGCTTCCCAAGCTGTGGCCGAGGGCAGGTTTATTCGCTTGGCATGGTGAGACCCGATGGGGACCTTCCCATCTCTCGGGCTGCAAATGAGACTGTCCTGAGCTGCAGAGAGAGCTCCTGGCAATTCCTGGGGACTTCCCCGAATTCAGTGTCACCCGCCCTGAAGTCTTAACGATTACGAATCAAATCCACGGAGTGCGCGGTGCAGGTTGGATCGCAGCTGATGTTTGACGCCTCCCTAATCCAATTACCTTTGCAACTCACTGGCCTTTGTGTTAATCTCAACTGGGCATTTAAGGTCTTTACCTCATCCCTGCCATTCAGCTTTAATGAAGAAAAGACTTTACTTGGCCACCTTCTGTGCAGAACTCCCACCCAAGCGCCTTCCCCAGCTTTCCCGGGATGCTCCCTGGGGAAAAATAAATTTCAAAGAATATAAAAAAATGAGACCAAGGAGAAAACTTTCCCGCTAGTTGCAAGAATTCGTGTGCTGTCTGAATTGCTTCACGCAAGCCCATTTGCTCTTCTAAGTGAGGAGCCTGGGACAGGCTGTGACCCCAGAGCACGGCACAGGAGGAGGGTGTGAGGAATGGGGCTGGAAGCCCTGGGAGAAGCCGGCGAGGGGGGGAGAAGGGCGGAACAGGGTGCAGTTACTTGCTGTCTCCATCCATTTTAGGCAGACTTTCCAGTGGGAAAGAAGGAGCTAGATTTAGGATCGATAGCTGCAATGCTCAGCCCCGTCAGAAAGTAGCCAGAACGGGGGATTTTAGCGCAGGGATGGAAACTGTGTGGGTGTTGGTGGAGAGGTGTCAGCTCCTGCTCCTGTCGTGACTTGGGTTTTTTCCGCTGAGGCTTGGCACGAATGCGGTATCGAGGCAGAGATGTGCTTGTTATGAGGGAGCGGGGATGAGGGGGGGATGAGAGGGGCACTCTGCGCGGCGGGGCTCGGTGCTGGGGGGTCCCGGACCCCCCATCCCGGCGGTGCCGTTTCCCCCCGCCCTTCGTTTGCGCGTTTGCTTCTTTGCAAATAGGGGGCAGGAGCAGATGAGAGATGGCGAGCAAGGGAAGAAAAAGAAATCAATTGCTGTTTTTCTTTTTGGACACAGTAATGATGGCGGAGGTGTTTCTTGGGCAGCTCCGCAGGGTGCGGGTTTGCGGGCAGCCCTGTCTCCGCGGGGGGGGGGGGGGGCAGGCTGACTCCTGGGGGGCTGTTTTGGGGAAGGGAGAGCGGTGGCTTCTCGTCTGCTGGGAAGGCTACGAGTCTCAGCCCCCCTCCCACCTTCCGAGCCTCTGCCCTCCCTCCCAGCGCCAGTGTGGGCGGCCCCGGGGGGCTGTGCCGGTGGTCAGGGGGCTGGGAAACGGGCAGGGACCCTCCAGGCAGGGCAGGCTTAGGTGGGGAGTGCGTGACACCCCTTCCGCCCCCCGAAGGAAGGAGAGGGTGCCGTGTGTTTGGAGTGAGCTGCAGCCCGGTGTTTTTCCGTAATCCCGTAGGTACCTGCTCGGGGGTGAAGGGAGAGCTCGTCCCCGGACAGGCTTTGGGAAGGAAGGGACGGTGAGAACCCAAGAGGGAGTTCAGAGAAGTCAATTTAATTAACTTACTGCCAGTTAACTGGGGCGTTGAAACCCCGCATCGGAGGGATTTGGTTGGTTTTTGGAAGGAACCATCGCTCCAAAGCGGGAGTTCGGGCCAAGGGCAGGTGTCTCCAGCTGAAAGCGTGTGGGCGAAGGGCAGCATGAGCAGGGCTCGGGGGGAGCTCGGCTCTGCAGTCTTGAGAGCCAGCGACGGAGTGTTGAGAGAAGATGTTTGAATCCGAGCCGTGTTCCTGCGTGGGTTTCCCTCGGGTCCTGGACTCCGCTCCTCAGCGGGTCTCTCCCCCCGTGAGCCCCACTGAGCCCCCTCCCCCGGGGGGCAGGGGAAAGGGGTGCTCTTGCCTCTGCTGAAAGTAAAAGAGATCGATTCCTCTTCTCCAGGAGTGCGACTTCGATTTCACGTTTCAGTGCTCATGGAGAAAACAAAAATAGCGCTTAGAAAAAGAATGTGAGGAATTAAGATTGTCAATTTTCCGAGGAACAAGTGAAGTCAACCCCGTGAATCTAGACGAGTTATGGGGGGGGTCTTTGCAACCAAAATACTTCTTGGACTGCTTCCCTGTCGCTTTTAATTTGATCCCTGCCTTTAAAGGCATTAATATAACCTGAAGGGCAGCATAACTGAGCTAACGACCCTGCTCCTTTCCCTGCCCCCGAACGGGTTGTTGTGCGGCTGGACGGGGCTTTAGAAGGAAACACTACAAAACACCCTCCATTCCCCCTCTCCCGCCCCAATATAACTCGGTTTTGGGTGTGCTCCTATTTCTGAATAGACCGGGGAAGAGCCCATGGTAGAACAGAAGCAGAAGGGTGTGTTTGAAGAGAGGGACACACAACAATCTACACACACGGGGAGTAGGAACGCGTGGATGTGTAAAATACTTATATTGCGCATTATAACAATGTACCTATATAGTATAGGGGTGTCCCCGTGCTGGAAAATGTGGGAAGCGGCAGCACAGTGAGGCAGTGGTGGCTGGGGTTGGAAACGCGTCCTGAAGCTCTGCTCTCAGTTCAGAACATTTCTCAGTGGGGAGACGGGGTGTTCTTCTCCGCGAAAAACCATTTTCACCGTTCTGCTTTGCTGGCCCCAATCTCCTTGGCTTTCGTGAGGCTTTTCATAATTCTTGAGGGCGAATTTCTGCTTACAGCCCCAACGGGCAGGTGTAATGTAAAGGAGTTGGGCTGAGCTGGAGCGGAGAGGGGCAGCCCCCGCAGCATCACCTGCGCTCCGAGCTGCAGCCCGGCGCTGCAGGCAGCTGCCTGCACTGGAACAAAGCTCTTCAATGCCCTGCTCATGACCGCACTGGGCAGCCAGAGGCTTTGCAGAATTGTCTGCGATTTTTTTTAGTTATCCTATCCACTGAAACGAACGTCGGTAAAGCCGTAAAATCAAGGACGTACCAGAAATGCGTGGGGTGCTGGCGAGTTTAGCCCCCTCCTTCCCACCTCTGAGTAGGTGCACATTGCACATCGCTTACGCCAAAATATAAAATACTCTCTGGAGAAGCTGACGCCAGCAGTGTATGCGGAGGAACAGCATCTCTGACGCTGAAACACCTGGGAAGGTTGCTTAGGGAGCATCTCCATTTGCCAATTACCTTGTTGTTCTTTTGTCAGTGTGATGGAAGTTGCCTTGTGCGCAGAACATCTTTGAGAAAGCCCCTCAAAAAGCAAAGAACACTTACGAGGGGTCATTATGGGTTAATTGCTTCCTTGCAAAAAACCAATTCGAACACCTGACCTTTAATGATGAGTGATTTCCCCCAAATTCTAAAACATAAACGCTTTGATGGGGGGGGAGTAAGAACACCAATGACTTGGCTGCAGTTGCCGTCATCTTTGCTCCCACCGAACTGGTCTTACAATAGTTTTGATGGAAGAGAAGATTGTTTTATTCTGGGCATAATTTTAATTTACTTCGGGCTCAGGGTTTCCCTCACGAGGCACAATAAAAATAGATGATATAGCGTTACCTGGGAAGACACAATTGAAAGGTGTTGGTGTGTTCTAAACACAGTGAACCTCTCCCTGAGTGTATAAGTAGGTGGATGTATATATTAAAATAGATATATGATTAATATCTATTTTAAAAAGCTGTTATAACGTCTAATCTGTGAAATCCAGGAATGCAGAGGGTGAAAAAAGTGTTGGTGGGGGTGTGGGTGGAAGATGAATCCCACACTATAGTAACGGGGAGGGGGGGGAGCGGTAGGAATGGAAGGTTTCTCCCCATTTCTCTCTCGCTGTGGATGCAGCGGTACGTGTTTCTCAGATCTTCCCTGTAATTACCAGCAAAGAAAGTTCTGCCGTGCTCTGGCTGGGTTTGGTTTGGTTTAGTAACCAGCCCCCGAGTGAGTCACAGGGAGCACGCAATCCCAGCGCCGCTGAGTGACAGGCAGCCCCGCTCTGCCTGCTGCTTGGCCCTTTAAAATCTGAAACCAAGGGTAATGATTTATCAAACCCTTATTATCAAGAAAATGTCAAACGAAGGGCACCTTGCTATGCACTGACGCAAACCCGGTCTTTCCCAAGGAAGTATAGAAAGCTTTGCTCTGGACTGGGCAAAATCCAGTCTTGTCAATTGCCTGTAGGGCTGGTTTTACCTCTCCCGAGTCCACCTGGAGCTGTTTAAGACACGGTAAGTGCTCGGTTTCTTTTCTTTGATGTTGGAAAAGGCTGAAGGGAGGGAAGTGGTGCCGGAGGGAGGGGGAACTGTCCGCGGAAGCCTCCGGCAGAGCGGGGTAGGGCTGCTGAGGGGGAAGGGGGCACGGGAGGGATCGGGGGTACCCCGATCTGCACTCGGCTGGTGTCCGAGTCCCTGCAGATCTTACCCCTTGACGCTGGCAGATGGGAGTAAGACGAAGAGAAAACTTGCGACGGAAACGGTAACGGGTAGTTTGGTGTATTTGTGTAGCTAACATTAAGCTGAGGGGAAAGGTAGGATTTGTCTGCGAGTTCAAGGTTTCAACTGTAATTTTATAACGTTTACATGATCATAATTGTGAATATATATTATTAAAAACGTGATTTTAAACGGAGGGAAAGGTGGAGGGTTGGCACCGTGGTCAATAACCTGTTTACCGAATACAGGAATGTTTAAAGCTGTGCTGGCAGAAAATATAAGAACAATAACGGGGACAGCTTGCTGTTAGCTGTATTAATTCTGCTGTGCGGGTGTAGCTGTTTTTGCGTTTCACTGTCTTGCTGTCGGGGTTTGAAGGGTGGCAGCCAGCTCAGAAATGCTCCCCAGCGCTATTTCCCTTGGTTTTTTAACATCTCCGGGGGGGCTGCAGGGCAGCTCGGCTGTTGCCTATATTAAAAAAAAAAATATGAAAAAAACAAAAAACAAACCCGCTGTGCATTGTTGAATGACAGAAAGGAAATGGGGCGTAAAATTAAAGAATCCTTCTACACTGGTGATAGCGAAGGGAGCGTCCTACAGTCGTGATGTGAAACCTAACGAGGTCTGGAGGCGCAGTGCTGGAGAAACTCCTGCTTAAACTCCAATTACGGCTGTGTAGACGTTAGTGAGGGGTTTTGGTTGCTCGTTTTTGAGTTGTTTGGGGTTTTTTTTGTGTGTGTACGTTACTTTTTTTCTCCCCCAGAATATTAACGTTGAATGAGAGGGCAGGCAGGCGAGTCGGGGCACCTCGACTTTCTGCAACGCTTTTGTATCCAGATTTTCTAGCGCACCCGTTTGGAGCAGAAGGGGGGAAGAATTTCGCAGAAGTCGCAAGATTATTTTGTTGTGTTGTGTTTTTTTTTTCTTTTGGTAAAATATGTGACATTGTCGTTTTAGGATTACGCCAGTCAAAGGGATATGAGCAAGCAGGTTGTGAACAATCCTGAAACCGGTACTCCTGGACCCGCTGAAGGTGCGGGAGTTGTAAGAATCAGTCCCGAAAATGAGCAGCAGAACGCCCCGTCTCAAGCCCCTGCCAGGCTTCCCCGGTCGGTCTCTAACGACAACAAACCAATTCCCTCCGAAGAAACTAAACCAAATGATTTTGAGAGGACCAAAGTGGGGATCTGCAAGCTCAGCAGCACCCCGGTGCAAGCCAACTCCGCTCTCCGGAGGGAATCTGTGGAAACCTTTCTGTGCAAGCACGTTCCCGGGGCAGGGGCGGCCGGGCAAGCTCCTATCCCCCACTGCAAAATTCCCGCTTTGCAGAGCACTGACGGGGACACTCATCTAAGCCTTGGTAAGAGCACGCTGGAGCAAAACAACGCCAAGGGCGCCTGGGTGACCTTGAGCCAGAGTACCGTGGTGCTGGGCACAGATGGCAACACTTCTGTTCTTCCCGGCAGAGTGGAGGGGGTAAGTTGGCTCCTTACAGGGTTTCTCCCCCGTCCCCGCCCTCCCCACTCCACCCCCCTTTAGCTTGCAGGAGTGAGAGATCTTTGGCACTCAGCTCGGATTTGGGGCTGAAGTTCTAATGAGTCTGGGATGGGGTTGTGTCACGGGGAGGGGAGAAGGAGGAAGGGGGAGAGAGAGGTCTCAGGTGACGTTCTGTACTGCTGGCGAGTGCTCATGATGTAACATGGTTATAACCGACAACCAAGAGTACCCTGCTAATTCCACCGCTGAGCCGTGCCGGTGTACAACGCGGTTTTCCCCAGCGTGTGCACACGCTGGTTGTGCCCCCTTGCAAGAGGCCGGGTCTTGTCCCCAGCATCAGATGCGAAAGGATGCCCTGCTCTTCCTCTCCGCGGGCGTCATCCCCCTCCTCAAGGCTCGGCACAAGTCCCTGGCGGCTGAATGCTTTGGAGCCTGTCACCAAAACCAGAGGGAAATAAAATCAATCAATCAACCCCACAAGGCGTCAAACCCTCCAGACCTTGGCGCTGTTTGGGGGTTGCCCGGGGTGGGAGGCCGGGAAAGCTGCGGGGCCCCTCTGCTGGTCTTCCTGCCCTCCCGCATATCTGGGGTTAAAAGGAAGGGATGAGGGTGGGTTTATTCTATAAAACCGGTATTTTTCACTTCGTTTGTGTGTGGAAAAGGGCTGAGGCCCTGGGGGCTTTGCTGTTCTTACCCGTCCAAGGGCACCCAGGGCTCCGCTCCTCAGAGGGGCCGGTGGGACCCGCCGTGCTCTGGGGAATCAGGAGCCGGGCGGGCCCCCCGAGGCCGTGCGGAGATGCCGGCGTGGCCGGGAGATGCGCATTGCGGTGGCCGGAGCCTGCGGGCAGGGCCCCGCCAAGCCCTGCGCATTTTACCCCCGGAGGAATCAGCGGGGCGGGGGGTGACCGGGCAGCGGGAACTGATCCCCCCCCAGCTCCTTGGGGTGCAGTCACAGCCTTCCCTCCCTCGGCCTGAGATAAGGCCAGGACTGAAACCCCCTATCCTGCTTTCTCTAGCAGAAGAGAGACCGTGCGGGGGCTGCAGGGGAGGGATCCCCCCCGTGAGGATCCGCCCCCCGTGGCCCGGCCGCTCCCCACCGGGGTTCCCTCCGGTAAACCCCGCGATGCTTGTTTGCAAAACTGGCTCTTTTCCCTTCTCTCTTTCTCTCGTTTCATTTCTTTTTTCTTTCCCCCCCCTCTTTAGGAAGATGATGCAGGGGATGAAAACAAAGCCCGAGGGAACTGGTCTAGCAAACTGGATTTCATCCTCTCCATGGTGGGTTATGCAGTGGGGCTGGGCAATGTCTGGAGGTTCCCGTACCTGGCCTTTAAGAATGGGGGAGGTATGATGGCTTTTTCCTGTCTCTCTACCTGCAGTTCCGTTCGTGGCGGAGCCGGTCCCTGACTTGTTGTTGGGGGGAGAGGGGGCCGGTGGCTCCCGGTTGCCTGGCACAGCCCGGCAACAAGCCCCGGGCTGAGGTCCCAGGGCACCTCCAGACACTCAGGAACTCAGTGAGAACCCTGCCTAGGCTGGTTTGTTTGGTTGGTTTTTTTTCTGATGGTCAGTTCTGCAAGTAAAAAGCTCCGACAAGGTGTCGTTGAAAGGTAGAGCTTTCGATAATAATGAAAACAACAACAAAACAAACAAAAAATCCGCAAACCTGCAATTAATTGGTGCTGGCCGGAGAAGGAGGAAAATGAAGAGCCAGGCTGATCACACCTGAGCACAGAGTGAGGGCTCCGGCCCCTCCTTCACCTCCTTTAAACGCATTTAAATTTAAACCGGGTTTGAACCTGCAAATGGTGGGACGGGGGGAAGCGCAGGGAGGAGAGGACCATACAAAAGACTTCGGTGCCGGCGAAGTCACACGAGGACGTGTAAACCCGAGTCGAGCCGTTATGTTACTTTGTGAAGTTGGGGGAATCTTTTCTTTTTCAATATCGGAGCGGCCGGTTGAAAAAGAATCATTTGAAATAGAGAGAGAAATTTGAAACAGAGCTCGGCAGGACAGAGGAGAAGAAAAGCTGGAAGAGGGGTTGTGCCTTCAATAGTTTACAAGAAGGAAGAAAAAAGTTGATTTGCTGAGGTGGTGCCGGCAGAGGCTCTTGCTGAAAGCGACAAGGGGGAGGTGTTACTTTCCCCAACCTGCTGCAGGGAAAGTCTCTTCCCTTTGATAGCACAGGGCTCTCAGCGAGGGGATGTCGGTGCTGTGAGGGCTGTGCAAGGTTGTGGCGAGGATATCGGGGTTGTTTTATGAGAGAACTCGGCGCTTTTCAACCCAAACCGACCTTTGCCAAAACACGGCGAGCTTTTTTTCTTTTTACACCCAGGAATTTTTCAGTGCGAGGTGTTAAATACTCTAAAAGAGCATTTATAACAGCCTCGGGCAAGTGCTGGAGGCACAGAAAGCTGCTGTCGGGGCTGGGGGCACCCGCCATCGGTAACAAATAGGCAGTTTTTTAAAAATAGCTGCAGGTCTTGACTAAGTTGGCCCCGGTATCGCTGCAGAAATCTTCCCGGGGGTGCTGGGTGGTTCCCGCGGGGGCTGCGCGGGGTTTGTCCGCCCCGGGCCGCGGAGGGAGGTGAGTTCACCCCGTGGTGAACGCAGACGCGGAGCGGCCCCCCCGCCTCCCCTGCGCGAGGGTTCAGGTTGTTCTTCCTTTT
>NW_009952971.1:1168325-1206576 GCF_000747805.2 Chaetura pelagica | reverse complement strand
CTTCCTGGAAGTCTCCCTGGGGCAGTTTGCTAGTCAGGGGCCCGTGTCGGTCTGGAAAGCCATCCCCGCCTTGCAAGGTGAGCGGAGCAGGAGCCGGCCCGGTTTTGGGGAGCATGACCTGCACCCCCCCTCCTGCATGGCTTAAAACACCGCCGCCCCCCTGCTCCCCCGAGGCCCCGCTCCGCAGGCGCGCAGCCGCATGTTCCGGGCTCCGCTGGTGGCTCCGCAGCGTTAGCGCGCAACTTGCGCGGTGGCAGCGGGTGGAGGAGCCTTTGCTGGCGGGGGATGCGCTGTGGACCTGCCCAGACCGAGCCGTCGCTTTGCAGCCTCCGGGCCCTGCCGGGGCTCCCCCTGCTCCCCCCGGGGAGTTAATCCCGTTCTTCTCCTCTCTCCCTCTCTTCTCTCCCAGGCTGCGGCATCGCGATGCTGATCATCTCGGTCCTAATAGCCATATATTACAATATCATTCTGTGCTACACACTTTTCTACCTTTTTGCGTCCTTTGTACCTGTGCTACCTTGGGCTTCCTGTAACAACCCGTGGAACACGCCGGACTGTAAAGATAAAAACAAACTCTTGTTAGGTAAGTTCGGAAAAGGGTTGGTCGGGTGGGTTGTTTTTTTTTTTTAACTCCTCCTTTCCCTTCCTTCCCCCCCTTTTCTTTTTCCCTGCTTAATATTTTCCCCCGTGGAACTGTGGGTTTCCAGAGCCTTCTCCTGCTCAGCTCCGCCCCCGGGAGATGCCAGCGCAGAGTGCGGATCCCGGTGGCTGCGGGAGGTTCCCAGCCTGGAGGAACCGTCGCTTCCCGAGAAATCTGTAGCACGGGGGCTTTTCTTCTCTCTCCCCCCCGCCCCTTTTGTTTAAATTTTTCTGCATCAAGGATAAAGAGGATTTTTCAACTGTAATGCTAAAACCCCCCCAGTTTATACCTGTCAGCCGCTGGTTTCTGTTGAGAATAACTGCTTGGGCTGGAGTGAGGTTTCAGTTAAACAAAAAACAAACCAAAACCCCACTTTCCCCCCCCAAAAAAAACCCCAACCAACCAAAAAAATCATCATCATCAACAACAACAAAAAACCAAAACAAAAAACCCCTACAACAACAGCAACAAAAAGCTCAACAGGCCGCAAATCGCCCCCAAAACATGCAATGACCTGACAAGGGGAAAAGTAAATCTCAGCAGCCCCCTCGGGCAGGGTCCGCAGCCCCGCAGCGGGTGCGGTGCCTCCCTGGGGGATTCCAGGGGTTCCCCCAGCCCTTCCCAGTCCGGAGCGGGGACACACACCGGACCCTGCCCCTCCAGCGGGGGCACCTCGAGGGGGAAAGCGAGCAGAGGTTCTTTCACTGCCTCAGGCTCCTTCTACGCCTTAGATACTAAGGGAAACGGGAGGAAATGATGTGTTAATTTTGAGCCAGTTCTCTCAGACCCTACAGCTTCTGTAAGTCAGGTGGAACAGAACTGTAACACATGACAAAAGTTCAAGTGATGTGTGTAACCTAACGGGTTTTGTTGTCGTTTTACACCCAACCTGGGGGAAAAAAAACAAATCTAGGCAAGTTTTTTTGTTGTCGTTTATTTATTTTATTTCCCCCGCCTCTTCCCAGATTCCTGCATTATTGGTGACCACCCAAAAATACAAATCAAGAACTCCACTTTCTGTATGAGTGCCTATCCCAACTTGACTATGGTTAACTTCACCAGCGAAGGAAACAAAACGTTTGTCAGTGGAAGTGAAGAATACTTCAAGTAAGACCTTTCTTTGTTTAGAGACCTCTGTTCATCTGTCTCTCAAGGCCACTCTAACAGGCAAATCACTGTTTGAAAGACTGGAAATACAATAATTAAGGACAGCAAATGATGCCTGTTTTTTATGCATAAGAATGATGAAAGCCTGTTTTCAAATGCTGGATTATTTGTGTTCTGTTCCTGTGGTGCTTAGCACAGCTGGGGGGTTGGCCCATGCCTGGCATTTTTATCTACTACTGCAATGCAGATAAATAAAATAATACATTGAGAGAATCACTGGAACCTTCTAGATAAACTGCTGGGAACACTGAAGCAAAACAAAATACTATAAGAATTAGAACTGAATTATTGCCTGCAGTTGCTGTCATTAATTTTTACCTTTGAAAAATGTTTCATTATTTTTGTTTTTAATTCCTAGGTACTTTGTATTGAAGATTTCAGCAGGGATTGAATATCCTGGTGAGATTAGATGGCCCTTGGCACTGTCTCTTTTCCTAGCTTGGGTGATTGTATATGCCTCCCTTGCTAAAGGAATCAAGTCATCAGGAAAAGTAAGGAAACACCTGTGATGGTACATTTGCAAGGAAGCAGTGTGGTGCTGTGAGGGACTCACACCCTTCTTTAACACAGTGAATGATTGAAAATTATTTTCAGTACATTGCTAAGTATTAATGAAATTCCTTTTCCCTGCCTGTGTTACCCTGTCTGGCCAAAACATACAAAAAGAGAAGTTTTGGTTCAGCATTTGTTCCCTAACCTTCAGGAAGCTTAAGGTGAGCACTTGAGCTGCACTCAGCAGTTGGATGGCTAAACAAAGTGCCTTCAGCAGCCTGCCCAGTTCTGTGTGGTGTTGGTTAAACATCTGCAGTCATCTCAGTTTCACTGTAATCAGGGGAACCATGAAGTTAATTAAGATGTTAAGTAACGTATTTTCGAATCAGAACAGAATTAAATGGGTCCATGGTGAGTAACAGTGTGTATCCTCTTTTCCCAAAATCTTGTGTCCCATCTTGCTAAACCTGCTCCCTGTGGCAACCCAGCTCTTTGCTCTGTGTCTCTGACATCTTGTGTCATTCTTTCCCTTGCCCCTCAAAGCTGTGGCTTTCTGCTGTGCCTCCAAACTAGCAACCTGCTCGAGAGGGAACATGTCCTCCTCTTGGCATGGAAGTGCAGGTATATGAATTGGTCAGGCAGCCTTCTGAGCAGAGAAATGCAACTTTTTTTTTCTCAGGAGCAGCACTGGGTTTTTTTGTGAAACCTGTAGAAATGCAATAGCTGAGACTTCTTCATCAGTGCCACAGCAATTAGCACTCAGGTTAAAATATTAGATGATGACATAGCATAAATCAAGCTTATTTAGAAAGGGCAGACTGAAAAGATAAAAAAATGGAGCAAAATACAGAGATTAATACTTGGGACAGAGACAGTGGATATGTAGAGAGATGAATTTTCTAGGGTTGGGCATGGGAATTACCAAGTTATCTCATTTCATCTAGAAGCTGATAACATCTATTGGGAGATAGCTTGGGAATTAGCAAAAAATCCAGAGGCTTAGAGTGCCAGGGAAAAGTTGAGATTTATTTTTGTTCCTTCCACCTTAGTGTGACAGCAAGAACTGTTTCTTGAAAGACCAGAGCCAAGAAACAGGCAATGTACAGGAGAATGACTTGGGTTTGGATGTGGCAATAGACATTTAAGGGAGTCTCGGTGGGCAAGAAAGATATCGAGTCCTTGGTGTCAGGGATAGAAAACCTTCATGTGCAGATTAGTTCATGATATTCAGTGCACAAAATTTCACTGGGGCAACTTCTTGAAACAGCAAAGAGAGAACTGGGAAAGCAGTTTCAAAAGTCAATTCAGCTGAGAGGAGTCTGGTCCCTGTGAGATGCAGAGGTTAATGGGAAAAGGATTTGAACTGCTTTTGGGTAGAGTGTACAGCTCAGCTGGCCATAATCTGCCATTTTAGTTGACTACAGAGAGAGCTCTGTTCTGGACTAGATAGTTATTAAGACATTAAACACACAACCTCTGTTGTGGGTTTAGACATAATGATGATTAGGTCTATCTGGATCATTCCACTGATGACTTTTTTTTTTTTGCATTGGGATCATAAATATTGTCATGGTGATATGTAATTATTAAGAGTCACAAACAGTAATTAAAATTCTTTAGGCTTAGTTAAATAGAGAGAAATATATAGAAAAAAACCCCAGAAATTTAATCAAACCCAGAAATTTCTATCAAATGACATTGCTCATTTAATTTCTGTTGAATTCCTGTGTTAGTTCACTCCAGTTAAGAATCAAAAGTGTTATTTCCATTTAGCTGCAAATCCCTGTTGTTCCTCTCCAGACTTTTTCTGCTGTTTCTTCCCCTCTCTGTCTAGAATCCCAGCTCTTACCTCTGTTGCTCTTGATATTAATCCTATTTCCAGCAGCAAGAAGAGCTGTAAAATTTCAGATTACCTGGGAAATAACCCTGTTGGCTTTCTAGTTTATCCCCTGGTTGGTGTCTCTGAGCCTGAGCAATGGCTTTCTTCAGGAAATGGTGTAGCACTTTTATTTTTCCCCCTCTTCCCTCTTCTTAGGCATCCAGATAAGCCTTTCACTAACCATTTTTTTTGGTCTCTCCAGGTGGTGTACTTTACAGCTACATTCCCTTATGTAGTTCTCATCATCCTTCTTATAAGAGGAGTCACTCTACCTGGAGCTGGAGCTGGAATCTGGTACTTCATCACGCCCAAGTGGGAGAAGCTAATTGATGCTATGGTGGGCTTATCATTGCACTTATAGCTCTGCTGGGGTGAATAAGTCATCCTGATTTCTTAATGTCTGTTGCAAGCATTTTCTGTGTGCAGACAAGTACTGTCATCTGTGGAAACTTGTTCTTTTTCTTATGTGGAGTGTTGTTGCAATGGGTGTTTGTCATTTGTGTGCAAATAAGATGTTTTAAGTGTGTTATTATAGGTATGTTACTTATTTTACTTTGGGTAGTTCACTTGAATCTTTGAGCAGGTGCATTAGGAAAACAGGGATTTAAAAGGAAATACAGATTTTCATATGCTGGTTTCTGGTGGATGCTGCCTAGACTTGAATAAGCACATGAAGCTTTTAATAGATAACATGATAAACCCATCTACATTTCTTGAGAGGTGCTACAAATAGGTGCATTTTACTCATTGAGCAAAGATTGTTCTGAGTGATGCATCTGAGACATTAAACAGAAGCAAATTTTACATCCTATTCTAAGTCCCCAGTAGTATATCTACTGAGAGGGACCAGGGGTGATCACAATCCTCCCTGCACTGGGAGAAACAAGGCTCCTCTCTGTGTAGGAGAGGACAGAATTCAGGGACTTTGGTACCTGGCTCTGCTCTTTGAGCACTGACTGTATGAGATGGGGCTTCAGCTCTGCTGCCTCAGTTGTGATTTCCACTGGTTTCTAAAAGGTCCTTTGTTGCCAGTGAAACCAGTGAAGCATGTTCCAAAAATGGACATGGCTTTGTGTCTGTGTAGACATAAATCCACCCACAGATCATGTATTTGTCTGACATGGCACATGAGCACCTGTGGGTGGGTCTTAGGTGTCATGAGGCAGGAGTGTAGGGGCTGAACTCCAGCCTGAGCCAAGAGTTAGAACTTAGACTCTTTTCTTTAGAAATCTAAGAGGCATTTTTAGCAACAGCTCAGGAAATGTAGTGTTTGTGGGGTGTTTTTAAGCTTTTTTTTTTTTTTCCCCTCTGTCAATAGTGGTGTGATATCATACTGGTAGACTGATAATTAAAGCTGAAAACAATTTCCTGGACTCATTATACAGGTCTTAATTTCCTTAAGATCTCTGCAACAATCAGTACTTTGATCCTTTGTTGATGAGAGTATTAAATCTTTCACAAACAATACAGAAATCAATTTTGCATTAAGTATGAGAATTTTTGGATCCCACACTGTGCAATAAAGGAGGTGAGAACTGTTGCCTCTTGTAAAACAAGGCTGTCTGAGTACACTAAGTATCTCTGTAACCCTAGGTAAGTGTATGATAATATTCAGGAGAGCTTCTGTTTTGAATTTTCTTTGCAGTGTAACATTAATTAATAGCTGTATATTACACTCAAGTAGATGAAGGATTGTCTGCTGGCTGGTAACTTTTAAAGTAGAATTTAAGTAATAGCTTCAAATTGGTCAGGGTATGTATAAATCCACTGTATCTGTGCATTTAAATGTATCTCCATTTCTGCACTGTGTACTCAGTAGGAAAATCAGACTTTGTTGGAAAGCTTGTAAATATAAATACCAAGGTTTGGAACCTTTTTCAAGTGATAAATCAACTCCTTTGAAATTCCAGGTGATTTAGGAACATTTTGCCTAAGTGTGTTTAAGGCTTTGAAGAATTTTTTTATGGAAAAAATAATGTTGTTTGGTTGTTTTTATATTTATGTGTGTATATATATAGACACACATATATATATTTTAAAAATATTTATTTAAGAGAAACTTGTCTGAGTATGCCATATTCTTATGAGAATCAACTGGGCCCTCCTATCTAAACAGCCCCAACTTAAGTTATGCTGTTTGACATACATCTATTGGTGGAAATTTACCCTGATTTTAGTGTAATCTCATTTAAAAGTAGCACAGTAGGCAACACTGAGGTTCTTAAAGTACTTTTCAGGGGCACTGGCTGATAAACCATCAGTACCTGATGCAAATTTTTCCTCTTGGTTTGTATTTTCTTTGCTGAGTGTATTTGAATTGATATGTATCAAACTATATATTTTGAATGGTTGTGCCTTCCATACATGGCAAAGGATATATTGTCATTTTATATGGGCTGGACAAGAGCAGGACTCCTCATCAGATGGGTACTATGTATTTCAGGGCAGGATTTTGCTTTTGAATGTTCCATTTGCATTAATTGCCCTAAAGTTCATTTAAAGTTTTAAAGTTCATTTAAAGTGTCAATCCCCTGACTGTCCCATTGGACAGTGTTGATCTTTCTAACAGTTTTTCCTGTAGCTGATGCTATTTCCTCTCCTGTATATCATACTTAGGTTTGGAAGGATGCTGCCACACAGATTTTCTTCTCCTTATCTGCAGCATGGGGAGGCCTCATTACTCTCTCTTCTTACAACAAATTCCATAATAATTGCTACAGGTATGTGAGTGTGAATTCCATAGGGCTTATTAAACAGGTCTTGTCCAAAACCAGCTGTTTTCTAACTTGCAGAAATCTAGTTTGAAAGACCTTGGTCTCCTCCCCCTTTCCTCCTCCCCCTTTCCACCCCCCCCTTTCCGCCTCCCCCTTTCCTCCTCCCCCTTTGCTCCTCCCCCTTTCCACCCCCCCCTTTCCGCCTCCCCCTTTCCTCCTCCCCCTTTGCTCCTCCCCCTTTCCACCCCCCCCTTTCCGCCTCCCCCTTTCCTCCTCCCCCTTTGCTCCTCCCCCTTTCCACCCCCCCCTTTCCGCCTCCCCCTTTCCTCCTCCCCCTTTGCTCCTCCCCCTTTCCACCCCCCCCTTTCCGCCTCCCCCTTTCCTCCTCCCCCTTTGCTCCTCCCCCTTTCCACCCCCCCCTTTCCGCCTCCCCCTTTCCTCCTCCCCCTTTGCTCCTCCCCCTTTCCACCCCCCCCTTTCCGCCTCCCCCTTTCCTCCTCCCCCTTTGCTCCTCCCCCTTTCCACCCCCCCCTTTCCGCCTCCCCCTTTCCTCCTCCCCCTTTGCTCCTCCCCCTTTCCACCCCCCCCTTTCCGCCTCCCCCTTTCCTCCTCCCCCTTTGCTCCTCCCCCTTTCCACCCCCCCCTTTCCGCCTCCCCCTTTCCTCCTCCCCCTTTGCTCCTCCCCCTTTCCACCCCCCCCTTTCCGCCTCCCCCTTTCCTCCTCCCCCTTTGCTCCTCCCCCTTTCCACCCCCCCCTTTCCGCCTCCCCCTTTCCTCCTCCCCCTTTGCTCCTCCCCCTTTCCACCCCCCCCTTTCCGCCTCCCCCTTTCCTCCTCCCCCTTTGCTCCTCCCCCTTTCCACCCCCCCCTTTCCGCCTCCCCCTTTCCTCCTCCCCCTTTGCTCCTCCCCCTTTCCACCCCCCCCTTTCCGCCTCCCCCTTTCCTCCTCCCCCTTTGCTCCTCCCCCTTTCCACCCCCCCCTTTCCGCCTCCCCCTTTCCTCCTCCCCCTTTGCTCCTCCCCCTTTCCACCCCCCCCTTTCCGCCTCCCCCTTTCCTCCTCCCCCTTTGCTCCTCCCCCTTTCCACCCCCCCCTTTCCGCCTCCCCCTTTCCTCCTCCCCCTTTGCTCCTCCCCCTTTCCACCCCCCCCTTTCCGCCTCCCCCTTTCCTCCTCCCCCTTTGCTCCTCCCCCTTTCCACCCCCCCCTTTCCGCCTCCCCCTTTCCTCCTCCCCCTTTGCTCCTCCCCCTTTCCACCCCCCCCTTTCCGCCTCCCCCTTTCCTCCTCCCCCTTTGCTCCTCCCCCTTTCCACCCCCCCCTTTCCGCCTCCCCCTTTCCTCCTCCCCCTTTGCTCCTCCCCCTTTCCACCCCCCCCTTTCCGCCTCCCCCTTTCCTCCTCCCCCTTTGCTCCTCCCCCTTTCCACCCCCCCCTTTCCGCCTCCCCCTTTCCTCCTCCCCCTTTGCTCCTCCCCCTTTCCACCCCCCCCTTTCCGCCTCCCCCTTTCCTCCTCCCCCTTTGCTCCTCCCCCTTTCCACCCCCCCCTTTCCGCCTCCCCCTTTCCTCCTCCCCCTTTGCTCCTCCCCCTTTCCACCCCCCCCTTTCCGCCTCCCCCTTTCCTCCTCCCCCTTTGCTCCTCCCCCTTTCCACCCCCCCCTTTCCGCCTCCCCCTTTCCTCCTCCCCCTTTGCTCCTCCCCCTTTCCACCCCCCCCTTTCCGCCTCCCCCTTTCCTCCTCCCCCTTTGCTCCTCCCCCTTTCCACCCCCCCCTTTCCGCCTCCCCCTTTCCTCCTCCCCCTTTGCTCCTCCCCCTTTCCACCCCCCCCTTTCCGCCTCCCCCTTTCCTCCTCCCCCTTTGCTCCTCCCCCTTTCCACCCCCCCCTTTCCGCCTCCCCCTTTCCTCCTCCCCCTTTGCTCCTCCCCCTTTCCACCCCCCCCTTTCCGCCTCCCCCTTTCCTCTTCTCTCCTCATGTGGGTTGTGTTATTGTTTCTTTCATCTTTGTTGCTTTTCTCTATTGTATGTTCTCCCCAGGGCATAATCTACTAGTCTCAAGATGAGCTTTATGCTTATTATAGTCCCTATTGGCTCTTCATTTTCCAAATCAGCAGGTTTAGGCTGATTCAGGCTGTCTGGGCAGCTGTCAACAGCTGTGAGCAGTGGTGTGGTATGATGTTAAATCATGTTAAATCTTCAAGACTACAGGAAAAAATGTGGTGTTAACATGCATGAGTTTAATCTGTAGTTTCCATATATGTGATTCTTAATCTTCTAAATGTTGGTTGTTTTTTGGTTTTTTTTTCAATTACTCTTAGCATGGTTTTACATGTACAGGATTACTTCATGTTAAATCATGTTAAATCTTCAAGACTACAAGAAAAAAATGAATGTGGTGTTAACATGCATGAGTTTAATGTGCAGTTTCCATATATGTGATTCTTAGTCTTCTAAATGTTGGTTTTTTGTTGCTTTTTTTTTTTTTTTTTCCCAATTACTCTTAGCATGGTTTTACGTGTACAGGATTACTTTACATTGTGAAATTTAAACTCATTTTTATTTGAAATCACTGAAGGTTTAATCTTCACAAGTAAAGAAGTCACTGTTCTGGTGGCACAGTCTAGCTTTCCATCAAAAAATGTGCCAGACAAATGTCTGCAGATGTTAAAAACGAGAGCAAGGGGCATTAGTAGAATGCTTCACTGCTATTTTGTTGTCTTTAAAGCCAATCTTGTTTCTGCTGAAGAAAACCTTTTCTGATTTCTGCAACAGCAAAGGTGCTGATTCAGGACAGCTGACAGCCCATCTAGTCCCTGGATGTGCTGTCAACTTCCCTGAATCAAGACTTGAAAGCACAAGCTCCTTGGAATTTGAGCTGCTCTATCCCATAGTTTCTAAATAGTGTAAACAAAACACATACTTTTGAAAAAAAAAAAGTGGATCACAGCTTTAAAGAGGAATTAAAACCCCATTTCCTAGTAGTATTTTAAAGTAATTTAATATAATTAAATTAATAAAGAGCAGTGCTGTGTACTCAGTGCCTCCCACCCAGCAACCCTTTGGGTCCTATTTTTGAAAATGCTTGTCCTGAGCTTTGATTTATATATATTTTGTTGTTGATGAATGAATACAATCAGAAAATCAGGGCAAAAAATGGGAGAAGTCTCACATGATCTTTCTGCATGTAACTCAGCAATGTTCTGTGGAGTCTGGAAAATGTTAATGGAAATTTTGAATTAAATACATGGTAATGAAGTATGAAAATCTTACAGATCTGATAGTATCTACGTGCTTTACCTGCGTTAGAGAGAGATATGGGAGACTGAAGCAGGAATAATCAGAAAAGCTTAGTACTTGTAATCTTTCTAATTTCACAACACATTTTGAATCCTGAAATGAAGCATGACTAAGTTATTCTTCATTTTTTATATTAATTACATTCTAATACTGCAGATAAAACGGTAGTTTTTCAGTTAAGTCTTCATTTTAAACATTATTAAATAATCTGTAATTGCAGTAAATTTACATAAATTAACTTCATAATGCATACCTGAAATATTTTACTTAAAACTTACCTGGGTTTATGGAAGAAGATTAACACATGATGCTTCCAAAGAGAAGGTAGTATTTATTTTTTTCTGTAAAACTGATGAATTAACCTGATTTTTCATGTTAAAAGATGCCATATTAGAGATTCCAGATATTTGCCAGCTCAGTGAGGTTCCTGACAGCTTTTTAGGTTGTATTTCATTCTGTTCCTGACAAACATAGCAGCAGGGACTAGCAATTCTAGCCAGCTTGTGAAAACCCAGCATTTAAATGGAGTGACAAGTTTGTTCCTAAGTTGTGGTAGTTGAAGGGGAAGTCTTCTGGACATGGACATTGTGAAGAAAAAATAAAAATCCCATCAGGAATGTGATAATTATGCATGTGGATCATGAGGGCTGGTTTCCTGCCAAGTCCTACGAACTCACCCAGGATGACACTTGGGTGTGGATTTCTTGAGATCCCTTCAACAGCAGCAATGGAAAATTATACCAAGGAATCCTCTACAGGTGGGCAGGGATTTAAATGAATGCTGCAAGGTATGGAAAGCTTAACCCTTACATATTGTGTATAAATGCAAGAAAGATACAGGAAAAAAGTCGTCTTACCTGGATGGTGGTGGTTAGTCCATATATAATGCAGTGGTGGTGGTTAGTCCATATATCTTCAGTGAGCAGAAACCCACATTGGGCAAAGAGTAAAATACACTGTTAGAAATCATGTCATCATTGTTACCCTCTTTGGAGACACCAGGAGCAGAAGTGCTTTTCTCCCCCTGTGGCCTCCTATATGGCACATGGGTAATGGAAGTTTGCACAGCTGGTTACTGGTGGTGGTGTGGAGACTTTTGTCATCTCTGATCAGCATCAAATGTACCTGGTAAGTGTACAAATCTACCCTCACCAACATTGTGTCTTGCTTTTTGTTTTTCCTTTTCAGGGACACATTGATAGTCACATGCACCAACAGTGCCACCAGTATATTTGCAGGCTTTGTCATCTTCTCAGTTATTGGCTTCATGGCACATGAGCTCAAAGTGAATATTGAAGCTGTGGCAGACCAAGGTAGGGGATGCTGCCATCTCCTTACTTAGGTACCTGGTGGCACCTTCAGGTCTATTATTAACGTTGGAGGTGGGAAAAATGGTTTCAAATTGGAGTGGATTAGTAAACCACTTGTAGGCATTTCTGTATGGGAAGAAGTACACTGGGAAGTCAAGGTATTACTTGAAGCCTCCTTTGCACTTGTTTGATAAGAGAAGGCTGCAAACTAAGACTAATTTCAAATCTTCATGTAAATGATGGAAGGGGAGGTAGGGTGAGATGTCTCCTTCACATACTCTAAGTGGTGAGTGGTCTTCTCATTTGTCTCAGCTGCTCTTTGTAAACCCTTTTCAAGGTAAAAGGTGTCGTGATGGTGGGAATCTTGGATGAGAGGATGATGGGTTTCACAATGTGGGGAGTGGGAGAAACAGGGTGTAGGAGGTGGTTTAAGCTTCTGAACTGTGGGGTACAAGGAGCTGCCTCCATGGGGAAGAAAAAGATTTCTGAAGAACTGATTAGAGGGTCTTGGTTAGTGAAGAGAGGTGGTTACAAATGGGGATCTGAAAGTTTTTGGTTGGTAAAGCTGAATGGGAGTGAGAAGACGTGACTGATGAGAGGACTGATGCTGTCATGTATGATTTAGTATGAAGGAGTGGGAGATAACAAGGGAGGACCTTTCAGGATAAGAATCTGAAAAGTTTAAAGTTTTGTAAAAATCTGATGGGATTATAGAGGGATAATTGTTACCTTAGTCTGGACCTGCATTTTCTGCAAAAAGTGCAGCACTTTGGCTCCAAGTCACCCAACTCCCAGAGCTTTGAGATAATTTGGAACTGTGTTAAAAAGACACTTATTTTAAAATAACTTTGTAATAAATTGTAGCTGTGATTTTCCTGCCTAAGCTGCTTCTGTGAGGTGTTGTATTTGCTTTCAGCACAGGTACAGATGTTTCCAAGCACTGAAGGGAAGTGGTTAATAGCTTCTCTGTGAGCCATGAGGATGGTTCCCAATGTTAACCCCCGCCCCCCTAAGATAGCACAGAGCAAGAGGAGGCTCTGAAAGGGTGTTTCTCACTCTCTGCATTGATGTGAAGACACTAAATGCTCTTCTGACAGGTTACTTGCATGGATAGATTCAGCTCCATCTGAGGAGCTACATGTAGCCTAAGGTACATGACTGGCAGAACATCATGGTTCAGAAATTGCAGCAGTGGGTTGACAACAGGGCACTGAAACTAAGAAAATGTTCCATGGTTTCTGGATGGTGATGCTCATAGGTCGTTCTGGACCAAGAGGTATAACCATTCATCTGCATTTGACAAAGTTGTGGGAGCTAAATGGAGAACAGGCAACATGAGGAGGGGACACAGAAATCCTGTAGTTGTAGGAAAAAGAGCAGGTGAAGCATTATTTATTTATTCTTGAAAAATACCTTTGCTCAGAGCTCTGTTTCTAGCCATTTATTAGAAACAAGCTGCTACAGGTGAAAGGAGGAGAACAACAGAGGAGGGAACAAGATGTTGCTGCTGGTTATTCCTTCTCTCTAAACCAAAACATGGGTAATCCCACAGATTTTGCAGTACTTCTCACCTCAGAGAGGCAACTGCAGAGGCTGGGTCATATTAGATTTCTGCAGCTCCTTCTGTTGGCAGCCCAGATGCTGAGGTGAGGGGGAGCCTGTGAGCTGCAGTTCAGTCACAGGGAGTTGGTCTGAGGCTTGGAGCAGTTGACCTGTGGTGGAATAATTGCAGTTGAATTAGCACATTGAAAAAGCAGACTTAAAAAAGCAGACTTGGCAAGTGGGGAAAAGAGCCAGCTCTTGTCCTTTCCTACCTTTTTTTTTTTGTTGTTGTTTGTTTTTTGTTCTAAAGTTGTATTTCATTTTGCAATGAAGAAGAAAACAGCTAAAATTATGGTAAAACATGATGTCCTCTCAATGAGTGAAGTTGCTAATGGAAATAAGAAGGGTTTTTTTTATTTTATTTTTTTCCTCCTAAAATATTAACCTGAAATACCCATTTATTTTTTTTTATTGTTTTCATTTAGAATTTTCTTTTCAGGAAAACATAATGTACCTGATGAAAAGAGCAAAACACTTTTCATGCATGGACATGCAGGGACAATCTGTGTTCATCCTGCTCTCTCAGTTTGGTTAAGAACATATTTCAGCTGAAAAATTCTAGTAATTTGAAATGAAAATTCAAAGTAATTTTTTTTTGCTTCAACACACGTACAATCTTTGGAATTTTCCTGGCTTTAACAGCCCTCTAGAAAGAGTTCCTAACCCCCCTAAATCTCTGAAGGTGGAGAGGGTGGGAGCCAGTTTCCCTGTGATTGTTTCCCCATGCCTGGATGCTCCCTAATGTGTGAGATTTTTGAGAGTTAAGAGAAGCTGAGATGGAGAGATGTGCAGTTTCATATTCTCTAATTAAACTTATCCCAGAAGTGTGATTAATGGGAACTCATTATTGTGAGGCTTAATTAAACTTGTACATGCAGGAAGCTGGTGCAGACAGAGCCCTTATCTCTGATAGTCAAGAAGAAATCTGTAGTCAAGAGACCAAAGGACACATTCATGAATACATAGTAGTTCAATATGCAAAAGCCATTTTTCTGCAGCACATTTTAAGGGCAGCAACACTTATTGAATCCTGTATGGAGTTTTATCCTGTTGTTAATGCTCTTACTTGTTTTCTGTTCAGAAGGAACTCCACACACTTCCCAGCTTGCCCATGGAGATTTCTTCCCATGCTGCCAAGAGTGTTTTTCTCAGTATGTGAGAAAGCAACAGTGTTCTCTTCAACAGAAACAGCAGGAAGGGCTTTAGGAAAAAGGATCCAATAATCTAGATTAGAACTGGCCAGGATGGAGTGAGTTTGGAGCCCCTTCTCGTGGGTCATGCAATCAGAACAACTTGGCTCTCAGTTGTATCTCGCTTGATGGGAAACATCCTTCAGAGCCTTTGGAGTGGGGCTCCTTCAGCTGGGATAAGTAGAGAAGTGCCATCTGCTGTAATGCTCCCACCACATTCCTCCAGCCTTTTCTCCCAGGCAAATCTAAGCATACTTGTACAAATATTTTTTTCTTTACAGTCAATACAAGTTATAGTGCAAGACATCAAACCAATAAAGACAGGAGAATTCCTAGTCCAGGGTTTAGGGGACCCCCATCTCCTTATTTTTTCTGCTGTGCATGATTTCAGAATTTCTTATGGATTTTAAAAATTATTTAGAGATGTAGTAAAGAATATATTTGTTCAGCTATAGATAGAAATAGATATATACAAACAGAGATAACACAGTAGTTTTTATCTTGTGTCTGGTATCAGCTCTGTGCATCTGTTATGTTCTTTCCATTTGGCTGTGAGCTGAGGAGATAAAAAAGAGTATTTTCTGTTCATTCTGTAGTACTGAGGTGGGTGATGGCTGTTTTGCTCTCAGGCTGGGTTGCTAATTAGCAGGGCCTGCTAATTCTGCAGCTTGGGAAGTAGTGTATGTGTGTTTTGAAACTTACAGTCAAGACACAAACGATTAATGTGAGGCTGAAGTCTGTAATGGTTCGAACTTCCTGTAAACAGGAGAGACTGAATCTGATCTTTTTTATTTTTATCAAGCTAAGTAATATTGTATTATACTTGGAAACACAACTCTTCACTTCTTCCTCTTATCCATTCAGTCAACAATGTGCAATATCACAGCCTTCATTTTTCTCATTTCTAGGTCCTGGAATTGCTTTTGTGGTTTATCCAGAAGCCTTAACCAGGCTTCCCCTCTCTCCCTTCTGGGCTATAATCTTCTTTTTGATGCTTCTGACACTTGGATTGGACACCATGGTAAACTGATTTTGTTTCCCCTTCTTTTCTTCTTGTTTTTTCCTGGCTTATTTGTTTGGAGGACTATGAGTTTCCTCGTTGTTTTCCCTGTGGACAGGGAACTGCTTTGCAAAAAGAGGAATGAAGTGGGGCTGAAATAATTGGGGTGAAACTTTGGCGTTGACATCTGAGCATTTCACACCTAGGATCTTGAAATACTCTTGTGTTTCAGTCCATCCAGTTGGATCATCTTGTGTACATTGTGCACACTGAAATGATTCCTGTTCCTTCTCTCTCCCAGTTTGCCACTATCGAGACCATCGTGACCTCCGTTTCCGACGAGTTCCCCAAATACCTACGTACGCACAAGGCACTGTTCACTCTCGGGTGCTGCGTCTCCTTTTTCATCATGGGGTTTCCTATGATCACTCAGGTAAGAAAAGTCTTTGAGCATCCCTGTCTGTCCCCAAGCCCCCCTCTGGTGGCCGTTCTCCTCCTCTGCAAGTCGTGAACAGCCTGGATTCTGCCGCATGTGCAAAGACACCGGGTGAGCCTGAAAGACTTTTTTAAATGGATGCTCTGACTGGGATACATCCATTCTTCCCAAAAATCAGACTCTTCAGTTTTCCCCTAGCCTAACTCTCCAAAATAATAATGCAAATTAGGTATTCATTTAAGAAGGGAAGGTTTTATGTCAGAAAAACATGCACACTAGTTTTGTGTGCCATCCCTTCCAGTTCAGATATAAACTGGTAGTCCTTGCAAACTGTGGAGTTAATAATGAATTTCTCATCTACTGCCTTCAGTGTCTTTTTTTCTATTCATTCCTCCAGTAATACAAACTCAGTAATTTCAAGAGGGGATGCACAAAATCTGTTTTACTCTTTTATTCATCCCTTTTGTCCCTTTCTCTTTCTTGGTCATCATCTCATCACCTACCAGCCCAGTTTTGGAGTTCCAAAGTCAAGGATGGATTCAGTCCTTTCTTCACTTGAATCTGCTGGTTAACATCTGCCCTGAAATAGATGAACTGGACTCACTGTTACAAAATTCCTAGTGTCAATGGCTATTTTGGTTTTGACATTGAATTAAATGGTTAGAGGCACTGGTGGAAGGGCTGCTCACAGTTCAGTCCTTGATCTGAAAGGACCGAAGCCAATGTCTTCCCAAGCTGTGTTAGTTACCAGACTCAGGTGTACCCTCTGCTGTTCTACTTGTTGGTTTTGATAATAATTCAGCCAGAAGGAAGAAACTATAGTGCAGCATGAGCCTGTGTCAGGTCACTGTTTGGATGCTCTCTGGAGATAGGCAGTCCTGGCTCCTGTCCATTTTACCTGCCCTAATGCCAGTCAGAGTTGTGACACACATGAAGAGAGACACCAGCTATATCCCACATGTAATGGCTCTTTCATTCTTTTTTTCTTTAGGGTGGAATGTACATGTTGCAGCTTGTGGATACTTATGCAGCCTCTTACTCTCTTGTCATCATTGCCATCTTTGAGCTCGTTGGAGTTTCCTATATATATGGTAAGAAAAAATGCTGCTCTTGAACAACCCATGGCAAAGTAACATTTTAGCATATGGTGAAGTAGTTGGTAATGTGAAATTCTTACAGAAAGGAGTAACACTTATATCTTTAATAAAAAGCCTCAGAATTTCCTTGTTTTGAATCGAAGCATAATGAGACTTCATTACTATAGGATTCCTTTAAATACTTGTATACAAAAGACTTTCATGTAGTCTAATGTCCCTTTCCCACCAATAACCTAAAGCAAATGCTTAGAGATGAGTGTAAGAACAGACAAAGCATTTTGTGATGCTTCTCTGGGGGCTCTTTCTCACTCCAACAATTTTAAGGTCAGAGACTTCCTGAGCCACAAGTGGTGTCTTTGCATTTAACAACTTTGGAAGGATTTAATTTCCATGTACATATCCAGTCTTTCCTTTAGCCAATGTCTGCAGCACAGAATCATGACTGTGCAGCGACTCAGACTGATAAATTATGCACAGTGGCAACACCAGTTATATTGATTTACGTTGACATGCATTAAATTATGAGGAAGATCCTGAGCTAGCATAAAGCAGTGAAACTACCTTGCTGCTACTGTAGCTACATCAGTTGATGTCAGCTGGTGATTTGCTCCAAAACTTACCCAGTGCTTTCAGAAGATTGATTCTTGGAAATGTGAGATCTCAGATGGTTGTGGTAGGAAATGTGAACATCTCCCTGCATAACAGATGCTTAATCTATGTCTGGAGTGTGGTCTCACTTAAGACTTGCCTTCAAAACCAGAGGAAGATCTGGATCTCGGTGTTAAAGATAAAAAAGGTAAGGCTGTTTCCACTGTTGCTGTGGACAGGAATGAATTATATATGATGTATCAGCTAGACAGGAACAATCCCAAGATGTTCTGTTGGAGATCCATTTATAGCAGCTCTTCTGCTGTGCACTGGATACTTACATCTACCCATGTTGTGGTGTCCACTCTGTAGTATAAATACATTTAAAGATCATATGTGCTTCAAAACATGCAAAGTTCATTGCTCTTGATTGAGAAATGAATGTTATAGACAGGACAGGGAATCAGCCCTTCTTTGTTTTCTGTAATTGCCTGGAAATACAGAAGTGTATTTTTTCTTCACTGACACCCAATCTGGTGAGCAGGCCTGAGTGGGTGTAAGATAAATCAGATCTGACCTCGTGAGGAAATGTTACAGAATCCAGCAGGAACAGCCAAAACACTGAGGACCTGAGTGTAATGCCTTGAATCCCCTGAAGTGGAGAGTTGGGTTTGGGGGATTATTTAGCAGAATTCCCGGTTTGAAAATCAGTGCTGGCAAGTTGTGCCATTGCTCTGTGCTTTGGTTTCCCGTGCAAGATTTGCCCGTTTCCTCCCCCATTCCAACCAGGTTTAACATTTACCTGTTCCTGTGGAAACACCACTGGGTACATGTCACCTGAGGCATTAGCATCTGGTTATCTTACCAGTTTCCCACCTTTCCTAAAATTGGTACAATTCCATAAAAGATGGTGAGTGGCAATGCTCAAGAGGAGTTACAAGGGTTTGTTGGTTTTTTTTTCCCCCCTTTCCCCTTCTCCTCTGCTTGTTGAGAGCATGCCTGAAGCACTCAGTGTCACTCTTCCTGGCCAGCAGCATGTCCAGCATCAGCAAAAAGATTGTCCCCTTTGAAGCCATTGCCATCTGGGTGCAAGATAAACATTCCTTGTTTCGAATATTTTTTTAAATAACCCCCAAACTGCTTACATTTCTTCTGCAAGTTTTTCAGTAAGGATGAAGGTAAAGAGGGAGGAAACAGTGGTTCTGTTCCTTCTCTGAACACTGTGTGGCAGAAGCACCACAAACCTGTAGTTGTGCACTAATGTTTTATTAGGCTTGTCAGCAAAATTGCTCTGGCCAGTGTTTGCTTTTCCCAGCAAGCTCAGTATCCCTTCAAACACCAGTATTTATGAAAAGTATAAAATAATACAGAAATAAATGTAGTGCTACAAAAGAAGGACTCGAATAGAAGAGAATATTTTTACTTATATACAGCTTAAATGTGATCAGACTGCCAATTACAAATCACTCTTTGCATGCTTTCTGTACCATCTGATTGTTAATCAGCAGGTGTCAGTAAAGCCTTTGATACCAACTATTTCAAAGATTATCCTCTGGGATTAACCTTTTGTAGACTAAAGATCTTCCAGTCTTTTACACAATAACTTCAACAATTTAGCTTTGCAATCATTATCTCCTTCACTAATGTATCATGGTTAGTCTGACTGCATTAAAGCTACTTTTCTAAGGACTGTTCTTGGGAATGCAGCTTTTATATTTGTGATTTGCATGTTGTAAATACAAGTAGAGCTGCTGCTCTTGTTATATTCCTTCAAGCAGTGCTTAAAATTAGCATAATATATTTTCAAGCTCTGACAACTGCTGTTTTACACTCTGCTGACACCTTTCTCTATAGACACACACTCTTCACAGCAAGCAGGCTGGCACAATTGTGGCAGGTGCTTTTATGATGAAATAAATCTGTCTTTAGTTCTCCCTACATGTTCTGCTTGCTGAGCTGGTTGAGATTTTTCAATTAAAAAGAAACAGACTTGGTTATTACTTTGCAATCATTTATTTTTCAGTAGAGTCAGTGCTACATAATCCAGTCAAATGATGTTTCTTTTATTTCACATGATAATACAGATCCAGTTGTTTATATTATGATGCATGATTGGTAAAGAATCTCTTAGAGCTGTGGGTATTAATTTAATCATCAGCATAATTCCCACTGTTGCATTTTGTAACGTGAAGCTAAATACCAAGATCCTTGTGTTTGAGCAAAACACTGTTAGAAACTGCACATGCATGACCTTAACTTTGCTCATGCTCCTTCTGGATCTGTTTTTTGACGGTCTGGGAATGTTCATTGTCAGAGTGAGTGGAAACTGCTGCAGTGTGTCTGTAGAAAGTGTTACTAATTCTGAATGTTTTACCTGTAGCAGAATATTGAAGTAGTTGTCTGTCTCAGTTTGCATTCTCCTTTTTAATGGATTTTATATCTGCAGCACTTATGAATGCATCAGCCTACTTCAGAGAGTGGAAATTGAGATATGGAATATAATGTATTATTTATTTTCCCAAGTTACTCAGCAGGCCTGACTGATCTGAGAGGGAGACCAGCCATGCTGAGCTGTAATCAGCATTCTAGTTAACTAACACATCCTCTGTGTTTTCCTTGGAACTTAATGAACCTGTTTTCACTCTTTCACTAGGAAAGAGTGTGATCCCAGTGTCTGTTTGAATGCATTTGGCTCTTGAACTTCTAATGTCTGAAGCTGTGAATATCTACCAGCAATTCCTAGAAGGAACAAAATTTTTAATTGGAATTTCAACCAAATCTGTGCAGATTTGCATGAAGCTTGCACAAATTTTGGGAGCCGAAACTATCTGGTTAGGTACAAGCCTCCCTTTGCAGCAGCAAGTGTGGCTGAAGTAGAGGCACTTGGATGAGTTTTAAACTCTGTGGAAGGACCCTCCAAGCCCACACCTTGTGCTTCTGCAACTAATTTAAAATTATTCTAGTTCCCACCATGTCAGGCTGCAGTGATGAGCACTGTGTGAGCACCTCCCATGTAGTTCCCTGCAGTGTGTGCACTGAACTGCAATAAGCAGGTGAATAAAACACAGGGGCAAATAATTCTGTTGCAGCAAACATCTCCTTTCAGGTCTGTAATAACAGGGACCCTGGGGCCTGGGGTCAGGCCGGGCATGCAAAGCTGTGTTACAAAATGGAGAAGCACGTGGTGAGTCAGGTGGGTGCTGAAGTGCAGTGATTTCATGGGTCAGAAAAGTTACAGGTATTTTACAGAGAAGAGCAGAGGCTTTCTGAAGAACATTTGCACTAGTCAGTGAAAAAGAGGGGGAGAGACTACAGGTAGAGGGAAAAATAAGTGACATCTGGGTCACCTTCTGTTTGTTTTCTAAGCTGCAGGTTATTCTTTTCCTTCCTCCTAAATACAGTTCTTGCAATTCCATCTTCTTGATTAATTTCTGAATTTTTCTTCTATGTTTCTTATTGTTACAGAGGTTTTTTAGCTTTTCTCTGACATGCTGTCTGCCTGAAGTGTCTTACTGTGCACTCACCCTCTGAGCTGGGCCTCGGTGGGGCTGCCCTAGCACCATCAAGCCCTGCTGCTTTCTTAGAGATGTATCAGAAGACAATGAATAATACACCATTGTTAATTTTTACCTTCTTAAGTCTTGGAACAGTCCATGGATAAACTTCTTGCTCCTTTATATCAACCAAAAGGCTTCAAAATTGGCTGGATCAATCCTGGGAATTATCCCTTAAAAGCTGCAGTAGCTGGCTGGAGTGCAATATAGACCTGAAACAGTTTATTCCTTTTGTTCCAAGAATTTCTTCACTGATTCAGAGACTTCTCTCCAAGATTTAAGCTCCATCCCTGTGCCCACGTCACAAAAGTTAAACTAAATGCTGTAGAATAATGTGTGGTAAAATTTAAATTACTGAGATGATCACCTGATTTGTTAGATAAAACTGTCCTGAAATGGAAAAGTTTGTGTGACAAAGGAGCTCAGCTTTTAACACCAGAGCTCCCTCTTATTATCATCACTAGAAAAACTGGAACAAATTTCAATTTTGTCTTTATTACTTTTGGATAAATTGCTAATAGCTGTGCTGAGCAGGGACCATTTACCTAAACATCTTTGCAGAACAAGGCTGAAAAGCTGCCTGGCTCTTATCAGGAGCTGCTGGGCCAGCACAGTTTATCCAGTCACAAGTCACGACCAAGGAGATAGCTGCAGAGATGGCTGAAATACCATTTTCCAATCTTGTGTGTTTTATTAACTCAAGCAAATTTGTAGATGCAATCAATACAACAATCTGAAGTACTAATGTGTCAATCGATCTGTTTGTTCGAACAGCATTGAATAGAATTTAAAATATTTACAGGTGTTCTCTAATACTTCTAAGTATTGCTTGCATATCAGTTGCAAAATAACAGGACATTATCAATTTCAGTGCTCAGTGATACAGTTGTACCCCAGACAGGCTGGTAGTAGCTGTAGAGAAGCTCAGATATTGCCTAAACTGACACAGATGATACAGAAATTAATGAGCCTCATCTCCACAGTGAAAAATAACAAGTATACAGATAATTGCATCTAACCAGTACCTGCCATTAATGCTTTAACCCCAAACTTACTGAACACTTAATCTCCATGTAAAAGCTCAATTTTGCTTTAATCTTTAGGAAGTAAATATTTTATTAGAATGGTTCCCACCATAATAGCCTCATTTTTTCCTCTGTGGTTAGTTTCTCCATTGAAGTTTTCAATAAACAAGTAGTTTGTTTTTGCAATTAGACACAAGGAAGTCACAAGAGCTATGTTGCAAATGGCACCTGATTTCTTTCCCCCCCTAATTGCAATTATGTTTGCTGTTTACAGGGTTGCAAAGATTTTGTGAAGATATAGAAATGATGATTGGATTCCAGCCAAGTAAATTCTGGAGAGTCTGTTGGGCATTTGTGACCCCAACTATTTTAACAGTAAGCAAAAACTTTGTAAATGTTGTCTTCAAAGAATTTTGGTGTTGTTTCTTCATCATTCATGATGTTTCTGAACCATAGTAATTAGATCTTAGATGCAGATACCTAGACACACACCTGTGTGTGCACATGTGTTTTTGCATGTATGATAGAATCATAGAATTGTTTTGGTTGGAGAAGACCTTTGAAATCATCTAGTCCTACTGTTGGTGTAGCACACTGCTTAGTCTGCCACTAAGCCATGTCCCTCAGCACCACATCTACACATCCTTTAAATACCTTCAGGGATGGTGACTCCACCACTGCCCTGGGCAGCGTGTTCCGTTGCTTGATAACTAACCCTTTCAGTGAAGCCATTTTTTTCTGATGTCCAATCTAAATGTCCCCTGACACAGCTTGAGGTCATTTCCTCTTGTCCTACCACTTGTTGCTTGGGAGAGGAGACTAACTGCCACCTCCCTCCCACCCCTTTCCAAACACTTGCAGAGAGTGAGGAGGCTGGACAACCCCAGATTCCTCAGCTTCTCCTTGCAAGATTTGTGCTCCTGACCATTCATCAGCTTCATTGCCCTTCTCTGGACATGCTCCAGCACTTCAGTGTTCCTCTTGTAGTGAGGGCCCCCAAACTGAGCACAGGATTTGAGGTGTGGCCTCATTACTGCTGACTATGGAGGGAACAATTACTTCCTTGCTCCTGCTGGCCACACTAGTGCTGGGAAAAGCCAGGATGCTGTTGGCCTGCTTGGCCACATGGGCACACTGCTGACTCGTGTTCAGCTATCAACCAACACCCCGAGGTCCTGGTGAAACTGATGGTACTTCTTCTGGGAGTGAGGGATGCTGCTGGACGGCTTTCCCTGCCAGTGCAAGATGCTGGGATGGCAAACCGCTGCATCCAGCTTTTTGGGGGTTTTATATACGCGTGTGTGTGACGTATGTGTATGTACATGTACACATGGAGGGGAGAAGAAATGATGGGGATCCTGCTGGCTGCTCTCAGGGGGAGAAAATGGGGAAAATGCTATTTTATGGAGTCCAAAGCTGAGCTAAGAGACGCGCTCCGGGCAGGCTGAGCTGGGAATAGGAGCCACAGCGTTTTGAGCTGTGGAGGTGGAAGGTGTTTTTGCAAAGGTGGAAACAGTTGTGCTCTCAGGATCTCCTGCAGGCCCCTGCAGCTTCTCTCTCTCTGTAAAAAAAATAATAACAACAAGAGAAATAAGACAGAAAGGCCCCTTGGTGCCCAGCCCAGGGAGCGCTGGATGGTGCCGCACGCCCGGCACGCTGGGGACAGGGTGACGAGAGGTGGGAAGGTGGGAGCAGCATCTCCCTGCCCCTGCTTCACTGGGACGGCTGGAAAACCCCTCCCAAGGGAAAAGCTGGTGGTGCTTGGTTAATTTTCCTGCTTCTTTTCCGTTTGCATTTCCGCCCCCAGCTCTGCAATGATCATTTACTTCAGATTTCAGTCTCTGGATCTGATGGCACGTTCTCAGTTTTCCATGGCTGTGCCTGCTGTTTTCAGGTCCAAGAGTCAAGGTATAATACCTCTATCTGCATTTACTTATCTGGCTCTCTAATAGAATATTTCCTTTACATTTGAACCTAAGGACAGATACCATCTGTCCTTAGTATGTCACGTCTTGGCACAATAATTAATGCTTTTAACCATTTCAAAAGTCTTCAGCTTGATGAGCCAGTATAAAACAACCAAGACATCTTTTACCATTTTTGTATGTTTGAGAGAACTGTCCTGAAGGTCCTCAGGCCTGGACCATAGGTGGAGAGAGGTTATGTTTGTGTAGGGTTTTAAAAACTCAACATTTCACAGCAGTGCTAGGTAGTTTCTCCAGGGATTCATACATTTTTAGGTAAAAGATAAGAAAAGTTACTAGAATTTCTGATAAGGTACACGTTTTGAAGCAGGGAAAGAAGCAAGGTGGTGACTCAATAGTCCGTTGCAGTCACTTCTTCCAGAGGAGCTGTATTTCAGCCTATGTGCTGGGAAGTTCTTGTATTTGTGCTGTTCTTCAGTGCAGCATCAATGTTGGTAAATCTTTTTTATTTCTGGGGAGTAAAAAGAGGTTCTCGATAAAGTTGGTAACTTCTTTTCAGTGTTGTTAATTCAAGAATGAGGTGCTTTTTTTTTTATTTTTTTTATTTTCTGGAAACTAAAAAGGTTTAGTTTTTTCAGACAGGAATGCTTGTGTGGAGGGACCAGTGAGTTTTGATTAGCTCAACAAAATCCTGAGTTGTGAGAAGAAGAATTTTCCTACAATGAGAACAATTTCTCTAAGGGGCATAATGAAGATATGCTACTTTTCCACATAGATTTTTCTTTACTGATTGTCTTCACTGAAGTGTATTAGTGCTGTGCATGAAAACCAGGTAGATTTACCTTTCCTATCCAGTCGCAACCGGTTTTTTGATTGTGACAATACACAGGTATAGTTTGCAAGTCCCTTTTTAAAAGTTTGAAGACATAACCCAGTTTGATCTATAGTATTAAGGTAACATCAAGAGCATTGTGTTTTGTTTAGTTGTTTATTTGTTTTTTTTATATAAATAAAAGCATGTGCACATGGGTTTTTTTTAATCTCCTTTTTTTCTTCCAATGGCTGTTTTCAGGATGCTGCCTTAGCCATGTTGTTACACCTGTGAAGGGACTTGTAAGGTTTTTTTTCCAAATTGCTCCTTCCTTTACTGATCAGGCTTTCACTCTTAGCTACTGCCAGTAATCACAATGAAGGAATAGGAAATTATGTTGTCTCTTAAGGAGAGCAAATTTGGAAAGCAAACAAGGCCAGTTCAAACTTGCATGTTCTGTTGTTGTTCCCTCCAAATGTAATATTTAGGGAACTTCCAGCTAGAAATAAATTGACACTGATCAGTTGTAATTCAATTTTTATGCAATGGAAACAGACAAAGCAAAACCAAGCAATACATTCTTTTCTATTATTGCTTCTGTAAAGCCAATATTTGATACATTTGGATAGTCAAATGTTAGACTTTCAATTACTCCATATCTCTGGCAAAAAAAAGACCTAATGGTGTTTATCTGTGCCTTCACCTGGTTATACTGCTATAAATCTTCTGTGTGCAATTATTGTGAGTGCAAGCATTTCCCAAAAGTTACTGAATTATGCACAAATCTAAGCAGACATATTGCTATTCATACAGTAAATGAAACCAAGTAACTTAGCACAATCACATTGGGTAAAACTGTCAATAGACCATGTAATAAAAAATGTTACTCTTGGGACAAGATTCTAATTTCAATTTTTCTGGCATTTGTGGGATTTTGCAAGATTTCCATACACTCATTAGATTCAGACTCTGCCCTATTCATTACAGCTTTTGGAGTGCCCTGCCTTAGCTGCATGTCCTATTGTCTCTATTCCATATACACCAGCTTGGTGTGTGGATACCTACCATCTGTTGCATAGTAGGCTTGGTTTTTGCTTGTTCAAACTTGTTTTTCCTTCCTTCTTTCCAGTTTATTCTTTGCTTCAGTTTTTACCAATGGGAACCAATGACTTATGGAGCTTACCACTACCCAGGCTGGTCCATGGTGCTTGGATGGCTGATGCTGGCCTGCTCAGTTATCTGGATCCCAGTGATGTTTGTGATAAAAATGCATCTAGCCCCAGGGAAATTTATTGAGGTAATTCTTCTGTCCTTTTTTTTCTGCTTTAAAATATACTCACAGGAAACTGTTCTATTTTATATGGATTTTTTGTGATATTAAATGGCTGATACTGCTAAGATGACTTTCTGGTAATGTACTTACTGTGTTGCAAAGAGAAGCTCAGTTGATTTAAAATGCAGACCTTCTCTTCCCCATCCCTCAAAAAATATTCTTTACTTGTTAAGTGACTCTTGTTATGAGAATTAGGAGGAGTTGGGAATTTCCTAAGCCCCAGCGTGGTGTTCCTGGCAGGAAGGTGTTCTCCCAGCTGGGCTGGCCTTGTTGCACAAGCAGCGTGTATCTGTAGGAGTGCTGGTGTGTGCTGTGTCACACGAGCCCAGCAGGGGTCAGGAGATGTCAGTGAGGAGTTGCCTGTTTGCAGAGCGTGAGATGGTCTGCACCCGAGTCCTCCAGGAGGCTGGACTTCATCAAGCTCAGGAATAAGACAGATGAGAGACCTCTTGCTCTACTGATCAAAATACTAATTATAAAACCTGGCTGGTAATCTTCCCCCACCTTATTCATCTCATTATTTTTCTTGAATAAGTTGGTCCTTTCTGGGACCTGGGCTTAAATAAAATCCCAAGTGGCACTTTGTTTTTCTGCCACTTTGTTGATTTTGCAAATCAGATTCCTGCCACTATCCCCAGCTACATTCCCTGTGCCCTGTTCCTGCCTGTTCCCAAGGCCACTCCCTGCTGTTCCCATCCCTCTGGCTCCTCAGTCATGGTACAGCAATGTTTGCTTCGTGTCAGCATTTCATCCCTTCCTTGCCTCCCCCTTATCTTCTGGAGAAGTTTGCTGCTTTCTCAGTTCTGCCCTCTCCTCCCTGCAGGCTGCTTGTGCTGCTGCCTCCTCAGGATAAGGAACAGATTCTTGTCTCCCCTTTTCAGAGCTGCTTTTGCAGTTCAGCTCTTCTGCTAAACCCATCGGGGCTGTTTTTTTACACCTCAAAAATGAAAAGGAGAGAAGTACTGAAATAGTATAGTCTTTTTGGTCTCTCAATATGTCATGCTACACATGCCTGAGGGAAAAGACCACGCTTTGCTGCTGCACACAGAGCAGAGGGATTTAATATTAAGGGGTGAGACACCCTAGAGAGAGAGTATCCAAGTACATGGTTGGCTCTATGCAACGAGGCCACTTGTCTGAAGGGCCATTCAGTCCTTGTGTAGTGCACAGTGGAGCACACAGGCCAGGAGACAACTGCTCCAACTGGGAATGAGCTCATATGAAATTAGACCGACTTGTTCATTGTCTCGTGAGTTTCTCTTGTTGAGACAAATTCTTCTGCTTCATATCTTCTGACTTACATATATATTGCCACAGAAATGGGGTGCTCTCCTCACTGTCCCTCTAGTAGTGCACACCAAAAAGTTGGGTCTGTTTTGAAGGGGCTTTTTCTGAAGCTATTTCAGCTGTAGCCCAGTATTTCCTGAACACAGAGTCTGCTGCATAAAATTATTATGGTTGATTTGGGAGGTAAGAGTTGCAAGCTGGTAATTAAGCAGAGATTAAAATAACTGATATAGAGGTCTGATTCACTTTATTAGGTAATAAACATATAATTGCTCCCTCTCAAGTCATCAGAAATATGTTTTCTTTCCTTTTTATCTGTAAATGCACCAATCAAATTATATATTCAATAAAGAAATCAATGGAAAGATTAGAATATTTTTGTTGTTTGTCAGGTTAACATTCTTCTCTTTCTTTTTTTTCCTGCAGATAGAAATGAAACATTTTGCCATCTCAAAATTAAAACCTTTGTTCGTTCATAGCACTATACTTCTTTTTGGTCATTTCTATGCTTTTGGGAAATATTCTAAACAGAAATCCAATTATTTAAATGCAGTTACCCACTGCTTAGACCATTGAACTAAGTAATTGTGCACATGTCCTTCAGTAAGTGAGCTTTGCAGTCTGTGGCCGTGGTTCTGAGCTCCCCTTCTCTGATGTGGGGGAGAATGTGTAATGAAAATCTCGGCACTTTATCCTCTATTAATCTTGCAAACTCTGTGCAAAACAAACACTGAGCAGTGGAGCATTGCAGGGCCACCATCAATAACCTGAAACGAGCCTGTGCCCTTCTGCATTGTAATTCTGCTCCCTAACTCCAAATGAGTCTCTCTTTTCTCTCCCCCACGTTGCAGCGGCTCAAGCTGGTGTGCTCCCCACAGCCCGACTGGGGTCCGTTTCTGGCCAAGCACCGTGGTGAACGTTACATGAATATGATTGATCCACTGGGAACCTCTTCCCTGGGACTTAAACTGCCAGTAAAGGATATAGAACTGGGGACCCAATGCTAATAATTATTACTTGGGTGGCAATAACACTGGCAGCCTTTTCTGATACGTGTATTTTTTTTCCGTTTTGTATTCCCGCTGTTTCTTCTTTTCTTTTTCTCAGGGCCTGAAAGTGGTTGCTTAGGAAAGTAGGATTTACCATTGCATGCCATAGGGAAGACCTAGCTAGACCACTTCCAGGTGTAGGTGATGCCCATGCCATGTTCTGTACCTGCTGAAATAGCAAAAGTATGTTCCACAGTGGGTGACATGTTTGTGTCACGTTCTGAAGACACAAAAGAAAGAAAAGAAACAAAATGCCACAGGAAAATTTTTTAAGGAAATGATGTGCAGAATTTGACCTGTTTCACACAAGCATCCTTGAAGCAGGTAGCTGTGATGGCACTAGGATTTTATTACCAATGTAATCAAGAGAAGTTAAGCCTGCAGATGGGATGGGAGCAAGGAAAGAAGGGGATCTCCTGTAGTCCTGGTAGAAATCCAGCATAAGTGGAGTCACTTTGTCTACACTGAGAGCAGGCCCTGACTCGTTGTGGCTGCACACTTCTTTTATGATTCATACTAACTTCAAGGGCCTGTTATTTAAACAAGTGGAGACCCTTTAAACAGCACACCAGGAAGGAATATTTGCCATCAGAATAGAAACATGGTAATTCATTTGATCTTTCCAGGTAGAGAACTGAAAGCAAAATTTAACTAATAACTTGAGGTTGGGACTAAGCTGTGTGATTGAGTCTAGAGTGGTTTGGAAATGGTGCCAGACTGAGGTGTGTGGGCATCACTGTTGGAAGTAATGTCATATATTTCTTTTGTTGATACCTGTCATTTCACTTAAAAATGCCTCAGTTACACGAAGTGTCTGAAACCTTGCTCCACGCTAAATGCAGCTGTGGTTTTATTCACTTCACTCCAATGTTCTGAACATAGTTTTCCTTGTTTCTCTGCTTTTGTTTACAGTATCTCCTCAAGAAGCCATCATATAATTTGTGCCTAAATTTGTATTCTTACAGTGGTAAGTGTAGTCTAGTTACCACCTGACAACAGTTATTTGAAGTTAGATGTGCTGTTCAGCTTTGTGACTCCCTGTTTACTCTCCTATAAACATCTTTATATAACCTTTAGATGATGTATTCTTCTCTTTCAACCAGTGGGGAAATAGCAGAACCCCACTTCTCTATATATTATATATATAACACTTAAATTCTTCAAAGCAGTGTTATCTCAGAAATGTACATAGGGGTTTTTTTTGTTTGGTTGGTTGGTTTGTGGATTTTTTTTTTGTTGTTTTTTTTAAATTATTATTTAAAACATTTTCAAGAAACAAAAGAACAAAAAACCACAACCACTGCAGTCATCCACACAGATGCAACCTTAGATAGAAAATATTTGATTGTTGGGGGAGAGGACAATTTATTAGAAGGCCATTATAACATTTTATAGCTATAGGACATCCTGAATCATTACATGTTAGAGATCAGATATAAGGGGTGATATCAATCCTAAAATTAGTTTTCTTACCTACTGGGCAGAGTAAAAATAGAGCTTTTTAAGAGTACATTTATTTACCTGAATAGAAAATTAGCCCAATTTATTGTAAATGTACTAGAATGAGGGAGAAAAATATATCTTCAATAATTGGGAAAACTGTAACCTTTACTATCTTGTAATATCCTATACATAAATATATGATATTTTTTAACAGTGATCAGTGTTCATGTAGTGTGTACTAGTGATGTTTTATGTCCCTATAAATATCTTACCAGTGTAGAGATAGTGAGCTTAGAGTAGTTTAGGTGTTTTTTTTCCTTCCCTGCACACATAACTGTAGTAGCCAGTAAATGTTCTTTCCTTTCAGGGGACTGTTTCTATCCCGTTCTTTTGTCTGTCTCTCGTCATATTACAGGGTCTCAGGTAACTCTTCAGTTCATGTGTGTCTGTAGATGAGTAGATGTGTTGTCTCATCCTGTTGAAGAAAACAAAACACTAAACCTTAATGTAACACTTCCACGAACTGTTAACTTATTTTCTCTCTGTGTGTGTATATATATCTGTATATTCAATATATTAATCATTTTGCTGAACATCCTCTTTCACGGGGCAGTTAGTGTTGCCAGTTCAAGGCACTGCTGGAGACCTTTAATCCTCACGCAGGACAAGCAAAGTGTCCTCAGGGGTTGTCACTGAGCAAAGTGAGTGCAGATTTTGCAACATTTTGTGCTGGTCCCTCAATCCCCAGAATCCCACTCCATGGGCTCTGTCAGTCCCTGTCTCGCCCGGCAGAAGGACAGGACTTTTGTGTGAGCTTCTCTGCCTTAAAGCTGTGTCCCCTTCCTTCAGCTTTGCCTGCTGTTTTAATAAGGGGCTTGTTACTCTTAACTTCTGGCTCTTGTTTTCCTGGCAGAGGTTTGAGAAGCCACACTCTGTTTGATGTAATGAAGAGTCATAAAGATGAGCTGGAACTTTGGCCCTCAGGTCTACTTGGGACTGAGGGGCTTTCTCTGGGTGAAGACAAGAACCTAACTCAGCATCTCTAGTGGGAATTAGGTATTTTTGTCAAGATAAATAGCTGTAGGCCTCTCTTTACCAGTATTATCTAGGATCTTAGTTTGATTTTTGGAGTCCAGGCCAGTTTCTCCTCACTGCTACTGTGATAAAATATGCATCCATGGGTTTGTTCCTCTTTTAAAGAACAGAAAACACACTCAAATAGCTTGACAGTTCTGAATCCTTTCACTTGGTAACTTATCTCAGGTCACGCATTGGAACTGGGATGAACTGATTGCAATAAAATTACCTCAGTGTAAGGATGTCAGTTACTGTCTACCTTAGGTATAAAAGAGATATTATTTGAAGTAGTACTGCTAGGTTATGGTATCTTTTCCTTCACCAAACCAGAATGCCTATGAAAAAATGAATTGCTTTCCATGATTTATGTAATTAATCTCCTTGGTTTTAATCGAGATGTTGTTCCTGTGCCTGCTAAATCATTAGCACAGAATTGGGCTGGACTTTGAAACTCTGAAAACAGATGATGGTGATTTTGTTCTAGCTGATATTTGTATTCAGCTTTAACCTCAGTTACTAGGTTTGCAAAAACATTTGGAGAGGGGGAGAAATGCATATAAAACTCACAAAAGGTGTTAATTTTTCACTGTATGTTGAAAGGAGATTCTTTTTCACACTGGACTTCTAAAAAAAAGTATTTTACTGGCCATGTATGAATGTTGAGATTAAGTAAACCAGCAGTGTCTTCTTTAAATGAGAAGTAATCTTGAAGTTTGGGAATGCACTTCATTTACCATCTTCTAAGAAAAGTTTGCATGTACTTTGATAATTTTCTAAAAATAAATTTAATAGCTAATTAAATACCAATAAAGATCTTTAAAAGAAAAAAAAAGGAGGGGAAAAAGCCATATTAGTAAAAATGTGATGTATGTACTTGCAGGTTTATCTATCTTGTGAGTAAAAAATGTTAAAATTTGGTGAAATGACTTATGTTGCACTTTTTTTTCTTTGAAAAGAAATTGAATTTCTGGATGAGCTGAGATGCATTACTGTATGCATTAAAGATAATACCTAATGCAAATGCTTGCCATCTTTAAATTCTTTGGGGTCTTCCTAATGTTTTTAATATGCAATGTTCAAACCTGTGTTTCAGCTAGACATGGCAGCACTTTGTTTCCAAAAGAAGTGTTTAACAAAATGACCTTTAATTGGGAAAGACTTGGATTGTCTTTATATGCTCTTTCAATTGGGTCAAAGTAGTCTTTTCCTTAGGTTCTGCTCCACTCAGCATGTTAGATGTGCCCAGCACTGAAGATCATTGCTTCTGATACACTGTGTGGCTATTGCTTCCCATGAAATTCCAACATCTGATTTATTTGAAATATCTTTGGTCTGTTTGAGTATATGTATCGTTGTATGGTTAATGTGATTTCTTGTTGGTTATGTTAAAGCAATTCCTTATTTGTGGCAGACATTGGTTTCCTATTGGTTTCTTACTCAGCAGCTTCACTTCTTGCAATCAGAGAAAGAGTTGTAAGGATTGTGGGTTGCAGGCAAGTGGCATTCCAGGGAGCTTCTCTGTTTTGCTAGTAACACTGCTGTCAGAAGCACCTGTTGCTTGGTTTGTAGCTAAATGGTGTGCATCTAAGGTACCTGTATAATGGTTGAAGCTTGATATTCCTGAGGGCCTCAGGTTGATGACTTGAGGAGGGGGAAGAGTTGGGGTATTTGGGGGTTCTGCCTTTGTTGCCCTCGGGCAGCCTGTCACCAAAGAGAGGTTATCCTGATGGGGTTCACATCATGTGAGAACTGGGCTGGACCTTATTGCTTGCAATATTATTATTTGCCCATCATGTTTAAGCACATCTTCAGGTAACCATTTGCCTTATCGCTGTCTTCCATTGTTCGGGAAATTATGGATCGACTAAAACCTGTTGTTGTCTGTCATTTATATTATGTAGTGTTACCTTGTAAGGTAGATGCTTAGCTGGTACAAATTGTCACAGCTTTGTTTGGAGCTGTGACCATTTACACCCGCTGAGAATTTGCGCCCTGTGTCCTATGGCACTTTATTAACAGACCCATCGCTGATGGGTTAAATCTTAATTACTTGCGTAATGTCATATATATATATAATATATTTACAGGCATTCTATGGGGTACTGCTGCCTATGGATAAAGATTTGTACCCTAACCAGGTCATTATAATTTTATTTTTTTTTTCATTAGCTATACGTGGAGAAGATCTATTATGTTACAAAGGATGCATCATATATATCTCATGTAGTGCATATTATAATGCTGTCTGTTGTTAATTTAAGAAATCATTATTCTTGAGGCCCTACCTCAGATTTTGTATTTATGTGTACAAATGCAATTTATTGTATTATATATTTGCCTATGATATTTGAATGTGATAAATTAAAATTATTCAATAATGTATGGGTTCTAAAGACTCTAAATAAATGTCCAGTGTTTAAAACAGACAATATATTGACATTTTTCTAGTGAATGAAATGTCTCTTTTTCCACTGCCTCCTTCCCCGCCCAAAACACACCACAAACATCATTCTTACTTAACACACAGCCTTAAGGTATCTGCAGAATTGATCCATTTGATTGTTAGAAACCTTGAGCAGCAACTGGAAACAGCCCTTTTGGGAATGGAGATATTGCACAGCTGCAGAAACAAGTATCAATTAGATAGTTGGATTCTTAACTATTTGAGTGCTCTGTAGCTTGTGGAATAGCTGATGGCTTAGCAGAGAGCCAACTGGATTTGCTTAAATCCTTCTTATGCTGTGAATCCATTCATCCCAAAGGTTGTTGAACTGTTAAAAACAACAGAGGTTCATATCATCTTAGGTGGAGATGCAAGTGAGAGGTGTGAGGGAAAAGCAAGTGAAGAAGGAAAAGTGTAAGGACACTGTTCCTGATGTGCTTTTATCTTTTGTTTAAAGCTGAGTTCTTGCAGTGAGGCAAGGACAAAGTGCCTCAAAACCTATGTGGAGAGCAGGTTCTCCCCTTCCCAGCAGCCTGCTGTGGAAATGGTGCTGCTCCAGCCGGTTTCACTGGTGGCAGACATGAGCTTCTGACAAGCTTTCCCCACGTTCAAGAGCTGAAGTATGATGTCTGATCACAAGGTGGCTTTGAAGCTGGTAACACAAAAGATACTAGGTGGTGCCACGAATGGCAGCAATTCTAGGCAAGGGCCTAATCCT
This sequence comes from Chaetura pelagica, assembly GCF_000747805.2. Lineage (NCBI taxonomy): Eukaryota > Metazoa > Chordata > Aves > Apodiformes > Apodidae > Chaetura > Chaetura pelagica. Next base: position 1,172,510 of record NW_009952971.1, on the reverse strand, counting down.
GAAGAGAGCTCAGGAGCTCTGTGGCAGGGCTGCTTCAGCAGTTCTGGTATTCGGTTCCACCCCAAAATTATTGTTTTCTGTCTGTAAACCTACAAACCCTCTGAGATGGGTGTGTGTGCAGATGAAGGAGATGTCAGGGCCTGATGATGAATGACTACAGTGCATCTTTGCATGAAAAAGGCAGATTTCATCTTGGAGAAGCTGGAAGTTACTAGCGAGCACCCTAAGAGAGAGAGGTAAGTGTCACTAGTCCCCTTTCCAGGGAGAAAAACAGAGGCACGTAGACTTGGTCAGGTCTCCAGAGTCAACCAATGTGTGTCACTGATACAATGCATTGATTCTGGAGCAAGGGACAGTCCTTTTCTATCACCAGTAGTCACTGCTGCTTTAAAGAGAATAATCCATGTTTTTTAACTTGGTTGCATGGATTTACTCCGGGCATGCTGTAAACTAAGGTGTGTTATTTCAACAACTGGAAGATAGGCACATCTTCTATTGCAGTGGTAGCAGATGTGCTTAGTTTGAAATCGTTTTACTCTTTTACTGAAATCCCTGTAATCAGGGTGCAGACTGAAGGGCACATCTTACACCAACTTGAGAGATGAATCTGTTGGAAAGTTTAGTTTAGGCTTTGCAGTCTTCAAATGTTAGCTAACCATGCATTTAGGAATTAAGAAAAAGCAGCTAGTATTGCTTCATGGCTGCAAGCAGGAGCAGACAAAAGGTTTCTCTTTGTAAGGCCTCCTTCTGGTGCAGTTATTTATGTTAAGTATAAACCTTAACGTGGATACTTTAAGCCTATTGGGCTGATTATATAGTCCTTTACAACTACTTAAGAGCTGGTGGGACAGATTTGGATACAGTTTTCCACTCCTCCCTTTACATCTACTCTTTTCTTAGTACTTAGGTGTAAAGTGCTGTTGCTAACTCTTTCCCCCTCCTGGCTGCAAAGTGGAGCAAGGGACAGTCCTTTTCTATCACCAGTAGTCACTGCTGCTTTAAAGAGAATAATCCATGTTTTTTAACTTGGTTGCATGGATTTACTCCGGGCATGCTGTAAACTAAGGTGTGTTATTTCAACAACTGGAAGATAGGCACATCTTCTATTGCAGTGGTAGCAGATGTGCTTAGTTTGAAATCGTTTTACTCTTTTACTGAAATCCCTGTAATCAGGGTGCAGACTGAAGGGCACATCTTACACCAACTTGAGAGATGAATCTGTTGGAAAGTTTAGTTTAGGCTTTGCAGTCTTCAAATGTTAGCTAACCATGCATTTAGGAATTAAGAAAAAGCAGCTAGTATTGCTTCATGGCTGCAAGCAGGAGCAGACAAAAGGTTTCTCTTTGTAAGGCCTCCTTCTGGTGCAGTTATTTATGTTAAGTATAAACCTTAACGTGGATACTTTAAGCCTGTTGGGCTGATTATATAGTCCTTTACAACTACTTAAGAGCTGGTGGGACAGATTTGGATACAGTTTTCCACTCCTCCCTTTACATCTACTCTTTTCTTAGTACTTAGGTGTAAAGTGCTGTTGCTAACTCTTTCCCCCTCCTGGCTGCAAAGGAAACTGCCCGCATGGATTGCAAGTATCCCTTCGGTGCCAGGCTTCCCAGGAATGTGAGCCTGACTTGTGAAATGAGGAGATTTTCCATCCCATGAGCTATGAGGTGGGTTTTTTGCAAGTGGAAGCACTGTCGTTTTCCAGCCTCTGCAGTTGAGCCGGCAGCTGAGTCCATGCATTCAGCTACAGTTAAAGTAACACTCAGCATTTGTAACTGCCTTTCATCCAGGGCAGGCAAACAGCCTCACCCCTGCTCTGAGAGGTCCTGGGCCTAGTCAAAAACACTCTGTCAAGCTACAAAATGCCACAAGCTTTGTGGCTGACACGACTAACGGTTTAACACCACACACTTAGCAATCTCACCATAATTTAGGTCAGAACCCAGAAGCACTCAGTGTCCAACTGAGAGTGCAAGAACAATCTTTCACAGGAGTGTGAATTGAGCTGAAACCCAGCTCGCTTGCCAGAACTAACGCCTCAGTCTTGCAAAAGTGCCATCAGATTTGATTTTTTTTTAATTGCCATGAATGTTCAGGAACACAGTTTTAATTCTTATCTGAATGTCATGCCTTTCAGCTATTTATACTTCCCACAAGATTCTATCACAATGTCAATTTTTTTTCTGTCGTAAAGGAGGATGATTTGTTGCCATTAGAGGAGGTGTAAGAATAGTCTTGGCTTGGAAAATGTTAACTTTTTTGGGGTGTCTATCCATTCCTCCTATCCTTATGCAGTAAGAAGAGTTGAAAATGTTTGTAAGGTTACTAAGGGTCACTCAATGCACTATAGTTGGAGCACTGAGCTGGACTATAGGAAGACTCACATCTACAGGATCAAATCTGTTCAGAGAGCTCTCCCTACCAAGTTGTTTATGTTACTTGTTGCAGCACCTGTGGGCTCTTTAGATCAACAGAGGAACAAGTCAGGAATGATTAGGGCAGTCTTTATCCAAGAGATTTTTCAGGGTGTCTTTGAAGCTTTAAAGGTGGTAACTCAGTGCAAATTTTTGTGTGTATCCACAGCAAATTTTTAAAATAACATTATAATAAATATAATAAATATAATAAATAACATTAAGCCAGGTTTAGGTTAACTAATAACAGATCTGTTGAAGAGTCTGTGACCAGTTTGAATTTCATATCCACTAAAGATCTTGCACCAAGTGGAAAATGGAAACCTCAAGGTGAATTGGACTCAATTTGGTGTGTAGATAGACCTGATTTTACTAGTAGATAAGCACAAGAATAGCTAAGCTAGCATGAATTGGATGCATAGACCTTTTTCTCAGGAAGAAATCTTATCTGAAATCAGGAGGTAAATTATCTCTGCAGGACATGCAGAAATATGCAGACAATTTTGGGTTTTTTGGTTTTGTTTTGTTTTTTCAGGATGGGTAGAACTACCTCTTCAGCTGCTGATACACCATTGCCTCTTGTTGCTCTGGCTATATATCATTTACCTACAGATATACAGGTGTACTTGTGTGCTCCATGGTTAAGAGTGGTGCTCCTGGGGTGGCATCCTAAACACAAGGAAGAATATATGAAGTTATTTTTGAGTAAAAAGCTCACTTGCTACACTGGAGCCAAATTCCTGAGAGGCTTTGGGAATGACCACCCCAGAGCTTTCCTGGAGTGCATTACCTTGCTTGCAGCCAGGAACAGCTCTTTTCAGAGATGTTACTAATGAAGTGATTAGGCAACCAAGTTATACTCTTTGCCCTTGCAGAGGTGTAAAAATACAACTGCCCTCTAAGACAGGCATGGATTTGGACTTTTTTTTCTGTGTCATTCTAACTTTTTTTTACATTCCAAATGTACAGTTTATTATTTTACACTCCAGGTGGCTGGAACTTTCCTTGTGCTGAACCAAAACCCACAATGTGATGAGGCAAAGGCAGCAGAGGAGGAGGATCCTCTGGCTTTACAGCTGAAAGGGCTTGATTTGAATGGTAGTAAATCTACATCAGCTGGACATCTCCCCCTGCTCCTGTTGGGGGGGACAGGGGCTTCACCTGGAGCCTGTAATCTCTACTTGACTCAGGTGTTCTAGAGGGGAGTGATTGCCTAGAATCGATGCCTGTGGGGGGTCAGTTTCTTGCCAGGGATCCAGCCGAACGAAAGGCTGGAGGGAAGGAATATTTGAAGACAGGATTTAAAACAGCCAGCAGAGCAGATTCTCGGATAACTCACAAGTGTCTTTAAATACTTTACCTTCCTTTTACATTCGAGAGGCGTGAAAGAGCAATTCAGTGAGTTGAGCAAGGACAGGCAAGGAGCCTTCAGAACGGTAAAGGTTTCCCTGTTGTATCTCAGAACTTCTGGGTTGTTTTTTTTAAATTCATACCAGGCATAAATACTGAGACTAAATAGTTATTAAGGGTTTGATTCTTACTGTTTTTACACCCAGAGCAAGGCGGGTGCGAGGGGGAATTCACCTTTCTGGGAAGGGCCGGCCCCGATCCCAACACGAACCGTGTGGAGAGGGCGCTGGAGGAGGCTGGGATGGGATGGATAGATGGATGGATGGATGGATGGATGGATGGGATCTGCCGGGGCTGGGGGGTCCCCTGCGCTGCTCCGTGGCCGGGCGGCGGCGCTGGAGAGGCCCGAGGGGAGGGGGGG
>NW_009952971.1:1126358-1167610 GCF_000747805.2 Chaetura pelagica | reverse complement strand
GGCACAGCTCTGCCTGCCAGGGAGCTGGAGAGGGGGAGGTTTCCCGGGGGTGCTGGTAGCTGTTCTGAAGGAAATGAGCCGGCGTGATTGTCAGAAGTGCAAAGGAATCCGTGTTTTAAAATTGTTATTATTATTCTTAGGGTCATTTTTTTACCCAATACAAACCTACGGATCTGGAGAGGTGTGGCGTAAAAATAGTTGCAAGAAATACCGCCTGTCCTTTTTCCTGGCGATATCACCCCCAGTAACGCGCACACACGTTTGCCACGGTCAGTGGGACCGAAAACTCCACTACTCGGAATTTCAAAGCCACTCGGAAAGTTCTTTGTGTGCAACAATTGCTGCCGAAGCTCCGATCGGAGCAAAATGCCTCTCCCGGAGCCTGCTCTTTGCCGTGGGAACGCTGGCACACGGGTACACGGGAACGACTGGGTCGTGTTGAGTGTGCTTAAAGTTTTTCCATCCCCCGATGCCGTGTTACACATGTCAGGGAAGTGATAGATGTGCTGCATCCGTTGCATGGCTGCACAGCGGCGAGATAGAGCGTGGCATGATTGGTGCTTGGGTGTAGGTGATAAAGGTGCTAGCAGGGAACACAAGCTGTCGGAGCTGGAAGGCAGAATTAATTGCTTTTAGGGATTTCCTAGTGACATCATTCATAATTATATGGCTTAATCCTCTAATCTGCTCTAGTGCCTTCGGTTCACATTGGGCCAAATCCACCGATTCCCGAGGTAATTTCTATTCCCGACCACCTGACTGAATAATTGGGAGTTTTGCTTGTGTAAGCCCCTGATTTAAGGAGGATGCCCCAATTACTTTAAATAGGAATTGAAAGAAACATCGGGCAGGATCGGGCCCAAGCTTTGCATAGTTCTCCGGTGAGAGCAGACGATGGTTAATTTTTACATCAGAAAGAAGGGTATTTCTAGCTTCTTGTTCCACTGAAGAGAGGCAGCACCAAATACAAACAGCAAGTGTGGTTGATATGCCTGTGGTATCTTTCTGATAGACTGTGGGAGATCACAGGGGAAAAAGAGACTTGGTTATCATACTGAAGCTGCTGATTTGTTGTTTATTAATTATTAACCAGGCTTTTGAGTGCCTGCTGCAGTTTGACGAGCCAGCACGGGAAAAGGACTAGGTATTTAAAGCAGTATATGCTCATGCTGAACAGTTGCTTTGACATTCAAAATAGTCTTTGCTTTTGAAAGCATTCGAGAAGCTGGAAGGGGGCACGCTGAAGTTGTCACACATGATCCTTCACTGGCATAAATCGAAGCCTGTGGAGCTACAGTGATCTATACTTGTTGAGCCTTGGGTATTCGGGCTGGAATAAACAGCTTTAATGGAGCAGTGGAGCTACTGTGATTTATGGGAGTGCCTATACTTGCTGGACGTGGTTTCTGTCCTCACCCTGTTGATGTCTGTGGCCAAGCTTTTGCAGACTTGAGTGGGGTCTAGATTTGTCTTACTGGACATAGTTTGTCCTTTCTGTTGGGCAAGTGTTAGGACCTACTCGACCTTCCTTCATATTAGTAGGTTTTTGCTGAACTGAACAGATCTAAACCCTTATGGGTGAGGAACAGCATGCTCTGTTCCTGGCAGGGACAGCAGACACTACCTTCCTGATAGATAAGTTCACATGATTTACAGTGTGCTACTTTTCTTCTGAATAAAAACTTTAGAAGAAATTTGAAGTTCTTCTGTTTTTTCTTCTAAAACAATTTTTTTTTCCTTTTTTTCTTTTTAATGTTTTCCCCCAGGAAGACTGATCCCTGCATGTATAGGTATGTTTGTGTCTGGAGTTTGATAGGTTGTAGTCCCTGCACTGGAAGAGTTGCTGTAGGTTGGGAATCAATAGGTCAAGAAGTTCTCTCCTGTTGATCAGAGGCAGGTACGCTAAAGGAAAACAGTTGCTGGCAAATGTTAGCTTGTTGCAGAGTGGGTACATTTCTTCAGCATTATCTTGTCTGGGAGTGGTTTGGGACCAGAAGAGCTGGCTGGCTGTGTTTATTGATGCCTCCATTCCTTCCAAAGGGAAGATGTTCTTGGTTCGTTAGGGTGCACAGAGGTCGTGGTGTGCCTGAGGGTCTAGGGTGGGTGAAGTCAAAGACAGTACTAAAAGCCTGAGGTTGCTGATTATCTGGGAAGTTTTTACCTTTGGAGAAGTTTTCTTGGTTCATAATATCTAATTTCAGTATTCTCTAAAAAGGTACTCATCCTCACATCCTTGTGCAAGGACTGTGCTTGTACTCAGGTGGGTACGTCAGCACTCTCAGAGCTTCGGTTCTGCCAGATGCCTCTAGATTTTTATTTTCATTGTAAAGTAGGGTTGCTAGAGACCTCTTCAAGCTGTCTTTTCAATACTTGTTTACTACTCTACCCCTGTGCAGTAGTATCCTCTGCATTAGCACAACACATTATTCTGACTGAGTAAGGGGAAGGAGAATGTCCTGTGGTACAGGTGATTTATGAGTAGGATGCGTAACTTCTTGTCTGTTCTGCACACCTTGGTGATTTCTTGGAACCTTTCAAAGAATCAGACAGGAATATTTGCTGTGAGGCTGCTCCAGAAGCAGAGTTCTGGAATAGCAGGTGAACTAATTTAGACCCAAATGTGAAGTCCACTTAGTGGAAATTAATCTGAATCTGTTTTACAGGTAATGTCCTTGCTCTGTGCAAGTCAGTGGGTCTTTTACCATTGACTTCAGCTCTGTCAGGTTTTCATTCTTGGAGCCTGTTCCCTTTACTGATGATGTTACTGAAAAATTTCATTAGGAGAGTGCTTAGATCCCATGTGAGATATTTGTTCTATGTCCCAGACACAGAACTTTTGCTTACACGTACTGCTATGTTGATAGAGAAACCATGGTCTCTAAGTGGTCCTGCTCTGGCAGGGGGATTGGACTAGATGATCTTTTGAGGTCCCTTCCAACCCCTAAGATCCTGCGATTCTGTGATGGTCAGGATGGCCTCTTCCTATCAAGTTTCCCTGAACTTCTGAACACAGCAACTTTAAACTGCTGGAGTATGTATCTTTTCTGTCAATTCCACCAGGTCCCTACTAGTTCAAGGGGTGCCCAGGCTTATTCTGGGCATAAGCCATTTCTATATTTTACATTTAGATTTGTGCTACCACCAATGGTGCTCCTGCAGACCAGAAGGTGCTGCTGCTGGTTTGAGTGGAACAATGACTGCTGTCTCTAGGTGGCTTTGGGAGGCTTCAGAGGCCCTGGTTGTGCTGAAACATGGAGGTGTGCTTCCAAAGCAATATCAAACAGTTTTGTGAGTCACCTGGGGCTCTTGGATTACAGGATGCCATCCTTTGCCCTGATACTCTATCTCCTCCAGGGTAATTTAGTCCAATAGGGAAAAGAGATGATGTTTAGACTAGTAGCTGGGGGACCTGGGCTGTTATCTGCAGCTTGGTATGAAATGTGAGAAGAATTTTAATCCTTTACATCTCTGTGGAAATCATGTGGCCAATAGGTGAATGCTGCAAATGTCTTTCATCTTTTTTTTTTTTTTTTTTTGCATAGGTGGTTATGCATTTATTTATTTATTACTCATTAGCCTTGTGATGATACTGGATTAATGTAGCACTTTTGGAGTGCTTTAACTTGTGTGTAGTAAAATCTCTGGGAAGGAAATAGTTTAATTGAAAGAATTGGAAAAGAATATCTTCTCTTTCCTGCAGCAGAATTATTGTCTTAGAAGTAATTACTGTATGCAGTGTGTGAGTGTGAAGGCACTAGAAATGTCTGCACCAGATATTCTTCTCCATTCCTTTCATTACCTGATTTGAAATAAAAATTGATCTCTCTCTCTCTTTGCCTCTAACAGCTGTAGGATTTGGAATGGATCCTGACTTACAAATTGATATTATCACAGAACTGGATCTTGTGAATACAACCCTTGGGGTAACACAAGTGTCAGGACTACACAATGCCAGCAAAGCATTTTTATTTCAAGGTAAGACAAATGTCCTCAATTCTCTTATCTCACTTCTGCCTGCATGAGCTCGTAAGAACTTTGATGCCTAACTGATTCCCTCTAATGGTGGGCTTACTTAACTGTTACTTTATTTTAATTTTTTTGTAATAGTCCTTGTTACTTTCCAGAAATATGTATGGATTATTTTTTTTTTTAATGTGCTGTCAGGTAGTTGAGAGAAGTATTTTTGGGTAGGATTTCAACAATCCCCAGTATTATTTCTACCTAAATATATCAAATATATCATCATCATATATCAAAGTCCACGGCATGGACTTAGGTGTGTTCCTGACTGTGACTGTACACATGCAGAAACACACACAGCTGAAGTATGTAACTATGAGAAAGCATTTCATGTATTAACACTGATCAGTAACATGTAGCAAGTCTTTCATCAACTTTGCAAAAACTGCCCAAGTGAGAAAATGGAACAGTATTGTATTTAACTGTCCAAGATGAAGTGTTTTAAAATGGTGGTGTTTTTGTGTGTGTGTGTTTTTACTGAGTGAACTTCTGCATGAATTTTAAAAAGTTTTACCACAGACTTAAGTAAGAACCAGATTAAGACACAGTGTCCCATGGGTGGAAGCACTGAGTTGCTACAACATGCTTATTAGGCAAGAAAGACATCTGTATCAGTTGAGATTAACATGCACATTAAAGCACAAGTGGGAACATTTTGATTGTGGAGACTTCCTACATTTGTTGTTTTTTTCTTGACTGTGCTTTATGTTGAAGTGTGCAAGTTGGTGTTTTTTTGATATTCACCCTCCGTAGCTGTTTTTAGAGGTAAATGACTATAATCCCATTTAGCTTTTGTTCTGGATCTGCAATGCTAACTGACCTCTTTGTAAATAATAATAAGTGGGTCTCTAACTTTAGTTTGTTCCTTACCTGGCCAAGGTCACTTTAGGAGCCAGAGCAGGGATACTTCTGGAGACCTTCTCAGAATTTGTTAGTCATATTTCCAATCTTTTATGACACAATGAGTACCATCATTTTCACTGTTTCCTAAGTTAGCATCCAGAAGAAGAGCATTAATTTGTTAAAGATATCAGTTGTTTTTCTTCTGATACCCTGACCCCAAGTTTGTGTATTATGGACAAAAAATATGGAAGTACAGGCATTCCTCTAAGGACTGGAAGGACCTAACTGACTGAAAATATTTTTAGTATTTCCAATTGCTAATTGTGCAGCTAATTACAACTGCACTGATGAGCTGTGATGGTGAGTTGTCACAGGCTGGCAGTCAGAGCTGCAGGGAAGAAGACTGAGAAGTTTTTCAGGGCATTGATTGAAACCAGTGATACTGAAAGGATTTTTGAAAGCTTTATGGTGAAGATATGGATATTCAGTTCTTTTTGCCTTGGAGGACCTCACCTGTAGTTTACAAACCCAGGGAAAACGAGATTAAAAAAGCTAAAGCTTGTAAAATTCACATAAATTGGATGACACAGGTTCACAGGAAGCACTGAAATTTGCTGTATGTGGTTAGGTAATTAAAGCTGTTTTAATTCCCACAACAGAAATCCTTCTTGCTAATGCACACAAGAATAGCCCTGTGCTTGAATATTGCCTCTAGTATAAAACTTCTTGGAAGATGACTCAGGAAAATTATTCCCTTCAGTTAAGCTTATCAGCCTGTGGGCTGGGAGAGAGCTGCAGACCTTTGCTGTATTAGTCCATCCTGGGAGAGGTCTGCAAGGGGTCTTTTGGTGCTGCTGTCAGATGGGATGGAAGTTGAAGGCCCCTCTGTTGGCTGCTTCCCTTCTTGTTCTATCTGTTATTTGTTAAATGTCAGCAGCTGTATGAATTCCCTTTTACTAACAGAGGTGACTTATTTTACAGCTACAGCTTGGCTGTGTGCCAGGTCCTTTGGCTGGAACCAGGAGATACTTTGTTTTGATTTTTTTTTTTTTTTTTTTTCCTAAACCTTACTGTACAGTAAAACTCACACAGAACTGAAGGCAATGTATGGGCAGCTACTATGTCTAAGAAGTAATACTTTTCCTCACAGAGCTTCACAAAAAAACCCCCAGCCAAACCCAGCCATCATGACACTCCCAGAGTAGGGAAAAGACTGGAAGCGAGTGCTTAGTTTCAAAGTTCCTGTCCTCTTGGACCAGCTATTCCCGTCTCCAAGATGTGGTGCTTTCAGCAAAGCTTTGCTTTGGTTAATCAGTAGTTAACATGTGCTGTGCCTCACTGTGCCACCCTCCTCCGGTGTCACCTCTGGGCAGGGGAGGACCTGCTTTACCTGACAGGCTGATTGCTGAGCATGGAGCCACATTAGAAGACCTCTTCACTCATGTGTTTTCACCCCTGAGGATTTTCATAGTTTAGGAAATGAGAAGAAGAGTTTGAGCACGTTCTTTGGTGTGCAGTGTTCGTAGGGGCAGTTTGCCCATCACTGCTGGCAATGCCCTTACAGCAGTGTAACAGGACTCTGACCTTACACAAAGGTTTCCTGTGGATTGTTGTCTGTCTTATAAGATGTATTTCCTAAAATGGCTTCACTAGAGCTTTTCAAATGGATGATGTTCCTTTGTGTGTCCCTGGAAGTCTTCATCTTTGATGTATAGAAACGATAATTTTCCCCCGGCCCAGACAGCTGTGTACACTGCTCTAGTGAAAATGTGGATTGTTTTCCTGAGCAGGATTTTTTTCCTGTGAATTAAATTATTTGAAAGGTTTTGGCATTCTTTCAGTTGCATTTAAAAGCAAAGAGAAGAGATAAAGAATGGAGGCGATGGGAAGATATTCACAAAAGAAAGAGAAACTTTTAAATTAGTTTTTTGATCAGTGATGTTAACTTTCTTATAGTAAGTTTCATATTTTTTGTTCCATAGTTTCCAGGAAGCAATGTTATGATTTGATTTATCCTAGGGAATATGTAGCAGGACTCTTTCCATGGACGGTTAGCACTTTCAGTCCAAGACAACCCCAGTGAAGCCAGTGGAGTGTTGTGATTTCATGATAATATTGGTAGTAGCAGCTGATACTTGGATTTCCTTGTGAAGCAGCTTTACAGGCAAAGAAACATTCAGCTCCATTGCAAATTTTGTGACAGCATGATAGAACCAAAGTGGCAATTGAGAGATGTGGGTTGCCTTTGGGCAAGCAAATCTGGTCCTAATCCAGAAAGGCATAGAAGCCTGTAATTAAGTGTTGTCATCTGAGTGGTCCTGTTGGGCAAGGACTTTGATTATTAGAGTATTTCAGCTGGGCTTTTCATTGATCATTTCCATTATTTGTGTGTTTCAGTTTCATTCTCTCTGAAATAGGGTTAAGGGGACTCCAAAAAGCAGTATAAGTGCTGACACTGTGAATTAGATTGAATGTAGGTATCAAATTCACAATTGCAATTCTGCAGTCTGACTCCTGAGATCCCTAACATAATGGTGTCTTTAACTATTTATCTTTCATTTATTTACACAAGAAAGAGTGGGAAAAAAGTCTTGGTGTTCAGAAGAGTTGTTCTAGCATGAAGGAATAAAGGAGGGCAAGTGGAGATTCTTGACCAGTGCTCTTGGGGAACAGGGTACCCCAGATTCTGGTGTCTGACTCCACATCTCCAGCTAGGAGTCCAAAGGATTGAAGGAAATATTCATGGGGGTGGGTGGGAAATCTATTAATCTATTATTTAATCTATCGATTAAATATATTGAAATTATTAATCGTCCACCAAACGCATCACAAGAACATCTTACAAACAGGAGGTGATAGACATCTGTAAATTGTATCTTACAAACATGGCAAAATGATACTGAAATTCCCAGAACAGGATTCTAGTATACAATTTAGGACATTAAGAAACACTGAGACATGGTTTGCTTAGTGGGACTCAGTCCAGGGCTTGCTTTGATCCTGTAGGTGGAAACCTTTTCGGGTTCTTGAGTTCAGTGGCATTATGAATGAGGCAAGAAGAGGTGCTTAACTGGTCATCCTGTTTCTAGGTGACTGGACCAAATTTTTAGCCTAGCTGCTGCATTATGTGACAACCATTTTGACTTTTGTTCTGTGCTCAGTTCTCATCGGAGAAGTAAAATTTTATTCCTTTAATGACTTGTCAGCTGTGCCCATTTCTTTGTAATTCTTCTTCTCTCATCACTTCTTTTGAACTAGCAGAGGCTTAAAGCCTTTACATATAGAGTGGTTCCCCAAAGAAATTTATTAAGGCTTTGCTATTTTCATTCCTAGAAATCTGGCAGTATTTTTCAACTTAGCCTTTGAATTAGGAATGCTCTTTTTACTATGTATACTATGTAAAATGAACCACCAAGCACTGTTAAAAATCTAGCTACAAGTAGTCCTTTCTTCCTTGACAATTTCTTTACCTGTATTAAACAACCACTGGATTTATAAGAGAAACACCTGGCCTGCAGCTCATGTAGCACAGTTTGGTCATGCTTCTTCCCACTTTGTACTGGTGACTGCTAAGTTTGTTCCTGTTTGGTTGTGGCTCTAACAGGAAAGGTGAAAGAATAGCAAGTATCTTAAAGTGCAAAACAAAAACATGTTTTTGTGAGAAATATTTGGTGAGAAAAGCATGAATCTTCATGAACGCCTGAAGCAAAAGGGCCATCCTGTTTCAGCACGAAAGAGAGAGCAAAGCTGCAGTTCCAGAGCAGGAAGAGGTACCTCCTGGCAGACTCGCTTCAGCTTCCAGATGTGGTACATCCCTCTCAGTTGGTGTTTCCTTTCAATGTGTTATGGATTATTTTTTTATCACACCTTGGCTTGCTAAGTCCTTGCTTAGAGAGTAGAGGTGTTTCCAGGGCTTTCCCTAGGAGTCCCAAGTCCTAAAAGTCAGCTTCTGCAGTGCCAAGTCTGAGGTGTTTGGTGTTGTCAGGAGTGGGCATGTGCCCTTTGTGTCAGGGATGTTAGCTGTGTTTCTGTACAGTCTTCAGGAGACACTTGTTATTCCCCGGCTACATGTGTGGGACAGTAGCTTGGCACTGAGGTGCACTCAGTAAATTCAAAGGCTGGTGAGTAGGTTGCTGCCTTTGTTCATCAGTGTGTCAACGTCTTCTTACTTGAGTCTCAGTGACCTGTGTGCTATAGCCAAAGTTTTAATTCACTTAAAGTGTTAAAACTCAGATATGCCAGTGTAACGTGCAAGATGTATGAGCTGCAGAGCTGAAGGAGAGGAAGCAGATAACAGCTGGAGGAGGAAACTTGCAATTACTCTTCCTGAGGTGGATGGCAGGGAGGTCTGCAGTGAGTAGGAGAGATAAACTTGAATTTGAGAATTCAGAGCATCATTCCCTCTTTACATGAGATAATGCAACGAGAGTCATTGCTGTCTGGGATCTCTCCTGGTGTGTTTGGAGCAAATATTAAGTATAAGCAGTATCATTATTGCAGAGGAAGAAATCTTGGAGAAGCAGAAAAATTAGAGAGGCACAACGTGGGTGACTCAGTCTTTGTGCTGCCTTCAGCTGTTGTAGAAGAGAGCAGCTCTAGTGCCTTTTCCATGCCTGGTAGTATCTGAACAGTACAAGTATTGTGAAATACACTTTCCCTGAGGTGCCACTAGGCAGGAGGAGGGCCTGGGCTGTGCCCTGAGGTGGGGCTGTTGGAAGTGGCTGGAACCGGCCATGTCTGCTGCCTCTTCTCACAGAGGTGCCCTGCACCTCACACCTGGCACGTGTGTATCTTCATGCAAACTCCACAAACTCCTTGAACTAGTGCGTTTTTATTTATTTATTTTTTTATTTTAAAAGGAAGAGTGAAGTTGTTTTTCTTGTTATGTGCCCTGTCATGCGGACCTGTGCCGGCGTCTGCAGGGCTGGAGTGAGTTGTGGGGTTGTTTTATCCCATGTTGCCTGTGGGGCACCTGTCCTGGATTCCTGGGCCTTCAGGAGAGGGAAGGGCAGTGTCCATCAAATAAAACATGTTTGTGTGTAAAAGTAGACAGTATCTACATCTGAGGTGTGAGTCAGCCTTGCACCCCGATCGCGTGGTAACACTTGGGCTGCGCTGCTTCCTCAGTGTTAAGTTTTGGCTGTTTCCTTTCTCTCTGCCTGGAGATCTCACTTCTGAGATCCTCCTGGCACAGAGCACAGCAGAGCTGGTGGGTCACTCAAAGCCAACCCTCTTTCAGGGCCCGATGGCTCTGAAGGCAGCAACGGGCACCTCTGCTTGAGGCCCGAGGCTGCACGAGGTGGTTGGGACCAGCCCCGCTCGTGTCTTCCTGTGACAGATGAGGTGGTGAGAAATAAGGCCTGGCCCATCCTTCAGGAGTAGAGGGATCCTCACCCATCCTTATGCACTCGTCCCTTGGGATGTTCACCTGCTTTCACAAGCTCTGGCCTGGCTCTTAGGATCTGTGGCAGCTGCCTGCCATCCTGGAGGATTGCCAGAGAATTCCCTCAGTGCTTTTAGCTCTTTGTCAAAGCTGCTTTTTAAAGCACCATTAATATAAGAGTTAAAGTAAGATATCAACAGCTGGTCTAGCTGCAGTCAAGAAGATAGAAGTAAGTGTGACTTACCTGGTGGGGGTGATTTCTGGGCTTGTGACCACCAGCAGGATGGGGAGCAAAGTCTTGATCCCTTTTTTGGGATACTGGATGCAATTTCTGCCTTCTCTTCCCTTCCAGACCTCTGTGGAAGCTGGAAAGGAGAGGGAGACAAAGCTGGAAATTCAGGGGTATGTAAAGTGACAGGAATGTAGTTGGGATAAATGGGCTTCCCTGGAAGCCAAGGAGTGATACAGGCTGGTGCTGGGCAGTGGGTGGTGAGGAGTCAGATGAGATGAACTGTGACAGGCAGGGCGAGGAACCAGGGCCTCAGACAGGAAGGTGGCGGGAAGAGAAGCAGCTGTGGTGAGAAGCTGGAGGCCAAGAAGGGAGTGGGTGACGGCCAGGCAGAGAGGCTGTGACAAGGGCAAAACAGGGACACTGACCTGAGGAGAAGGGATGCAGGGAGGTGCAGGGATGAAGAGCATGGTAAGGGGAGCTGTGGAGGGCAGAAGGGAGAAGCATCTTGGAGAGAGAGGCAGGGACCTAGGGCCTGGATGGGAAACCCAAGGACTGCAGTCTTAGACTAGGTGGGTAGGATTGGGTGATGATTTGCTTAAGGTAGAGACAACGTAATAGGGAAAAGCACTGAAAGTTCAGATCTGGCAGCACTGTAAAGTATCTGTGATGTGTGAGATTATTTAACAAATATTTTTGAAGGCTACAACTTAGTGTGGTTGTATTAGTGATTTAGAGCCTTAACTTTGCTGTGCTTTGGTTGTTCACCTGTAAAGTTGAGGTACTAATGCCCTTTTCCTTAATGACAGTGGTGTTCAAAGAATTCATTAATATTTGTAGAGGTCTCAGATACTGTGCAGGAATAATGAACTTGGTCATGGTCTGTTCTGTCTTCAGAGAAGGATTTAAATGCAGTAGATGTACTGTTCAAGGTGAACCTTGAACAACAAAAATAAAGCCAAACTTTATATTCTTGTTTGGCAAGTATTTTCTTTTCTCTTTGCTCATTGTGCAATAACTGAGCTCTCTGGAAAGTGTGGTGTGATCCTGTAATTAAATCTGTGTTGGAATGAGCATCCTTGGAGGTTTGATCAAGGTTTGCCTGTGAGGCTTTAGCATCTCTCTAGCTTATAATTTGTATTTTTTTTTAAAATATGGCTAATGTTTTAATGTGTTTTATATACACAATGTAATTTTTTTAGAGGGGCAGGGAAATCACTATGCTAAGTGTTTTTTTCCTTTGCAAAACCAACTGTTTTCAGAACAGGGAAATGATCTGGAAGTGGAATACAGTGAGCTGGGAGGGAGCAAGTGAGGTGAATCATCTGCTATGGAGGAAGTTAAAGATCATTTGAGATATAATTATTGAACGGTGGTTTAAGGCTTTGAAGATACCAAACCACTGTTAACTTTGTAAGTTACTAGAAATGTTTTTAAAAATACTTGTATATACCTATCTAGTGTGGGCTGCTTCCACTTTTGTTTAATGTTTAAATTATGTTAGAAACATGTTGAGGAGTAACATTTGTGCAGCATATTGATATGAGGGTATAAATCATAAATCCTTGCAGAGTTTTTCATTCCATATCCTCTTATTTCAGACATGCCTATACCCTCCCTTAAGTAAGTGTAGACTAAAATAGAAACCTAGTCACATGAAATGACAGTGACCAATTTCAACCTTTTGGGTTTTTTTTTGTGTTCATCCTGACTGCTGTCATGCTGCCTTCTGCTGCTTGACATTTTTTGGGTTTCCCATCATGTCTGTAATGATTAGGAAAGAACTGTGAGCACATATTGCCTCTGTCCTTGGCAGTTATTTTTGCTTTCCTGGGAGACAATAATTGTGCTACTTGTCTATCTTCATTGCTGAGGTGGTAAGTGCAGAAGAGAAGTATTTCTGTAGTATGCTAAAAGCCTCAAATGCTTCTGGCAACCTGTTGACAAAGTCTTGTGATGAAGATAAGCAGAAAGGAAACAAAAAGTGTCTGCTTGTCAGTGGGCAGACAGGGGGTTGTTAGTAACCACACTGTGTGAGCCTCTAGGTCCTTACAAAGAAAGTAAATAAATTGGGATAAAAATAGGAATAACAGTTTGAATTTCTTGTACAGAAATACAACAATAATTCCTCTTCCTGCAAGAGATTTTGCCAAACTGATAGTCTTAAGTCATACCATACTGCAGATAGGTTTTTATTAACTATTTGTTTAGTAAACAAGTATTAAACTGGAGGAAGAATATAGTTTTGTAACATCTTTTCAAATAGGCCTGTGTGCTGGTCAGAGCCCAGGGAAGCTGAGGTGAAGCCAAGTCAGTGTCTGAGTTGTGCTGCCTTGAAGTGAGTCCTCCTGCCCTGGAAGTGTTCAAGGCTAGATTGGACAGGGCTCTGAGCAACCTGGTCTAGTGGGAGGTGTCCCTGCCCTTGCTGGAGGGTTGGAACCAGATGATCTTCTGGGTCTCTTCCAACCTAAACCATTCTATGAGTCCCTGCACAGCTCTGAGCATCCCTGGGTGGAGAATCCTGCCCAAATTCAGGGCAAGTCCCAGCTGCTGGTACTGCAGGTCTGAGTTGCTGTACAGATGCTGGGATAAAAGAGAGCAGAATTTGCATTACCTGGCACTGCTGAGTTGAAATGCAGAGGCAGGGGAAAGCAACACTGAAGAATTGGCTTCTCACTGTGGGCAATGAAACAAAGTGGCTCATTGTGGTTGATTTTGACCCTAAGAGGGGATGTCTTAATTTAAAAAATATTTTTAGTAGAAATGTGTTACTATTCACTTGATAAGAGTATTTACACTCATCCTACTAGATCAAACTACTTTTAAATAGAGCTACATCTTTTGTGTAAAAGGAAGTGGTGTTATTTGAAATTGCTATCACTTGAATTTAAACACATACAATGATTTTTTTTTGGTGAGATTTTATACCGTTAAAAAGTGCATAAAGGCAGAGACAATCACACCTAATGGAAAGAGCCAGGCATAGACCATTTCCTGTGCTGAAAAACCCTGCTGTCTTGAACTACCTATCAAGAATCGTATGAGATGTTTCTTGATGTCTACTTCAATGCCAAGTTCTAGACTAATCTTGCCACCTGTATTGTGGGTGTATAAATGTCATGAGGGGGACAATTTTTCTCTTATTTTTCTTTTTTGCCACATGAGTGGTGTGAAGTAATCATGTCATACTGTGCTCATTTATAGCATTATATCATGTGATTGCCTTGCCTTTTGTGGTAATGACACAAAAATGCAGTTCATTAGGGTTTTTTAATTGACTGGACAAAAAAAATTGTGTGTTTGGCACCTGATGTCCACTGAAACATTCATCTAATATTGTGTGGGTTGCTCACCTGCTGAAAGAGCAAATTTTATTCTATAATTTTGACAACAGGGATCTGTGAATCACTATTTTTGAGCAATAAATACTGTAGCCGAGCACTGATCTTTTGGCTTCCTAAAAGACTTCTCATTACGGTCTTTCTGGCCCCCTCCTCCCTGTGTGATAACATTTATTACATAGTTACAGCTGAGTTTGCCATGGGTCCTCTGTGCTATAAATAGGGAAAAAAAATACAGGATCACTGGACCTGCAAGGGTTATTTTACTGAGTCTGTCCTCCCCTTGCACGTACAGTGTCTCCTCCCTCTGAAGCTGTGAGCTTTCTATTTGGCATCAGTGGGAACAGATACCTCCTACAGTGGACAAATTTGTATTGTAAAGCTTAGTTCTGTGTCATGTCCTCCTTTTATTTCTCTCTCTTTTTTTTTTTTCTTTTTCTTCCATTTTTAAAATCTTTAGTGAACTGAAGGGTAGCAAAGATGCTCTGAGAATGCAATGTGTATAAGACAATCTTGGAGGTTAAGTGTTCATTGCTTCTATGAGGACAGACTATCCTACAGATGGCATTCAGACCTGCCTCTGCTTCTCTTTCTCCACTTTGGGGCATTGTGCATAACAATGTTGAAATTTTAAAGCCTCTTCTTGGGGACTGGGGAAAATAACAAAGCCAAGATGTGTGGGAGGAGAGTGGCGTGTGTGTGTATGTGTCATGATTTTTCTTTGTCTATGGAGGTCTCTATGGATGTTCATCATGCTGTTTGGGAAATGAAGCAGCACAGCCTTAAAACATGTTATTTGTAGAATAATTAGCTAAATGCCAAGGATTTGGAAGCCTCATGTACTGCACTTGATCTCAAGTCTTCCTTTTAAGGGAATCTACTGAGAAGTTGTGGTGAAGGATTCTGTGCAGCGCTAGTTACAGGAAATGGTGGAAATTGTTTAGGGTTACTTCAATGTAATTAATTATGAACCAGAATAAAACTAAGTTTCTTTTTTATCATAGTATTGCCCACACATTTATACATCCTAGTCCTCTGTGTTAGCCTTTTGTTCTCAGATGCTGGCAGTGCTTTTAATGTTTTTTGATGTCTTGTGGGTACCAGCTTTCTGATGGGGTATTCTGCCTTTCCAGCTTCATGGCATCCTAATTGTTTCAAAATGCAGCCATTAAAAAAAAAAAAAAAAGTAAACATTATTGCTGGTGTTATTGCTAAAGGCATTAAATGCAAAAAAGGGGGACGCATGTGGCAGTTCTATTTCAATAAAAGCTTATTTTCAGAAACAAAGGCTTATGGAGCAAAAGGGAGCTCTTAGTACCCCAAGCACGTCTGCTGTTACGGATGAACCCACAGCAATGGATGCTATCAAAGTTGTCATATTTTATTCATGAGTTGTGGTATGCTTGGGTGAAATAAGGAAAGCAATGCTCCAAATCATAATTATGGTGTAAAAAGATAAAACAGTTATTATTGTGACACTCTTTTGAAAATTCCTAAATCTCTCAAGTAATTCATATAAAACTTGGGGAGAATGAGTAACTGTGTTAGCTGTATTTACGATTCTTTTTGGAGAGGTGTGGAACACTTCACAAATAAAATTTATACATATTTTGGGAGAATATATAAACATATGCTTATGTGTGTTTCAAGAAAGACAGACTGCTAGAATATTGCATATGAACGTAAACAGGCTGACAGCAGAAATTACACTTGAGTAGAGAAAGGCTTTGACAAATGTATTATGCCTCATGCTATTATCATGTCATTAATACATGAAACAGACACCCAGGATTTAATTTGCTTTAGCAATAACATGGAAGTGATTTTTCGGAGGGAAAGAAAACAGGAGGGAGAATTAGTTCATGAAACACATTTGTTTAATGCTTGTACATATTGTATATGGATATGGAGAATAAATAAAACCCGTAAGATTTTAGTAATAAAAGAGCTAAATGCTTTAAAAGTAATTAAAAAACTATTGAGAGTGTCAAGTCATTGAGAGTTTTTGAACCAAGAGAGCACTTCAGCATATGCTTACTTTGAACTTTATGGATAATTTTATTGCCTTTAGCTGGATTATTCATGTGATAAAAGGCTTTACTGGACTGGAAATTAAAAGCTTTGTGTAGGTGTAGCCAGGTCTGTTAGCTGCCAAAAGTAGCATTAAACATTGTAACCTCTCTGTACAAGTGAAATTGAGTCAGAGGTTTCTTTTTGCTGAAGCTTCCCTGTTAACGAACTACTTAAAACTGGAATTTTGATTTAGACTTTAAAGAACGCAGGCTTTCAACAGGAAGGTAAATTCTGGTTTCTGTGTGGCCTCATTCAAGTCAGACAGATTTTCAACACTGTCAAAATAATTTAGGCATTTGGCTTCTCTTCTCCTTCAATAGGATCTGGTACTTAAAATTTCTTTGAAAATCCAGGTTATGGGTTGCTTGTTGACTATATCTGTCCTATTAATGTTAAACTTAGGAATCCTAAAGCACTTCAGAAGTACTTGCTGTTAGTATTTGTTTTTAATACTGTTGCCATAAAGTTTGAGCGACATTTGTTACCTGTAAAAAGGAAGAGGGCTAAATGAAAAATCAGAATTATTACATATTACACTTAAACAATAAATTCTGTTTATAGATCACAAACACACTATAGTTGGAGGAAATAAGTCCAATCTGCAATTAGTAGTTATTTGCAAAACTTGATTTTTGGTGCTAGATGCTTTTTATTTTCTGGGACCATCTTCACTTAAGTTTCTTTAACAAATGCAGCTGAAGAACATGTTTTGTCAAGTTCAGTAGATGAACTAAAAAAAAAAAAAAAAAGAACAAATCACACCCAATTTTTTGGATCTGTGACTTTGGGAATAGCTGAAAATATTTTCCAGAAGGGGAGGAAAAAATTGCTTGTCTTGCTTTTGCATGAAGCCAAAATAGTAACAGTATTTTTGGGTGGCTCATTATTTTGAGTTACATTAACATTTAACATGCACTAAAATAGACCCCTGAAGTGGACAGCACTCCTGCAAAACAGACAACATCTTGGTAATGATTCTTAGCAATTACTGCTCAAGTAAGATCTTGGTAATGATTCTTAGCAATTACTGCTCTTTCCCCAAGTTGCATACATTGCCAGGGGCTCTGTTCATACGTGACAGTGTTGCTAGTGTGGCCCATGGTCTTTCTGCTGAAATGTTGTTGCTGTTTTCCAAATCTGCAAATAGCAATCTTTATTATCACAAGGATGAGAGAACCTATCTAATACAGATAAACAGTGGAAAAGGTGATACAATTGGTGACTCCTCAGCTAATTAACTACCAACACATGTAATTTGATTAACTCACATGATTTAAGAGCAGATTATGTGCTTTGAGTGGCAGTGTAACTTCTGGAGCATTTCTTCCAAGCATGTAATTTAAGGGATCACTCATTTGTGAATAGTCTTGAATTCAGCACGAGTCCCTTGAGGAAACAACAGAACCTACTTGAGGAGGTGAGCCTGAGCTCAGGAGCCACTTAAAATAGTTTAAACATGGAGAAGTGGCTGCTAGGCTAACAACAGGTGATATGTAGAGCTCAGCAAGATGAGCAGCATTGTTCTTGGCTGGAAGCTTGTTGAAAAGCCACAGTTTTTCTGGTTTTGCTCCGTAATGGCCAAAAAGTTTGAAGATGGGGTCAGTGGCTGCACTGTATGTGTGCCAAGGCCTGCCACTCATCCCTCTGCTGCCAAAGAGATGACTCCAGCACTTTCCTTTGTCTTTCTATTTGTCTATGTGGCAAAAATCAAGGCCCTGGAGTTAGGAACATATGCAGCAAAGGGGGGGCAGTCTCTCAATGTAGGCTTTGCTACCACTTTCTCTATCACCTAGGGGACCTTTGCTGTCTGGGGTTGAGGAATGTAGGTGGCAACCTTCTTCTTGACACTTACTAATTTCCAAGTCTTGGGCAATATCTGCTGCTCTGTTTGTTCCAGAGTACTCAATTTGCGTGGTTCAGGTTGAAATGCTGATAAAGCAAACAAAGGTTCGCTGACAGTGACTTAATTAACATGTGTGGTCATTCTAGCTAGTGCTCAAATTGGGCCAGTTTTCAAGAACTCAAGAGTCTGATATTAAGCCACTAAATTGACTAAATTATTGGTTGGGGAGAATCTGATTTGATAAGTAGTTTCTGCTTGATTTCTTTAGCGATTCAAAATTCTGCTGTCCCTAGTGTCTGGAGTCTTAGGATCAGGTTTGAAATAGCTTCCTGAAAGGAATGAAATACATAATTTTAAATGCTAGATTAATTTTGCTAGGAGAGACTTTGTCATAAACTACTTTACAAGCATGAACATCAACATGACAGCAATATACAAGCACTTACTGTCAGGGTGGTTTTGTGTTGTGCAAAAGGAGAGTTTATGTTGAATTACACTTTTTCTACCTTCTTTGAGCAGAACTGCTTTTGCTGTATAGTCATGGGAACTTACCTTTGTAACATTAGCTATTCACCCTAGTAATTGCTCCATCCTCTAATTTAATGAAAACCCATTAAAGCGAAACAATAATTAAAATGAGACATCATCTCTGTAGGAGGTTTGCATATTAAAATCACCAAACGTTTCACTGCAGACGGATCTTATTCTTGAGAAAGTGTTTGAAGCAACATGTAAAAAGTGGTTTGTAATGAGTAATCATAATTTAGAAAACTGTGCTGCTGGACACGATTTCCTACTGCTTATTACTGGCTCTGAGTGGAGCCAGCAAGGGAAAAATCATTTACAGTTCCTTTTTGTACCAGTGAGAATACCTAGGAGCAGAGATGTGCTCATGAGAAAACCTTGTGCCCTCTTTGGTCTTCTCTGGTAGCATAATTTTTAAGAGAAGGGGGGAGATGTTTTCAATCCTCTCTTTGGGTTGCTGGTATGTAGGACAGGTGGTGCAAGGTCACCGCTGTCCCTGTGCAGGGGCCCTAGAGAGCAATGTGGTGTCTGCTCAGCACCTTAATGTACGCCTGAATTTATTTGCCCTTGGCAGTAGCACACAGCTTCCTGTAGCCTGGCTTGGCAGGAGTGTAGATCAGGAGCAGGCCTGGCAGGTGAGCTTGGGTCTCTGCTTAGGTGTTGTCTAGGTACACTGCAGTTGGCTGGTGGGTCTGTGCAGTGTGGGCTGCCGTGAGCCTTAGTGCTGATGCTTTGATCACCCATACTGCTCTGAGGGGTATAAGAGCCTCTGTGCCTATTCCTGTGTCAGGAACATGTTGCAAAGTCTTTTTGATTTGTTTGTATCTAAGGAGATATTTGAGTGGATTTTTTCCCCACAGCTTAAAACATCAGTGCTACCTGCAGATAACTGTGTTTACTAGGCAGGGAGGGACAACTACCTGAAGTGTTTCCCTGCTTGGTAGTGAAGTGACTTATTTCTAGAGAAGATCCTTATGGTTGGTGTCAGGATCTTTTTGTGAACTTTTGGATCTGTGGAATAGTTTTAGAGGAGCACGAATGAGTGGGTGTGTTTCCAAGTAGTGTTTGGGATTCTGGGTTTTTTATTTTCTTCTTTTTTTAACCAGTTATTTGAAAGAAGTTTTGTGGGCCAATATGCAGAAAGGAGTCTGTGCATTGGATCCTACTTGGATTTGGAGGCTTAAATGAAGTGAGCAGAAGGGTTTTGTGGAACTGTTGTGTGTTTTGCATCCTGTGCAACTTTCAGAAGCTGTCTACATTGAGATTTGTTAGTTTTTGAATCCTTCTTCTACTTTTGGTTCCATTTTTGGAAAGCTGATGACTTAAAAAGAGGCACAGTGGGTTTTTCTGTGTTTTGAGGTTTCGAATTTTGTTTGTTTTTAATAGAAATTTCAGTTTTATTGGATTCTGCCCGTAGCAAGGTGAAAGCTAATATGCTGCAATATTTTGTTCTTTAATTGCTGTTGCTGCAATCCAGATTCTCTGTTTTTGCAGGGTTAAGTTCTACTTTCTTGTCCAAAGCCAATGTACAAAGGTTCTCCTGAAACCACGTTGAAACAAACAGCTTTAAAATGATAGAAAGTGCTAATAAGTAAACGTGCTTTGCAGTATGTTCCTTATCAAAGTAAGGAAGTAAAAGGTATTCAAGCAGGCTAGGGAATGATGAAACATAGTTGTGGCTTCAGAAAACATGAGTTGATTTAGAACTGAATGTTAGTATTTATCTCTAATGGAAGCATTTATTAAAAAAAAATTATTTCCCTGGTGAATTTGGATGCAGCTTGTAAGGACTGGTGCATGGTTTTCATTGCTTGAAATTCCAGTCCAAATGGTCACAAACTTCCCTTTGTACCATGGATTTTTGCTACTGTCATCAAAATAAGTTTTGCAAGAACTTTGCCTGCTTTCCTAGCACTAGTCTTGTCTTTGTCTTTTCTTTCTCTAGGTGATTTTGTGTGCCTCTGCGTGGTGGTGATTTTCTTACATTGTTTCTAATGGAGGTGAAACCAACCTCCTCATTTAATGTGATCTGGGCTACATGTGGCAAAAGCCTGAGGTTTTAATTTTTCATAGCCAGAGCTGGAGATGCAGAGAGCAGGGGATCCACACAAGAATATATGAGTTAAGGGCCTAAATCAGGCTTGTAAGGATTGATCCTGAGTTATTGTACTTTCTTAATTTTATTTGTCACATAGGGTAAGTGTACCAAAATACCTGTACATTTCATATGTACCAGGTAAATCTTGCCCTGACATCTTTGGTCCTAGTGTGTAGCATTACCTTTCATCTGGGCTGAACTTGTGAAATGAAACCGAAATAATTCTAAAATAAAAATTTGAGACTTTATTTTGAAGGTGTTAAAAGTGAGTATCATGAGTAATTGCAGTTGCAGGTAAGATTCACCAAGGTGGCTGAGCACACAAGAGCTTGGTGTAACTAAGAAGGGTGCTGTGATCTTATGCAGATCATGGCCAGGGTTGTTCCATTGTTGCTGAGCTCCTGCATAAAGATGAGCCTGGATGCCAGTTCCTCTGGTAGCTCCTTCTGGCTTGGAAGAGCTGTGCTGCTTAGGAACTTAGTGGGCTCATGCTGGACAAAGAAGCCAGGAGAACAGAAGGAGGTGTTCCTGGGAATAGGGGAGATGGTTCTTGGCAGGGAGTGGCAAGTGCTCAATGGTTTTGGCCATCCTGGCAAACTCCACTATTGCTTTGTGTTTCACAGTTCTTCCTTGGACCTGTGGCTGAAAAAAAAATAATAAAAAAATTAAAAGGAAACTACAAATATACTCTCTCTTTGACATGGGTGTGTCTTCTGCTTTGTTTTGCTGAAGGTAGAAAGTTGCCTTTACTTGATCCTCTGAGATTGTATCTGTTTTACTTGAAAGCAACTCTGTATGCTTACGGGTTTTTTTTTGCTTGTTTTATTTTAGAAACACTCTCTTATGTTTAAAAAACCTTTCCAGACAGTCAGTATTTCAAATTAAGAAAGTATAATCACATAGAAAGGCATATGAAAGTCATATCTAGAGTAGTTTCATTTATTTATATATTTATTTATTTTGCTGAGATTGCATTATCATTCAAGCATGAAGTGATGTTTCACTGAAGATTACTGTATAAACCTCTATTGGTCTGTATTATGTAGGAATTACAACATTTCATTACTAGCAGACAGGTATTTTTATAGGGACCATAAAAAGTATTTTCCCTCTTAGGCACCTGTGGTGTGGGGGTGTATGTGTTCTCAATTCTTTTTCTTTTCTTTTTTTTTTTTTTTTTTTCTTTTAAGGGTGAAAATCAACCTGAAAATAGAAAGCTCTTATTCTGAATGAATCATAGTCCCAGTTCATTTTATGGTAGTTTCTGCAGAAATGGAACAAAACACAAAGAGATGAGAGGCATGGTGTGAGGAGGGGGACGTGCCAGAGAGGTGCAGAGGGCTGGTCCCATGCGGCACAGGAGGTGGGGAGATGCAGTGTCAGCTGGGCCATGCTCTCTCACTTAGTCCTCATGTGGCTCCTTCCCAGCAGTGGGAGCCCAGGGCTGCTCTCAGCACCACGATAGGCTTATCATCTCCCTACTGCCAGGCTGTGTGTCCTCTGGATCCATGTAAGCCTTGGTGGGCTCCTCACCTCGAGTCCACTTGCCAGGAATCAGGTTGCATTTGCCGTCTTCCCACCGAATTCCTGGGAAACTCCCTTGTAGTTACTGAGGTTCTGAAGAACAGTGTTTTTGCAAGCATTTCTCCATCTGCATGTACACTTTTTGTTGTCTAGTGGTAGAGAGTGTTCCTAGGCACTGGTATCTCCTCAGCCCGGTAATGAGTAGACCCACTCCAAAGAAATTGCACCACACTTAGATGTCTGTTAATGTTGAGAAGTCAAGCCAGATAAACTTCTTTAGTGAAAATTGTACATGTATTGATAAGCAGTGCATAAATACTGTTTGTTATCTAGTAGTTTGAGCCCAAGATTCTGGAATGTAATAATTTTGTTATCTATTACATATATTGATTTTAATCAAGTGAGAATGACTGTAAGGTGGTGTGTGAGTTTTTGCTGTGTTTGTGACTATGAAGAGGTGGTAGAATGCAACACAGTATTCCAGATTCTTTTTTTTAAGGGGATTAGTCAGTCATTGATTATTCATTCTGGATTCCAACTAAAGAATCTTATATTTTTGTGTCAATTTTGGTGGATACATGGCAGCATGTGGCTTTTTATCTGTGTACCCCCATGATGAGAAAAGGTTGGATTTCACAAGGCTTGACTGAAGTTTTAACATGTATGTTCCACTGACAGCAGTGCCTGTGCCTTCACGGGGAAGAATTTTTGGAAGCTTTGCTAAGTCATATTTTATCTCCGGCAATGGTGACACCTTTAAGAAAAAATACAAATAAAAATTGTAGGATGCTAAGGTTCTTAACCTTCAAAACAAAGATAATTGTCTTCAGCTGTCAGCTCCTGGACATTTTATCTCTGGGTCTTACCTGTGCCTTGGAACTTGATACCAGTGGATTGTCTGTGTAGATAGCAAACTGGGTATCAGGGAACTTCCTGGTATATGGGGCACGTAGTTTTGTGTCTCTAGCATTAGTTTCTTTTTGAAAGAAACTATAGTATTTATGACCAGAAATGGCACCTTCTGGGTGAAGATAATAAGATAATGAAATCTTGTAGGTAAAGATAAAATCTGGTTGTCTGTGCTGGATTGTTTATTCCTCCATTCCCTTTTCTGATGGTAGTTGAAATGATTTCTGTACTTTGAAGCTTTATCCTCTGCTATGATAGAAGTAATGTTGGACAGACAAATAGTTCAGTTTTGTAAAATGGGCATTATATTTATTTATCAGGTGAATTTAAGCCTCTGGTAAAGGTTTTCTTAAGTGATGACTAGTGATTTTTGATGTCTAATTTATAGTATATTTCAGAGGGGAGCTTTTTGGAGTGCAAGTGTGTTAGGCATTCTGAGTATGTAGGCTCATTTGGAGGGCTTTAAGCTGCACAGGGAAAAAATGGAGATGCTCAGTTGCAAAACATGCTTGAACACTTTTACTTTGGAGTTTAGTTTCAGTCCATGGCATTCACTCAGTAGTTGCATTTCTGAGTTTCAGGTTGTTTTTCAACCCAGTCTGTCCTCTTTCTGTCTGCAAAGACTCGTTTAATGACACAATGTGTTGGTGGTTTTTTTTTTTTCCCTGCAGTGAAATTCTGAATCGTACATCTCATCACTCCTTTGTGTTCTACAGCATGCATGCTGGGCAGGATTCTCAGGATTCCATAGTGTTATATGGTTCTCTACCAGCTGAGAATTTGTGCCAGCATTTCTGGCTTCAAAGTAAACCTTGTGAAAGGAAGCACACTGGGCTTCTAATTGGTTGTGACATCCAGGGGGACCACAACTGGCACTGGTCTTGCAAACGTGTGACAAAGGCCCAGCATGAGAGACATGGCAAGGGGTGAGAAGGTGAAATGCCATAGTTTCTCCCTTTTGTCATTCATCATCATTCAGGGTGATGATATATTGTGAATGAAAGGATTAGCTAAAAGTGGATGTGCTGGGAGATGGCGCATTTGACTCTTGGAAAATCAAATATGAGAAGGCATGCTGCTCCTTGGGCATCAGCAGGATTAGTGAGACTGAAATGTTTCTGGATCTGCCTGGTCAGGCTGTCATTTAATAAATATTGTATGAGCTGTCACGTTTTTCTTGTTTAGACTGAGAAATCCCTGAAACGCTAGCGCATTGCAAGTGTGCCTTGGATTTATTGCTCAGGCAGGACCACAACCACATAGCATTGGTAGCAAAAATACATCCCTGCCTTACACAGAGCAAGGACAGGTTTCCTCTGATGTATGATGGAGAGGTGGTACTAGAGTCAGGGGCAAAAACTGAAATTGGAGCTTGGTGAGTTGTGTTGAGAGAGGCAGTGCCTGAGATTCCTCAGGATTTAGGAGCCTATTTATCTGACTGCAGCACACCTTATTTACAGTAACTTAATCTGCTCACAGCAGACACAAATGGCTCGGCATCCCTTTCAAAATTCTGTCAGAAAATCAGCAGCTGACCAGTTGTGAACTTGTCAAAGTGACAAGTGGGCATGCTGATAGAGATGGCATTTGGATTTTTCCATTGAACAGGTGGAGCATGGTAGATGACTCTCAAAAATGAAAAATGCTGATGGGAAAATGAAAAATGTAATCTGAATCTTTCTGACTTAGCATTTTTACTGGATTGTTATTTCCCTTTTTAATTTTTTTTTTTTTTCTTTAAAAAATAAAATTCTCAGATGTAGAAAGAGAAATCCATGCAGCACCCCATGTGAGTGAGAAGTTAATTCAGCTCTTCCGGAATAAAAGTGAGTTCACATTTCTGGCCACCCTGCAACAGAAAGCATCAACTTCTGGAGTGATACTGTCCATCCGAGAGTTAGAGCACAGGTAAGAGGAAATTGTTTCTCTTCTGTAGCAGTAGCAACATAAAAGATACTGAGCACTCACTGGTCCATTTTAACAATGTGCTGAAATGGGAGATGTAAAATCTGACATGTAAGTGAAAGCCTTTCTTCATAGTTTGCAATTTGCTACCTTTTGTTGGTTGTTTTTTGTTATAGGAGGAATGCAGTGTTTTATGTATCCTGGTCTGGAAAAGGACTTAAGTTAACTTAAACGGAAAGACCAAACACAATTTGGTATAGACACAACACAGAAGTTAAAAAGCTTGCAACATATTTTCCCTCAGTAGTTTACTAGGTGCAATTTGGAGTTTCATAAAAATTAAACCTACATGTTTACTTCTGCAGTATGTTTTCTTTTTCGAGATTCAGCAGTTAAGCTATTAAGCAATTAACTTGCACTTTCATATGGTGATGTGTTTGTTTTCTTCCTGATGTAAATACAGTATATTCTTAGTTTGTTTTCATTCTTCCCCCCCCCCTCCTGTTGTAGGAGGAAAAAAAAGCTGTACCTTTCATTAGCTATTACAGTGGCAGACGTTTGCTTATTTAAAAAAAAAGTACCTTGTGTTATGGCCCATAATACAATTCCAATGACGTTTTGATGTTTTAAAGTGTGTGTTGCAGTCAAATAGTCTCCTATCTGTAACTTTGTATCCTTTTTTCATTATTTTTTTAGGGCTTGAAGGAGTTGTACAGCTAGTTTAACTTTCTGTTTTAATACCAGCAACGGAATGCTCTTTGGTTGTTCCCATTTATAGTCACAACTAATACCAGTCATTCTGCAGCATTCATTTTAGGAAAAAAAATTAATAATGCTCTTGGTATTTAATTTTATTAATCATATACATGATATACAACTTTTAGCCCAGTTTCCTGCCTTTTTGTTGAGAAGGTGTATGAAGGAGAAAGCAGTGGCTTTATTATGACCAAATTCCAATGATGGCTTTTTGCCAGTGCAACAGCAGAGAACTCTGGACAAGGATAGCTAAGGGGAGGACTATGCTACCTCCTTATTCTGTCTCCATACTTTTTTGTCAACTCTGCTTTCTTATTGGTCTCTTTTTCTGTATTCCTGCTTTCATTTTCCATTGTCTCAATCTATGAATAGTGTTTAACATGACACAAGGATCCTTCCTTTCAACTTCCCATTTTCCTTCTGTCACTCTATCATTCCTTCTGTTGTTACTTTTTATTTCCTCTGTTTTTCCAGGCCACTGTAGCACTCTGAAGTCGTGTTTAACAGAATCAGTTTGCCTTGTTAATGGGTTTGTGGTTTTTTTTTTTTGGTTGATTTGAGGAAGAGAACATTGATGAGAGCCATCGAGAGGGGAACACTGTCACATGTAGGAACACATGCATGCACTCAGCAAAATCCAAGGTCAGACGAGACAGGCAGTGGTGATTATACAGTGCAAGGCACGTGATTTTTAGATGTTGCCTCTCCTGAATTTAGCTGCTTAACTCCTCTATCTTGACTGGCAGAGACAGAGGCTCGTAGGGAGATGTGCTGTACAGGAGTTATCTTGATCGAACAAAATGTGCTGTTGATGTCCTCCTTGGCACTGAGGTTATCTCTAGCACTCCAAATTAATAGACATTCTTAAAAAATATCTGTAGTTGAAGGATTGGGTGCTAGTCTCAAAGCTTTTTAATTCTGTGAAGGAACTGAGGAGTTTCATTCTGTGTTGTCCTATTTAAGAGTTGAAACACATGTCTAGTGTTGCTAATGACTGCAGCTAAATTCTGAGTGTCAGGTGGATTATTGCAGTTATCCCTCTGTTCTGGACTCGTGTATAATTTAAAGCAGAGGCACTGATTCTTTGTCTAGTTTCTGAAGTTGCTACTTGGACCTTGATAAGGATAGTGCTTTCAAACCCTTCTGTCTGTGATGACAGACATTAATAAAGCAGCAGTGGAGAAAATACTTTTTAACACTTGATGAAAAGCAGAGAGCAAAGATTTGGGCATTACTGAAGAGGACTCTGGTTACATTATGAGCAATCTAACAGCAGAATTTTCAGCTTGATATTTTTCACGTTGCAGTAGCTGCTTACATCACTCAATTTGCATGTGAACTGAAATGAGTGCAGGCTCTTGACACACTGGGAAGTCTTTTCTAAAGTTATTGCTCCTACTAAGCTTTAGGTAATTACCATGGTTCTGTTCTGGTGACATCCAGTTGTGGTTGTTGTATTTTTTTTTTTTTCCAACTTTCCATGCATCTATGAAAATACACAATGGAAAGAGAACAGTAAGAAACATTATGTTTCAGCATGGTTAAGACCTATAGGAACAACTCTTAAATGTGTATTTGTTACCTAACCCATATAGTTTTGGACAGGAAAAACCAAAAACTCTTCCCTTATGCAGAAAATAGGAAATGTTGCAGTTAAAGACATAGTGGCTTTTAGCTTGCCAGCATACCAAAAAGGGCAAAATTAAAAGATTGAGACCTCAGAACACATAGGACATTAATCAGACCTGAATAAAAAGTTTTGTTAGTTGTTGGTACTAGAGTTCATATCTGGGCTGTATCAAAAGAAGTGTGGCCAGCAGATTGAGAGAGGTGATTCTGCCCCTCTATTCTGCCCTGGTGAGACCTCACCTGGAGCCCCCAACACAAGAAGGATGTAGACCTGTTGGAACACATCTTGAGAAGGGCCATGAAAATGATCTGAGGGCTGGAGCACCTCTCTTAGGAGGACAGGCTGAGGGAGTTGAGGTTGTTCAACCTGAAGAAGAGAAGGCTCCAGGGGGAGCTTATAGTGGCCTTCCAGTACCTGAAGGGGCTGCAGGAAAGCTCGGGTAGGACTCTCTCCAAGCTTGTAGTGAGAGGACAAGGGCTCATGGTTTTAAACTGAAAGAAGAGACATTTAGGTTAGAGATCAGGAGGAAATTCTTTAGTGTGAGGGTGGTGAGACACTGGAACAGGTTGCCCAGAGAAGCTGTAGGAGCTCCATCCTTGGAATGTTCAAGGCCAGGTTGGATGGGGCTCTGAGCAACCTGGTCTAGTGGGAGGTGTCCCTACCAATGCAGGGGGGTTGGAACTCAATGATGCTTAAGGTCCCTTCCAACTCAAATCATTCTATGATTCTTTATGGGAGGTGTCTTTTTGTTGTACACAGATTTAATAGTTGACAAACAGGTTTTATTCCATGTAACAAAACGGGTCTGTGTGTATATTTTAAGTTCCATAGGTCAGCATAACAGCCTAACTAGTTCAACAGGCAATTTTCTGTGATGTGTGTAGTGGAGATGATCACCACAAAGCAATAATGAAAACTTACAAGGTAGTAATACATAGAATGTTTGGCTTATATTTTATTTCTCTAGCAAGTTTTAGCAGGATTTTATTTTCCACTGAGAGCATGGAACTTGAAAATCAAGATATAGAGGATATTTTGGGAATAAGTAGGTAAATGGATCTTAAAAAATCATTATTTTAAATAGTCTTAGAAAAAGATGAATACAACTTTCCTTCAAGTTAGTAATTCAGATACACTGTTTTGCTGTAGTAAATAGATATTTCACAACAATTGGAGATTTGCTGTTAATTTATATCATCACTTGATGGACAGGATTTATACTACAAAGATGATAGATACATCTTTGTTAATATTTTATCTTGTTGAATCCCCTTAATGATGATAAAGATTTTGTTTTCGTGATCCAAATGTATTACAATAGAGCTTGGAAAACTGAAAGCTTAATTAACAGAGATTAAGTCTAACTGAATTCTCTGATAGACTGTGTACATAGTTATTTGGAATACAGTGGTAAATCTGGAGATCATGACTTTTTTTCCCCCCCTAAATTATGGATAACAAAATGTGATACAGGATGGACAAACATGTTACTTGGGGATGCAGCAGCTATTTTGTTTATTGGAGAATGTTGCTGGCCAGTTGTTTTTAGAAGGTCTTTGCAAGCTATTTTGCTCACAGCTTTTGACTTTGCAGACCACCAGAATCCCACCCATAATCAATCCTTATTTCATCAGTGATTTGATAGTTTCACACGAACTTTTCTCTGCCTGCTCCTCAACTGCTCTGGCCTTGCATTATCCAAAGCCCAAGAACATGACTTAGGTGGAGTCAGCATTGTCTCTGTGCTGTTTACTCTTTCTGGGTTGGAAGTATCTCAATGGTTCCTTCTCTCTGCTGGCCAAGAGCAGTATCTGGAGAAATCTGTCAGGGATGTTCAGGTGCCCAGGCTAGTGTTCTTGGGAATACTGGCTCTCACCAAAGGAGCTCACTGTGATTTCCTGACTATTCTGGGGCACAATTTAAAAACAGCTGAATGCTGTATTATTTTCTTTACTTGCTGATGTGAAAATTGTGCCTCCTCCTCCTAAAAAAAAACCCCAAGAAAAGCCATAAACTCATCCTTTAGCTATAAAAATAATGGGTTACAGTGCATGGGAAAGGAAAGTATTTGTGTCGTTTGGATGCATTCTAAGGGTTTCAGTGTTGGAAACAATGGGTGAGGCACCTGGCAAAGAGTGGCAAGTATTCTTTTGACAAGTAGTCACCTCACTGACCTGCTTATAACATTTTCAAATAACTTCCTGCCCACAATTTCAATAATGACCTTTTAATTGCTAGGAGGTAGTCACCACTGAACCACTAGTCATGTCTAAGCTTGGTAAGCCTAAGGTATCAGGGAGTATTGACTCCAGAATGATTTTTCTGCTAATGTACCAATCTAAAACACCTCAAATCACATGAGCAGCACAACTACACATCACCTGGGGTTCTGGTATTAATCTGAAGGGAAATCAAAGGAAACACAATCTTTACAGTATGGTAGACATAGAACAGCAGCTGTCCACCAAGCCAAGATCTGGTCAGGTTTTCCAGTGTTTCATCAGGCAAAATTCCCTTTGACTTTTTGAAAGTAACATGTTGGGTATTTACTTGCTCTGGAACAACTGCTCTCCAAAGAAAGATTTTCTTCTTAACCGTTAGTTTATTTTTGTGGAAAACAGAGAAATCAGATACTGTAATGCAGATTATGCAAAATTAAACAAGTAAGCTGAGGAATCATTACCCATGAGTTACCCATAAGAAATAGGGTAATACCCTTATTGGTGTCTTCTCAAGGACTTCTGTGCATTTTTCAAGGTCCTTGAGTCTCGTGTGATGTTCCCATTTTCCCCCCATGCCTTCCTAAAGAAGTCATTGTTGCTTTTCTTACTCTTACTGGTGATTAAAGAGGCAGGATGAAAAAAACAACTGTTTTGTAAAATGCTGAGTTGCTGATTCCTCCCTATGGGTTTGTGAGTGTCCCATGTCTGTCTTCTCTGTTTGCTTCACATTTCTTAGCACTAACTTTCTATCCATGTGTTGTCATTCTTTCTGAAGAGTGTTTCAAAATGAGAGATCCTGCCGTGCTAGAACTAGGGAGTGAGACATAAGAAAATCTTAGAAACGTTCATCTTACAGGGAGCACAAAAAATACATAATTTTTTCTAAATTTCTGAGTTTTTTTCTTTTTATGCTTATAACCTATGTTTAGGACCTGAACTTAAGAAAATCTCTTCCATGTCAGATATATGGCAACTTGGAAGCTGATTGCAGTGCTATGGTGAAATGGATTCAGCGAGTGGAGAATTTGGCCCTTCTCTACATAAAAGCAAGCTGTGTTGATATAAATACTCATGGGGATTCTGATAAATGTGTTAGGCTCATGGTGAGAGATTTTTATTCTTAGCTAGTCAGTTTTGTGTGGGGACAGGGGAAATAGGCATGCAATGCAGGTACATTGTTGAGTATTTCCCCCCAATTACACTATGAACAGCTTCTGAGACTGTTGATGAGTTACAGAATGCTGGATGTTCATAAATAACAGTTGGAAGACTACCAGGCTATAATACACTTGATTAAAAACACAAAAGGGTAACAAGCTAGTTAAATTAAACACTGAAACCTAATTAATGGAAAGAAATGTATGCACGTGACTTTTGACCCGTTGTAAACCTGAAAAATTTCATTTACTCCATGCTACATTTTACATTATTCTCTGCAAGATGTGTGTATATATAATGGATTCTGAGCTGCCCAGTATTCAGAAGGGGAATCAAAAACTCTGCAAATGTATCTATTAACCTTTTGCTTTTAGGTTAAAGGCTACATCTTCATTAACATTTATATGTAGAATTTCTAAATTGGAAAGCTGTACAAAGAATATAAAGATCCAGCCCACATTCCACTCCTCTGAATGAGGTGATGTGAAATAGTCAGGCACCTACACACCCACTTTTTTTTTTCTTTTTTTTTCTCCTCATAATGGAACAAGTAGGTGTGCTTTTTTTTTCCAGGTTTTTTGTCCATTTTTTTTTTCCCCAAACCTCTTTAGAGATGCAACTGCAAATGCAGTTGGGCTTGCCTGCTTCTGTGCTGGGGTTAAATTATGCAAAAGAGGAAAGTGGGGAAGAACTGTTGTGTTCTATACATCTTCCAGTGATTTAAATGTTGTGAAAGAAGAGTTACTGCTGGAAGAGCTACCTTCCATCTTGCAACTCCCTGCTGAGAGCAGGTGTTTTATGTTCATCAGGCTGACAATTGTTGTCTCTCTGAAGCATTAACATGCTGCTGATAACCAGCTGTTGAAACACATTGATTGGACCTTGTTGGCAATTGGAGCAGAATGGCTGACAGTTTGAAACTCTTTAAAACTGAGTTTGGACAGTGCAGAAACATTGTGGTCAGCCAGGAGCAGGATGTGTGGGTCCCCCAGGAGTCTTCTCCAGCATGCTGAGTTACTCTGTCTGCTTGTTTTATGACCCTCTGACACAGGCAAAGCACCAAAAGGTCTCAACCTTACGCTGAAGGCAACTTTCTGAAAACTGTGTCTGCTGAATTCTGGCTGCTCATTAAGGATGTAACTCTTCTAGTTCATCACAGGGTTGGATGTTCACCACATGTCACTCATAGACGGTCATTTGCTTGGTTGAACATTAGGCTGGGTGATGTGTCTGGGTTTGTTTTTTTGTTTGTTTCTTTGCAGTTTAGCAGCAATGGCTGTGTAGTTTCCTTACCGTGATACTGCCTTCTGGAAGGGAGGAGGCTCACAGTGCCTGCCCTGGTGACTGCTGGCTGTGGAAAGCTGGCAGAGCTCATGTGGCAGCAGGGAGGGAAGCAGGAGAAGGAGGAGGCTTGCAGGGCTGGCAGAGACAGAGAGCAGCATAAAGCAGCCATGTGGCTGGGCCTTGAGAGTGGAAAGGAAAAGTTTGTTTTTCATTTTTTTTATTTTTCTGGAAATCTAGCAGAAATATATGGAATTTGTCATAACATAAGAAATCACTTCAAAGTTTCTGGATTTGAGAGCAAGATCAGAGGGA
This sequence comes from Chaetura pelagica, assembly GCF_000747805.2. Taxonomy (NCBI): domain Eukaryota; kingdom Metazoa; phylum Chordata; class Aves; order Apodiformes; family Apodidae; genus Chaetura; species Chaetura pelagica. The sequence goes on along the minus strand of NW_009952971.1, from coordinate 1,135,555 downwards.
AGAACCTCCCTTGTAAGGACACAGCAATTTGGGTAATTCTTTTTCTAATATCGTAGTTTGACTCAGGTGGCAGACCTCATTAGTTTAAAGGCTGTGACTATGGATTTGGGGTTCCCCTGAGCTGAGTTCTTGCTGCAGGGATGAGCATGAAGGAGGGAGGGACAAGAGGTGTACTCTGCTTTGGTTACAACTCTGCTTGGTGCCCTCTCCTTAGGGAGCTCCAGGCTTCTGCATACTCACAAGGGTTCCTGAGCTAATGCCAGCCCAGAGTCCCAGGTTAGCCTTGAAAAATTGGCAGCCCCAATTCAGAAAGTCAATTCAGATACAAATGCTGCAAATGGACCGCTGGTGCATGGAGGGAGCTAGAGTTTGGTCAAGGTTTCTGGCTGGTGAGTCCTTCAAGGACTACTTCAGAGTCTAACTTTGGATTCAGTTCTTGCTCAAGTTACAGTGACAGTGTGAGTACAAGCTGACTTGGTTTTTTGGAGTGGTGATATGGAAAGAAGTTGTTTTATTTTGTCAGGTCACTTTTCTGTCAGACTAGTTCATCAAGTTAATGTGTCTTATTTCAACTGAGTGCCTAAATCTGAAGTAAAGGATGAGGTAGGAGTGAGCAGGCAGGACAGCAAGGCTGTTTCTTTCAGGAGTGGTTACACTAGACTGCATCCCTTCCTGTGAGATCAGCCTCTGCTTTTTGTGAGGGAATAAAATTATATTTGCCCTATTATTTGATCAATTCTTGCAGATACCTACTTGTAGCAGAGATGTCTCGATAGGTGGTTGTTACTCTAAGTGTATGAGGACAGGGTTGGTTTTGGTGTTTTTTGTTTTTAGATGTAGCAGCTAAGGAGCTGTGACTTCACCTGATTTTGAATGATAGAGACTGAAATAGATAGATCCTGCCGGTGCTAGCTCTGAAGCCTGCTAAGATGCTATACTATTTTTTGGTGCAATGTGGTACTACTTGCCTGGTTTACTATGAATAGAGGAGAAAATGGGTCTTTTTGAAACAGTAGGCAGGTAGCAGAAACAGTCAAGATAGATTTTTAGACATATGAAATGGAAGCAAAAATGCTTAAGGTCAATCCTCACAACACATGGCATGAAAACAAATAGCTGCTTTGTACCAGCTATGACTCCAGCTGTCTTCTAGCTGTCAGGCAGATGTTTGGGTTATCTTTTTTAATTTACTTTTTATATAATCAAAGAAGAAAGTAAATTTGTATTGGGATGACCTTTGCCTCGTTGCACGTACACAAATGCATATGTTGAGCATCATAAATGCTTAATGCCTTGTAACTTGTGTGTCCAGCTGCCATGTAAGAAGATCTCTAGAACAAGAGACAAAATGTTTATTATACAAAATGTCAGTGTGGGGGATTGTATTGCTACAAGTTTCAAGCTAGGCTGATGCAATGTGATTCCTGTTGTCCTCAGAGTGGTCTGAATGGAAAATAAAATTGTGTAATTAACTGGATTCATTTCCTTTTGTTTTAAATGCTACAAATGTTTGAAAGAATCCTGTTCATGTAGCCAGCAGTACAGTGAAGTTGAAGGCCTTTTCCTTGAGAGGTTTGAAAGAATTTAGTATTATGTTGGCTTATTTTGGATTTCCTTGTAGGAGAGGCATACTTTTGGAATACAGAAGGTGATGACAGAGGCTTTGTCTGTGCAAAGTGGGATTTAGTTTTTGCATTTTCTTTTGTAGAAATTTAATCTGACTTTTCAGCAAGATACTTTCATTGTCAACGATGATCCTTCTATTCACAACACCTTTTGTGCTGCCTGATGTCAGTCTGATTTTGCTCGTGAGCTTTGATGATATCAGTATGTAATCTCTGCCCCAGTAGTAAGTCTTTAATGCCATGTAAGTGAAGATCTACCATGTATGGTTTTGCTGTGCAGCCTCTCAATCTCTCCATATTTAAACTAACTGTAAAAAAGTAGCTTTGTGTGGTTTGCAAGAGGACTAGATCAGTACACTGGAGTGTGTTAAGAGCATCGCTTCAAAATCCAGTCTTTGACAGTGTGTAATGCTTCAGAGCATCACTTCATAGTAACTAGAGTACAAGAATTGCCTTGACAGTTGTAACTTGTTCTAGATTTGCATCCCCACAGAACTGGGGTGACAACTGCAAGGTAGGTGTTTACTTCTGTTTGCAGTGAGATGCTTCTCTTGTTTCAGAGGCACTGGGTTTGCTCTGCATGGCATCCTTGACAGTGGCAATGGTCTCGGGGATACTGTCAGCTTGTCTGCAGCATAGTGTGCCCTCTACCTGCTCTTGCCTTGACTTGCTTTCCACTGGGGAGTGTTGAAACAAGATCTCAGTTTCTTTTATGTTGCTGTCTGAGCTGAGCCAGTTGGCAACGCAATGAAAATAACAACATGCTGTGTGTACCACTGTGCACAGAGTCAGCCACTGGTAAGGAACAGTGAGAGGCCAAAAGCATCATGATCTGTGATTCATCACAGAATCTCTGTAGATTAGAAATCCTGAAATCTGTGTGATAATGGATGCAGATTTCATCGAACCACAGAATGGTTTGGGTTGGAAAGGACCTTAAAGGTCATCTGGTTCCAACCCCATTGCATGGGCAGGGACAGCTCCCACTAGGCTAGGTAGCTCCAAGCCCCATCTGGCCTGGCCTTGAGCGCTTCCAGGGAGGGGTGATCTACAGCTTCTCAGGGTAACCTGTTGCAGTGTCTTGCCACCCTCAGAGTGAAGAATTTCTTCCTGATATCTAACCTAAATCTCTCCTCTTCCAGTTTAAAGCCATTGCCCCTTGTGCTACTGCTATATGTCCTTGTAAAAAAGTTGATAGTTTGTCACTGAATACAAGGAGTGTTTCTGCAAGGGTGCTAGAGCACAGTCTTGTCTGAAGCCATTTTTATCATTTTCCAGGAGCTGGGAGACCTGACACAGTGGTGTTGCTGCTGCTTGTGGAAGGTGAATGGTGCTTCCATCCTTCCTGTGGTTTTGTGACCTTCTCCCACACAATGTTAAGCAGATGCACAAGTGTTTTGACGAGATGGCAACCCCAAGTTTGCACATATTTGCAGGGATGCCATCTGTGCCTGCTGCCTTGCCCTGAGACATCTGTTCAGTAGCTCTAAGAGCATCTGCCGTAAGTGCTGGTGCTGCTCCTTGGGAGAGGCTGTGGGGCTTTATCTGGCACTTGACCAGGGATGATGGAAGTTGTCAAGTCAGAATGATAACTTTTCTTTATTTATGTTTAAACATGAAAAAGTGGAATGTTTCTAGAATTCGATACAAAAAGTAGTGAATAGATGAATTTGGCTTTTTAATACAGATGGTGGATTAAATCAACTCACCTTTTAGAAATACTTTGCTTTTTCTGCTTCAGGTGTCTTACATGTTTTCATATTGATAATGACTTGTCCGTTTTCGTTGCTCATTACATCCACTGCAGCTACTCCCAATTTACAGTGTACTTTTAGGCCCCTTTTTCTCCTGATCTGGAAATGAAATGAGCTGTCAAATGCAGAATTAAATATTCGCTATGGTTGTGACTAAAAGAAGGGGAAGAAAAAAAGAGAGCATTAAGCATGACTGAGTCCTCTTTATCCTCTCACAACAATATTAGTGTGTGAGGTACATAGGGGTTGCAAAAGTTGTCAGTGTTGTAAAACATCTTGAGTTGGTTGTGGACTAACATGCTGTCAAGCACATGGCACGATTTAAAAATATCCTAACTTTTTTTTTTGGTGTGCATAAAATGAATCTGAATTTAGCAACATATTTTTTCCTCTTCCACATTGGGATTTGAATGAGCAACCATGGACAGAGCTATAAAAAGCATTTTAATTCTGTAATTGTATAAAAGAAGTCAGCAGTAACTTACATGCTCAGCAGACATGAAAATTCTAGCAGTGGGAAAATTTCAGCCAAGGTCATAGTGTATTGCTGTTCCATAAACAGTGAGCCTTAATACCTGCTTTCTGAGATTGAATCTGTCAAAATGCATGTTACTTGTGATCATGCCAGTTAAAAACCATAAAAATAAGTCCTTGTTGAGAAATAAACCAGGAAATGGCCACTTGGGGTTCACAAGTTGACAGATTCCTAACTGTCTCACATCTCTCTCAGTTGGAAAAGGTCTTGAGGAGGGTAGCAGGGGGCTGACTACAGCACAGGTTGACACATAGGCTTCATGCAAGTGTGATGCAGAAGCAGAAATGGTTGTAATACTCAGTGGTCTCCCTTGGGCTTTTGGCGTGGATCTCATGGCAACACTGAAAGTTCACACTTGATTACTGATGATACATTTATTCAGGTGGTCCCATATTCTGCAATCCTTTCGGGAATCCTGTCTTGTTCTGTTTCTGTTTTCTTCCTTGCAAAATACTGTGAAGTACCTATAAAAAGACAGAACTGTTGGAGATCAGTTCGTTTTCTTGCCTCTTGTATCCTAGTTTCTGTTAATTTCCTGCTTTTTTTTACCAGTTGGTTTATAGTAGATGAAAAACTTGTGCAGTGGCATTTCAAGGCAAGGATAACATAGATACATGAAAAAAAATAATTATCTAGCTTTACTAATTATTTTCCCACAGGCTGATGATTTCATGCCTAAACTTATGTTTTTCTCCTCATTTATCTTCCATTCCACAATTTGCAGATTAGTACAGGGCAGGTGCATTTATTTCCAGGAGTGAATGGCCTTGATGTCATTGCTTTTGAAGAAGTGCTTCCTCCAGAGTATGGTAGGAGGTGGAAAGAAAAGATGATGTTTGCTATTGAGAAACCTATTTGCACATGAATAGTACCCTGGTAGAGAAAAGACAAGTAAATCATCTGAGCTATGAGCATGGTGAAGTGTGTATGTAGTCAAGTTCTTGACGTGAATTTGTGCATCTTCAAAAAAATAATGAAAGAGCCTTGGTTTACACTGCCTTGTGCTTTTAAAATCTTTTAGATAGTTACATAGTGGGCTGATCCAGCCCATTTCTGCTGTTGGGATTTAATTGGCTGTTGTTTACTGAGGTTTGTCTTTTTACTAAAAACCCCACCACATTGTGTAATAAGCAATGTTTCTTGTGCTCTCAGGATCTTAAGCTTCTATGATCAGCCATGTAAAAATATACATATATTTATACAAATACTTTGTGTGTGGTAGAGGTATTAGAATGTTAGGTAGCTCTCTTTCATTTTTTTTCAAGTTTCCTGCCTCATTGCTGTTTATCTGAGCAAGAGAGAAATAAAGTCTCTTTAATGACTTCCTTTTGTGCTTTGACAGCAGATGGCAATTAAGAAACATTTAACTTTTTAAGTATGACTTCACTGACAGTACTTGTCCTGGTGGTTTCCTGACTTGAAAATGCCAACAGCTGCAGGTTCTGTGTTGACTGTGCTCTTACTAGAGCACCAAAATAAAATATTAAAAAAAAAAATCCTATTCGGATTTCTTACAAATGTCATTTAGGTATCTTAAAGGGTGGTGGCAGTGGTGGTCATTAATCATCAGTCAGCTCTCCTGTTTAGAAAACTTGTGCCTTTATGTACATGAAGCAGTCAGTTCTTTCACAACACCAGCCTTTCTTATTTTTTCCACTCTGTACTGCATGTACTTATTTGTATGTATGCCTGCTGTGTTTTCATTCCATTTTGGTATTGCCTTTATCTGACTGTGACTGGTTTTACTTTGCCACTTGAGTCTTTCATTTGGGTGACCTGATAATGCTCATATGTTGTTGCAGGAACAATGTAATTGCAAAGCATTGGCAGGATGGAGCAGGGTTTGAGTTTCTCTTTTGGTCAAAATTCATTGTCTAGGTATTCCCCTTCTTGGTCTGTTGCAATCTTTTGCACAATTCCCAGCTAGTGTTTTCTGTCCTGAGTAATTTCCTCACAAAGGATTCTGTTTTTCAGTTTTTATGTTCTAAAAAGCCTCCACTTGACTGGTAAGAGCTATTGTTGATAAAGTGCACACACCTCATGTGTCTCTGCGCGCTATCAGGGTCTGTCACAGCTGAGGAGTGTAAAAAGCTTGTGAAGAAATGAAAATCGACACCTAGATACTTTTTTTTTTTTTGTGGTGCATTTATTTTTTGAAAGTGGATTTCATTACCCCACACCAGCCGGCATCTTCCAACTGCCATGTTAAATTGACATTGCCCAGTAGGGAAGAACATGATGCTGTGGAGGTAGACGTGAGTAGGGACTAGCTAGATAACCTACCATCTGCTTTTAGTTGTAGAGGTTTTTCTACTATAAAAGGTGGTCTGCATCTCCTCCCTTCTATAGCTAGGGCTTCATGATAGGAGGAAAAAGGGAGCCTCTTTTTGATATGCTGTCCTACCACCTGTAAGGGCAAAATTCACCCTAAAAGAAGAACTGACTCCCCTATTCCATCATGAAGCCACTTACTAGCTGTACTTTGTTAGTTCTCTTATGGCTGTTCTCTGGTGACAACTGTCTGAGGGTTTTGATTCTTTATGCTAGGTGTTGAGACACCTAATCTAGCCAGGAGGATTTGTTCCCTTGTGAAGCTGAACAATTACAGCTGCAACAATAAGTCAGAAAATGAGTTAAGTAAATTTGCATGTAGGGGAGCCTTAAAAGTAAACAGGCTTTTAAAAAGGTGGATTTGCAAATTGTAAATACAGATTTAATGATTACTTGGTGGTTTCTTCACCTTAATAGCTTGTTTGTTTGTTGATAATGATATGTACAGTCCTTTATTTTTGCACTTCCTACAAATCCTATTTAATAAGAATATTTTGTGGGAAAGAATGAGGGTAATTTTCCTGTAGTTTAGCCTGTTGTATACATAAAAAGGGGACTTTGGTTTCCAAGACTGTAAAATGGTGTTTGGAACATGAGCTGTTCTCCTGTCATGGGTATTTTCTAATGCACTGAATGTGTAGCCTTGTCTCTCTGCCTCTTTTAAAAAATGAACTAGTAGCCAATCCATGCTGAGTAGCCTCTTAGATTGTGAACCTTACGTGTGGTGGTTGCTTAAAGAAGTCTATGAATTAAGAAGAAAGCGACAGAAGCAATGACTAAATGAAAAAAACCAAACACAACGAACAACAAACAACCACCAAACTGATTTTTCTTTGTTTTGAATGCAGCTATTTTGAACTGGAGAGCAGTGGCCTACGGGATGAGATCAGATACCACTACAGGTTTAATGGGAAGTCAAGAACAGAGGTGTTTCCATATCGTCTGGCAGATGGGCAGTGGCATAAAATTGCTGTGTCACTTAGTGCATCCCACCTTCTGCTCCACGTGGACTGCAATAGGTAAGAAAATATGTCCAGTAATTTACTGTTCTTTTAAAAAAAATGCTTTCTACTTAGAAGAATAAAATTGGAAAAGGAGATTTTTTTTTTGTTTTGTTTGTTTAAATACCTAGTTTAAAAGGCACAGTAAACTGCCATGGGATAAGAAAAGGAAAACAAAGCATTAAAATGAAACAATTCATTGTGATTATGAACAAATGTGGAAAAGGTTGATTGCTGACTGGGGAATATTAAGTGCATCTCTGTAGTTCAGGCACTAACTGTTGTTGTGTTTGACTGTGATTGCGTTTAAGTGTGATAGATTGATGTGCAGTCTGTTCTGAACTGCTTCACTCAGCATACCTGAAAACTTGAAGAATTGATGGATATGTCAGAGGCATTCTAATTTTATTTTGCATAATCAAGCAATGATTTTTCTGCCCTTTTGCTCCACTTTGAAACTTCTGAGAAAACTGGAAGCTTGTTTTTGCATGTTTAAAACTGGTGCTTTTTATTTTCTGAAGGGTGTTTTGTTCGCCATTGCACTTTTTTCCCCTTTAAAAGTTGTAAAGACTGCAAGATGGCAGATTGTCAGGATTTCAAGGAACAAAAAGCAGCAAAAGTAGAATCTTTTTTCCCTTGGGACTTGATCTCACAATGTATTGAAGACTTCAGCTTTTGCTAACATAGTTGTTGATGAGAAAATCCAGGAAACTTGAAACTAGGACCTTCACAATAGTCTTTAGGAATGAGGAAAATGAACCATTACTTTGTCTTCTTGCACCCTTTGCCTTCAGTGAGAGGATCAGCATATGCGTTTTGGAATTGTGGCATTTAAATGGATAGGGTGATGGTAGCAAATATTTTTTTCCTAAAACCTTCATTTTATTCAGGTGGCAGAATAAAATCATGTGAGTATTATAGGCGTGGGTGGTTATTGGAACATTTGAAGAAGTTTAACTTTTGACTTGAGTAATTATGAGGTACTGTTTTGTGAACAAGCTTACAATCATTTTCTGGAGCTGCACTGACTACGGACAGTAAAAATTGAATCTGAAGGAAGGTTGCTTATTGAATCCTTTTATTTGGACTCTAGAAGCAAGGAAATGCTTCGAGCAATTTTAATTATTTTGAAGCATGAAATCTACAATTTGTAATGACTGTCTTCATTTCACTCATCTAATTTCTTTATCCTACCATTATTTGTATTTGTTATATTATTTCTTTGCTTACAACAGTGTACATTTTTGTTTATTTGAGGTACTGTGTTTTGGGACACATTCTTCATTATATCCTATGATTTTTTAATTATTATTATTATTTTTTTAATGAACTGCAAATGGTTTTAGGAAGATCCTTTTAGCACATTGTTTTGCTATCAGTATGCACACAATAAGAAAGGAAGACAACACAAGAATCCTGCCTGGTGCAGAAGTCTGTCAAGGAACAAGAGAGCTGCACAGGGTTATGGTTGTGACCTGGTTTTCTTTGCAGCAACAGATAGCAATAGGCAAATACAATTACAGAATGAGCTGTGCTGTCTGGTGAGATGATAAATATGTACAACCATCTCTGTCAGGTAGCCCTAAACAGAGCTCATCCATCTAAGATTATCTTTGAAGGCGATACATCTCAAGGCTGCTCCCAACATCATTCTGTACCCAAATGCCTCTATATGGCTGTGAGTTTGTGGTACTTTATGACAAGTCCTGTGGAACAGTAATGGGAATAGTTTTGAAAACATGACTCGAGGACAGATCATACAAGTCTAAATTAAAAAAAGAAAAGGGAAGATTTTAAGTTCCCGACTCAGCTGTAACATCTTTGTTTAGTTAATTTGAGAATATCGTGAAAGATGGTGTTATAATTTCCTTTATTGTGTCTTAACTTGCTACATCTTTGCACCCAGAAGAGGAGCCAGTGTCCTGTTCACTTTGCATTAGCATTTCCTGCT
>NW_009952971.1:1113867-1126052 GCF_000747805.2 Chaetura pelagica | reverse complement strand
TCCTGCTGATATTAGACTAAATGTTCAAAGATGTGAAAATGAAAAGCAAGCCAATGGAGGGGTACTTCTGAGCACTGCTGAAGATCCTAAGCCTTCCTGGTGTTAGTGTTGGGAAAGCTGCAGCTTTATTTAACTTAATTTAATAAGTCACAGGGAAAGAAAATACAACTCCAGTCAATAGATTCACCTGTCCCATCTCCTGAAGGGATTTGGTGTCATCAGACCAAAAATTAACTTGAAGTGTACATATCTAGTTAAAGAAGTTCTGTGTTTATTACTTTCTGTTCTCTCCCTTGTAAAAAAAGAAAACCAAAGCAAAAAGGCGGAAAAAAAAATACCAACAAAGTTAATCCTTTGGATTCCTACTGGATTTCTTTAAAGGAGTTTGCAGGATTGCTTTCTTACAGATATACATGAATTTGTCTGGAAACATTACTCCTTTTATTTATGGCTGTGGTAATATGTTAGATATTTGGAAGGCTGTTCTGGGTGACTGATTTCTGAACAATGTTGCTAGTTAACCTCTATCTGAGAGAGCATTGAAAGTCTTTGCAGTGGGGAGAAGATATCTTAGCCATAACCTAATTTTGATACAGGATTTGTATTGATACCCAAAGCTAGTCTCTGGCTTTCCAAACCTAAAGTGGATCAGAAAGCATTGGAGGTGAAACTTTTAATTTGTAAACAGATAGCTGAATCTGCTTTTATTCTTCCTTGCCTTATCACCCACATTACTCTGATTTGTAAAATTGCTTTGACATTTGGTGCTTGATTGTCTTTTGGATTCAGTTCAAAGTTGACTTTGTTTTTCAGACCTGGATAGGTTAGGGAAAAGTACTTGAGAACTGGTAAAAGCCTTTAGTGCTTTTAAGAGTCATCTTTAAAGCAGCATAATTGCCTCTGTTCTGATGAGAAGTAATATGGTGGGGAAGGCACATGTATCAAAGGAGGTGTATTTGCCCAAGTACATGTCTTTTTGAAATCAGCTCCTGCTGCATCTTACTTGCTCCTATTTATGCTCCTTAAAGAGCAAGGAGTAAGAACTGTAGCTGAGTGTGATGCTAGAGCTTGGAGCTGCTGACACAGGAAGAGACATGAGAGTTGAGACTAAAAACCTGTTGAATGTCACTGGATCCTTCTCACTGACTTTGTGCTGGGCTTGAGCAGTAACTTCTAGACAGAGACACATCTCAGACAACTGGCATAATAAGCAGCAGTGTATTTGCTGGCATACTTTTAACATTCTGGTAAGGTTCTGAAAGCTTAGAAAAATGAAAAGACTGTATTAATTATGAATGAACAACTGATTCATAAGTAAAACCTATGCTGGAAGTAACATGGAAATTAGAATCATAGAATAGAATAATAGAATCAGTTTGGTTGGAAAATATCTTTAAGATCATCAAGTCCAACTGTTAATCTAGCAGTGCCAAGTCCACCACTAAACCATGTCCCTAAGCATCACATCTTTTAAATATCCCCTTGTGGATGGTGTGTGGTGACTCCACACATCCCTGGGCAGCCTGTCCCAGTGCCTGACAACCCTTTAAGTGAATACATTTTTCCAAAGATCCAATCTAAATCTCCTCTGGCACAATCCAAAGCCTGCTCCTCTTGTCCTATCGTTTGTTACTTGGGAGAAGAGGCCAACTCCCACCCCACTCCAGCCTCCTTTAAAATAGTTACAGAGAGCAATAAGGTCTCCCTTCCGCCTGCTCTTCTCCAGACTAACCAACCCCAGTTCCCTCAGCTGCTCCTCATAAGACTTGTGCTCCAGATTCTTCACCAGCTTCATTGCCTTTCTCTGGACACGCTTGATGGGAACCTTGATGGGTTTCTTAGAGTGGGGGGCTCAAAACTGAACACAGGATTTGAGATGTGGCCTCAGCAGTGCCCAGTACAGGAAGGCGGCCCTTTTCCTAGTCCTCCTGGCCATACTGTTTCAGTTATAAGCCAGGATACTGTTGGCCTTCTGGACCACCTGGGCACATTGCTGACTCATATTCAGTGGGCTGTTGTCCAATACCCCCAGGTCCTTTTCTGCTCTGCAGCTCTCCAGGTTCTCTTCCCCAAGCCTGTAGCATTGTCTGGGTATTTTTGTGACCCAAGTGTGACCCAGCACTCGGCCTTGTTGAACCTCTTCCAGTTGGCCTCAACCCATTGATCCAGCCTGTCCAGATTCCTCTGCAGAGCCTTCCTACCCTCAGGCAGATGAACACTTCCTCCCTACTTACTGTCATCTGCAAACTTACTGAGGGTGCACTCAATCCTCTCTTCCAGATAATTGACAAAGACAGTAAAGAGAACTGGCCCCAGTGTTCCCTGGGGAACACCACTTGTGATTGGCCACTAACTGGATTTAACTCCACTCACTACAAGTACCCTGCTGTTAATTTCCTGACTTCTTCAACACCAGTTCCACTAGTGGTGAACAAATCTTGTTTCCAGATATTGGTTACCTGTAGAATCAGTCTCCCCTACTCTAGGGAAAAAGGAGGTGGTCAGGGGTATTCTGACTGGTTCAGGTCAAGCTAGAAAAATGATGTCACTGTTGGAGTGTCCTTAACCTCTGGCACTAAATTGTTAATATATAATGAAATAAACTCTGCTATGCACCTTCCCAAATTTGACCTCAGAGGAGCAGAAGTAAAGGATGATGTTGTACATGCCTGCATTGTGAGGAGATTTGCAACCCCAGGAGACTGTCCACAGTCTTATAAGAGCTGGCTGGTGTTTGCCTTCACTTTACTGGGAATTAATTAGTTCAAGCTGTAGAGTCTGTAATGTTGTCCATGCTACCTGACTGTCCACTGCAGTTCTTTCCGTCTACAACATTGATAACCCAGAAAAATGTTACATTTAGTAGTGTTAAGAGTGCTTTCCAGTTAAAATATGTACTGGACTGCCTTTTACTATAAATACAGCCTGTGATTTTGATGGATACTCTTAACTGTTTGATGGAGGGGGTTGGTAAGAGCACAGGAGAATAGATTATAAAACTGGAGCAGGCTAGGAAGTAGTCTCCAACTAAAAAAACATGTTGTCTGCTTCTTTTATGTTTCTGCTGATAGAACAGAGCATTAGGGAATAAAAAATGCATGAGCAGTGAGAACTTTTTAATTGGAAAAATAAATAAATTAAAGCAACATAATCCAAATATGGGAATCCAAGACCTCTGAGTTCTTATAAATATATTCCAGCTGCTAACCTGAGGTTTTCGACTAATCCAAACAAAGTCCTATGACTTAAATTAAAATATAATAAACTTAAAGAAGGTTAAGGGATGTATTTAGAAGAGGGATTCGGTACTTATTGTGAAACACTTTCTCTTGAGAGAGAGAAGATGGTGCGGTGGCAGTGTTTTGCAGTTAGGTAATTTACTCTCAACATATGAATGTGATTTTGTGACCCAGATTGCTTCTCTGCTTTTTAAGCTGTAGCAGAAACTGTCAGAGCAGTGGCTCCTAAGTGCTAGAATTGTGCATTACAGATGCACCCAATTTCAGATTTGTGGTATTGTGGATAGGAAGTTAATTTTCACCCACCAATTGTCCCTTTTGTTTGACAGAAAGGCTATAAACTTTTTAGCATGAGAGAGATCTCCAGCTGGTGTATCAAGTCAGCTGCTGCCAGGCCTGTATCATTACAGTTATTGTAGTTAAGCTGCAAGAAAATGTTCAGGATCCTTTCACCACTTGAGAATTTTTTAAGAAGTTTTTTAATAGGCTTTTCATTGAATTGCTACTGCATCAGCAGAATGGTGGCATGACTGAAGACTGAATGGTTGTATGCATTAACCCCGTCCCTAGTTATGATGAACATTCTGATTTTCATCTTAGTTGAACTTTTCTTGGTGTGCTGCCTTATTAGAGTTGAGAGAAGGTTGTGAATATTTACTACAATGCTGAGGAAGTACTATGGAAAACAAATTATAACAATCCATACATGTGCCTAGCTGTCCTAGATCCTTTGACCGCCCTTAAAAGGCATCAAGCACTTGGAGTCAGTACAAGTACCTGGGGCACTGTGCCGGTACCTCAGCCTCACACAGCTCCTGCTCAGAGTGGAGCAGGCATCTGCTTTGGCTTTTTTCAGGAGCTGATCCAGGTCCTGCTGATGTCAGCTACTGAATAGTAGAAGTCAGTGTCTGGGGGGCTGGTTGAGGGTCTTGAATGGGAGACTGTGGAAGTCCCTTGACTTTTAGATATAAATAGAGCCAGAGTTTGATAGCTGCAAAGCCCATCTACTGCTGAATACAGATTTGAATATAGATTTAACAGTGGTTTTTTTTGTTTGTTTTGCTTTGTTTTCTAATTTAGAACTGGGGACTTGCAGTGCTTTCTGGTGAATTAAAAATATGATAGACAGACTGATGACTTTAACAGGGTGGGAATAGTGCATTAGGCTTAACCATTGACATCTTGCATTCATTGTATTTGCAGGCTATGGGTGTGTCAGAGAGCATGGATAATGTTAGAGGAAATAATGTTAAACCAAGACAGAAAGGCCTCAAATGATTTCATAATTTCTTGAAATGTGTAAATAGGTATATTATCCTATTTAAAAATATTTTTGCACTGGTCCAATATGGACTTACTTTTTTCTTTGGTTGTTTTTTGTTAACGTGAAAGCAGTAAACATTTTAATTGAGGCAATTTACTTGCAAGAGCAGTCTCTGAAAATTTAGCCTGCATAGTTTGAAATATATGTGGATGTTTGTTTCCATGATTTTTTTTTTTTTTTCCCCCACTGGAAATCTCCTGTTACTTGGTTCTATTTTTATTTGTTGGGAGTGCTGATGTGGGTCATATGGACAGAGAGGTGTTCATGGGAATTTGAGAATCAACCACATAGAGCAAGAAACTTTTCCTTTTAGATGAGTGAAACAATTATCTTGCTCCAGGCAGATTAACTGGGATCCAAAGCATAAATGAACTCTTTAATTTGAAGTATTGTGCTAAATGCTGGATTTTAGAACTGGAAGTCATATAGGGTAATACAGGAGCTGAATTGAAAAATCATAGTATAATTTCAGTTAAATAAAAGCATTGGGCCTTTGCCAGAGAACAGATGAGAACCCCTGTGAGCTATTCAGAAGCTGACTTGAGATCTGAGTCTCTTTATAGCAAGTTCTACAGATTCTTTCCCAATGAGCTGAAACCTCCTGAGTACTGTGAGACATGAGAGGACAACTAAGCAAACAGGACTGAGACTGCTGGAGTCTGTGAAACCAGCTCAGAGTTTTCTGAAGTGAATTAGTACATGGTTAGTCTTTCTTTGACAATTTTGAACAACAATAATTCCAAAAAAGTATTTATTTTTGGAAATCCTAGCTTGTCAAAATCCTGAAGTTGACTTCAGGGAGATGGAGACTGCTTGGCAGCATTTATTACTACCCAAAACCTGTCAGCCTCCATCATTGCACCACTTGGTGACAGTAAAATGGCAACACTAATGGCTGACAGTTCCGCAAGAGCAGTCACATTTGTTGCTTGGGTGTGAGGAGCTGGGGACTTGTGAGGTGCTCAGAGATGGAAGGTGCCAAGGCTTGAATATGGTGTGAGTGTGGCTGTCATGGCTCTGGGGTGTCAGGCGGTGGCACAGAGCATGCTGCAGCAGAAGTGCAATGTCTTCTCACTTCACGTCTCACACAGGGCCACTTGGCATATTTGCAGCCTTACCTGTGTTTGGGAGAGCTCCATCCAGGCCTCCATCCTGTTTGGATGGTCCTGCAGGGTGTAAGGGAGTCCAGTGGGCTCAGTACTTAGTGTGGACACAAAAGTGTGGTTCTGTGCCCTGGGGCAGGAGCTGCTTTGCAAATGTGCTAATGGAGAGAAATGCAAAGGCAATCCAGGCTCATGCTTTACACAACAAGGCTTGTTGCTTTTTTTTTTGTTTTTTAATAAAGCACCAGATACTGCCCATTGCTTCTGGTTTAATTCAATGATATGAAGAGCCATTGTTGTTATCTGTATTACCAGTGTTACAATACATGAAAAGAACAATAAGGTGAAAGATGATAGTTTGATCCTCAGCGTAGGAATGAAGTAACATGCAATTACCAATCCTGTAAGTTGTTTTCCTATCTGAGACCAGTGGGTAATGAAAGACTCAGCAGAAGCTGCATTACTTAAGTGAGCTGCAATTTTAGTGGTGTTCCCTTCAGCATGGCAAAACTGAAAGCAAATAACTAGCACTGTGCCACTTAGTGCAACTATGAGGACTTCCTCAGCCCCAGCTGAATCCTTCTGGCTTACCAGCCACTTACCTTAAACTCGATGGGGAGATGTTGCCGGGCAGCGTCCCTGGGGTGAAAACCTGGCCCCGGTGAAGGCTGCAGTGAAAACTCTCCCTGACTTCAGCTGAACCATACTTTCATCTCCTGAGTGTGTCGGATGATGTGAGGAATGAGCTCCAAATCTGAGTGCTGTCCCTGGAGAGTGCTTTCCTGTCTGTCTGCCTGGCAGTTTCCATCAAACCTTAATTTTAGAACCAATGCAATGGCTTGTTCCGTGTTTACCGAGTGTTTCATGCACCTCCTCTGTCATGGCCAATTAGTTGTTATGGAGGGAGTGCAATGTTGCCTGGCAAACCACTGAGGCTAAAATCAGCATGTGAAAAATGTCATGGGGAAAATGGAGGTGTGGGTTATCTAATGGATCTGTGGTAAGAAGTGAGGAACATGGCATTAGTCAGCCCTCTGTGGGGTTACAGAGGCAGCAGCTAATGGGGAGGAGTGGCAGCTCTGTCGCACGGTGCTGAGACAACACTAATGGGAGGGCTCTGGTGGCAGCAAAGGCAGGGTGTTAACAAGCAGAGCCTGTGGTCCTCAGCCTGCGGTTACCTTCAGTCATGAAAGGAAATTGGCTCTGGAATATGGATGAGATTGTTTTTTGATTATACACAAATCATTTAGTGATGACATGAACCCCTTGATGAGATGATCTTGTGACAAGATACACCTTAAAGCAATTAACTTCTTGGCAGATGATTTTTGGAGGGGGGAAGGAAACTGTTAATAGAAGAGTTGCTTGTGGCTGGTTTCCTTTTAAATATTTCTTTTTTGGTAGCAGTGCAGAAAGGAGTTGAAATCAAAAGCCTGATTCTTCTTGTGCTTGCACCTGTCTTACTGTACTAGAGAAAGCAACTCAGGTTGAGAGTAACATGAGACAGAAAAGAGGAAGGCTGCATATATTTTGTGAAGAAGGGCTTGTTCTAAGCTGCAAGTTTATTGTGCTTCAGGTTCTGGTGTAATTGCCATTTGCAAAGATGTGAACTACAGATCTTGGGCTAGGGACAGTCAGCGGTAGATGTAACAGAAGCAAGAATTCAGCACTGCCAGTCATTCAACAAATATCTTGTGACAAACACCAACAATAATCCTAGATTATATTTTTTTTTTTCCCATAACAAAACAGCAATTATATAAGCCCTGCAACCAGGGTTTAACTACTTTGTTCTGGTAGAACTTTATTTTGGGATTAATTTTGTTGCAAGATCAGAATTACCAGTGCTGCTTTGTGCCATTATTATGATGCACATTTTTACCCCATTGCTTTCTGATGTAAGATGGGCCCAATAGTTTGCTTCTCGTTTCACAGGTGATATAAGTTGTTTTTTTAATCTCATATCCATCTTGCTCTAAGGGCTTCTCTTGTGTTTTGTGGGAGAATATTTTTTTTTTATCTTGGAAGAACCCACTGAATTAATTTCTCCCTCTTATTTCTAAATTTTGTTTTGTATTGCTCACTCTTGGTTTACTTGTATTTGGCATCTGGGACATACTCTGAACATTTGGTTTATCTGACATGGGCTTTTGATAAGATGTTTGGTGTGGTAACAAAGAGTGCTGTGCTTTTAGCTTTATTAACAGTTTGCTTGATTCAGTGTTCTGGTTTAGAATCCGATTCAAAGCTTACAGAGGTGAAAGGGCATCTTTTAGTGACCCTGTGAGTTTTAGTGTTGTCTTCATTGTAAGTGGTTGTCTGCTTGTCTGTAATGGATACTTGTGTCCATCATAAAAAACCTGCTGCTGCATGTTTTATGCTCTGGTGCCTGGGTAGTGGTAGTTGCTCACAAGTGGTAAAAAGATGCCAAAATACCTTTGGTGAGTCAGATATTTGTGAGAAGTGGTATTTGATCTCTGTGGCTCTCAACTTTATATTGAGATGTTTAAAATAAGTACCTAAATTGACTTTAATTACTAAGAGTTGTGGTTGTTGTTTTTTATAAGAAAAGCCTGTGTATGTAGATGACATTTTCCTCAGCACTTAAGGTGAAGCATTCTTTTGACCACCTTAAGCAATAGCCAAGCAGGCTAGAAGGTGGCATCTTCACCAGAAACAGTGACAAGTACATTCATCTTGTACTTCTGGTACCTGTAAATTATGTGCAAGTTTTATGGGCAATGCCAGGACCATGAATCATGTGCTATTTGCTTCAGGTTTACCAGGGCAAAATGGACTTTTGGGGCCACTAATAAAAGAAAAAAGTTGCTGTTGTGGTTTAATGCTGGTAGGCAGCTAAGCACCACCCACCTGCTACCCACACAGGGGGATGAGGAGGAGAATTGGAAGAATGAAAGTGAGGAGGAAAATGTGACCTGAGATAAAGACAGGTTAGTAGGTAAAGCAAAAGCTGCGTGCACAAGCAAAACAGAATTAGGACTTCATTCACTGCTTCCCACTGGCCTGCAGTTGTTTAGCTGTTTCTAGGAAAATGGGGCTTTATGTCATGTAGTGGTTACTTGGTAAGATTTAATTCCCAGTGTCCTCCCCCTCCTTCTCCTTTCCCCCAACAGTTATTGCTGAGCACTATGTCATATGGCATGGGATATCCCTTAGGTCAGTTGGGGTCAGCTGTCCTGGCTGTGTGGCCTCCCAGCTTCTTGTGCACCCCCAGACTACTTGCTGGTGAGAAGTCTGAAGAACAGAAAAATCTGGGTGCTGTGTAAGTACTGCTTAGCACTAGCTAAGACATGGATGTATTATCAGCTCTTTTGAGGTCACAAATTCAGAGCACAGCAGCATACGAGCTGCTTTGACAAAAATTAAGTCTATCACAGTTTTAAAAGCAGTACAGTTGCCAAAGCTGAAATGTGCAATAGCTATCTGGGTATCAAAGTAGCTGGCTTGTTACTGAAAATACTGTATTTCTGCCTGAAAAATTATGGGTAGTGCATATGCAGTGAAGTGCAAAGTGCTCTGGATACATCACATGGAAGATACACTTGGCCTCATTGTTCACATAACCTTTTTTTCCCCACAACTCTTGGAAATCTGAAGCAAATGGCCAGATTTCTGCTCATGCCTTGTGTCTGACTCACTGTTTTCTGGGTTTCTTGTACTTTCAGGAGTGCTGTGTTTGTTACATGAAGGTGGGTAAACACTGCAGCCTTGTAGACAGGCTGTTAGCCTAGGGCTTAGACACTCTTAAGATTGTTACAATCAGGAACCAATTATATCTCTTTTGTCATTTGGAAGGTAAAGTTAATAATAGTGGCCTTTCTTGTAAAGGTATCTGAATTCAGCTCGGGATGTCTTGGTGAAAGATAACATACAGGTGGAGTACTCTGAGAAAGAGAGATTTCTGCCCTTCAGGTGGGCAACGTCATGCCAGGTAGTGAGTCCAGTCCTCTATTTTGAATCAATAACAATTATTGGTTTTAGTTTAAGGTCAAGAAATACTGCTAAAATTCATCAATAACTGTGTAGAAAATTGAAAAACTTAATATGGTTTGTCGAGAAAGCCCAAATGGGCAGATAGAATCTCTGTGAATTTACCCTCACTCAATTTGTGTGGAAAATAAATCCCCAAACCTGGCAGTGAAATGTGCTTTCTAACCATCTTTACTTGCATCTGTTCAATTTCCTCTTGCTGAAAGGTATTGAAAGTTCATTTGCATTCCTCTTTAATGAAAAGAAAGAAGATTGCTTATAGAGTTTTATTTAGATACGTTTTTATTTTTAAATTTAGATTTGAGGTTGAAATATTAAACTGAGAAGTAGAGTACATTCACTTTAGCTCTGATTATTCAGGAAAATCAATGTTTGGGTGTCAGATTTTGAAGAGAACTTAGAAACTGAGCACGCATTACCTAATATATACTATTACTGGACACCTCTTGTTTTTTATTCCCAGAGCTGAACAATAACTTTTGATTAAATAGTTGGCAGACTATTGTATATTAAAAATTTAATAACAAAAGGCTTCCCTCAAAACCTGAGATTTTAATCTAAATTGCTTTCCTCTGTTAAGTGATTGTGAACTCCTATGCTATGACAGAGGAGATAGCACAAAAAAATTGAAATTTCCCTTGGGAAATTTTTTTTTTTCTGAAACCGGATGAATAATTCAGTTGAAGTTGCTCTGGAACTGAATGCATGTCAAATAATGTATCCTATCTGTAAACACAATCAAGAAAATCCAATCACATTGGCACTGACACATTTTCATTGGAAAAAGAGTTGAAAGAGAAACATGTAACTATATCCTAATATTTTTTTCAGAATCAGCTCTTAATGCCTTCAGAAGAGCAGACGTAATGAGAAATTGTATCTTAAAGACCAATCTCATCATTTTCTTTACGCAGTTGGGATTCAGAAAACATCTTGGAGAAACTTTTTGAAGGAGCTGATTATTTTTTTACAATGGGCTGTGTTAGGAGGCCTGATATTTGCTGCATCAGATATACTGAGTTTTTGCAGCCTCAGCTGGAGATGGTAACGATGACCAAGGTGGTCAATACCTCTGTGAATTCGATTAGGCGAAAGAGTGATGCAAAACATGGAGGAACCCTCCCTCTCCCTTCTGACTTTCTCTTACAGCAGTTGAGAGTGCTATTTCAAAGCCTTTGACATGAATGCTCTGTTATTTTGTGTGACTTCTCCATTCCCTTCAGTTTATTTAAAAGATCTGAGGATCCAGATGGATGTACAGGGAATAACAAACGGTTGAAGAGAGTGTCGATTTTGAGGATCAGCTTTTGAGTTACAAAAACCTGTTTTGATGATGCCAGCAAGAACTTTTCTGCAGTCATTGGAAGGGCCTTCAGAGAGATTAATTTCCTATAAGATGAATCACACCCTAGAAACATTGTCTCTTCATTAAATAAGTGGACTTATTAAATTAAATAAGAGGACTAGCTCCATTGTAGGTGTAAGCTTTTGAGAAGTAAAAAATTGGGTGCAATGAATTCAACACCTTTTCACCACATGGAAATTTATAGCATCATGAGAGTAAATCTCAGGAACAAAAAATCCCCTGTTCTTGGATTAAGAGAAACAAGGGCCTAAGAAATGAGGCTTCTGACGTGCCTCAGCCATCGGCGTATTTAGACAGCAGCTATTCTTGCCTGAATTGTATTGCTAATAAAAGAAATCTCTCTAGTTCATATCTAGCCCACAAATTTGAGAAGGTGTGTTCCTATGTGTTCCTGCCTGATGAAGCTGATCTCCTTTTATAACTTGATGACCTGACTATTGGATGAGGGAAAAGCTGTGGATATTGTCTATCTGGGCCTCCAAAAAGCATTTGACACAGTTTCCTACAGAACTCACAAAAAACCTGGCTGCTCATGGCCTGGATGAGCACATGATCTGTTGGATCAAGCACTGGCTAGGCAGTCAGGCCCAAAGAGTGATGGTCAATGGAGTCAAGTCCAGCTGTTGATCAGTCACAAGTGGTGTTCCTCAGGGCTCAGTGTCGGGACTGTTTCTGCTTAACATATTTATGGATGATCTCAGTAAGGATATAGAGTGTATTATCAGTAAGTTTGCAGATGACACCAAGCTAGGCAGGAGTGTTGATCTGCATGAGGATAGGGAGGCTCTACAGAGAGACTTGGATAGATTGGATCTTTGGGCTAATGTTAATGGCATGTGCTTCAACAAGGCCAAGTGCTGGGTCCTGCACTTGGGCCACAACAACCCCAGGCAACGCTCCAGGCTTGGGAAAGTGTGGCTGGAAAGTGTCTGGCAGGAAAGGACCTGGGGGTTCTGATTGACAAATGGCTGAACATGAGCCAGCAGTGTGCCCAGGTGGCCAAGAAAGCCAAAGGCATCCTGGCCTGTATTAGAAATAGTGTGACCAGCAGAAGTAGCAAGGTGATTGTCCTCCTGTACTCAGCACTGGTGAGGCCACACCTGGAGTGTTGTGTCCATTTTTGGGCACCTCAATTCAAGAGA
>NW_009952971.1:1094752-1113556 GCF_000747805.2 Chaetura pelagica | reverse complement strand
CTGCCCAGGGAGGTGGTTGAGTCACCATCCCTGGATGTGTTTAAGGGTCGTTTGGATGTGGTGTTGGTGGATATGGTTTAGGGAAGAACTTTGTAGAGTAGGGATGATGGTTGGACTCAGTGATCCCAAGGGGCTTTTCCAACCTGAATAGTTCTATGATTCTATTTTAGTAACCTACTCATATTTTATATCTGAAAGAGTTTGGACATGTCATGGTTTGGTGTGCTGCTTTATAGTAACTGTTAGAGTTGTAGTCTATTTTAATGTTCAGAATTTTAGGCAGTTGCATTTCCTGATCAGTCCCTGTTGGCTGATGTATTCTAATGCAAACAGACACGAAGACTGTTCTCATGTTCTGCTAAATATTTCAGCAATTTCTAAAATGCTTCTGGCTTGGCAAATTTTGTATGTATGAAGTAGAGCTGCATCTTCACAAAAGTTGAAATTCTTGCCAAGTATTAGCTTTTACTTGTTAAAATTGCATGTAAGAAACCATTTTCACTGCAAGAGACAATTCCATGTGAGGTTTTTTCCAGAGGGAATGTGGCCAAGTGCATGAGGCAGTTACACCTCAGTCATTTCCAGTTGAATGGCTTAGATCTTGGGCAATATCCCTCCCTGGCTCAGTCTTTGTGATCTTGGTTAATCAGTTAGTCTTTCTGTATTTCAGTTTATTTTACCAGAACATTTTAAAGATGATAAAAATAATTGTAGATGACATGCACAGAAGGAAATGGTTTCCTTGCCCAACACAGCTTTATTTCTAGAGAGGCTCTTCCTCTTTGCAGATAAAGATGTGTGCATGTGTATTTGCATGCAGATATTTGAGATACCCCTCCTTTTAGGAATCCACTGATTATTTTATGAATTTTCTGTATATTGTATTCATTATGTTATAGTCAGCTGCTTGAAATGTATCCTTGAAAAAGGTGTTTCTGAGGATTGCATAAGAATACTTATAAAACAAAGTGTGCAGACAGGATAGATAAGAATACAAAGCACAAGGCTATCAGGAGTCTTTTTCAATTAACAGGTGTTTTTCTTACTGTGTCTTGCTGAATGTATCCGTGGTTACTGAATGTATTCTGTATTTCACGGAAGAGGAATTGGTTCACAGCTGTATTACTCCACGTTTATGCTTTATCTCCTTTGAAATATTTAAGCATAAAGAAGGGAAAACATCAAGCTTTCTCTTGGAAAGTGAATGCAGTAATCATAAATCTGAAAGTCTGAAGCATGGAGTAGAGCTTCCATTAACCTAGAGCCCTGGGTCTTCTCATGCTGGAGGGGCTATTCAGGCTGCAGTCATTTTTAGATACACCACAATTCCCTGGAGTCTTCTTTCTAAGCTTTCCTGTTCTTGTGAAGTGAACTGCACATTTCTCTGTATGGATGTCAAACCCAAATGTATTGGAAACTGATCTCCAAGGAGCTCTAGACTAGCACTTCATAAACTGGAAATGTAATAGATATAATTTAGCTATTCATGTGCCAAAAGCGAAGTATTTGTCAAGTGTGGAGAAAGCCACAGAAGGTGACACACCTCAGCCCAGAAGAATCACGCAAGGAAATGAGAATGATGAGGAAGCTTAATGTGACTGTAAAAAACCAAAAGGATCCTTTTATGTCTATTCAATACCAGTAGTTTTTCAGCTTGAAAATCACCCCCTCCAAAAGAAAATCAATACAGGAAGGGGAGCAGAGCAAACATCAGAAGCATTAGTTATAACAGAATTTCACCTTTAAGTAGTAACTTTTGTCATTGTGATGTGAGATATGTCATGGAATGTTTGTGTTTTATGGGTAGAAACGCCCTGAAAAATCACCTGAATAATCATTAATATTTGAGAGATTTGTAAGTGGTGTACATACATGGGTAATCCATATGTATGGGTGAAAACCTGTTCCCAACTACTTAGGTAAGTGCCATGTTAATAATTTGGTATGGACAGGGCATCTTAGTTACCCATTAAGTCTCTGTTTCTGAAAGCCTGCTTTAGGAAAGCTGGACTGCTTATGATGTTCTTGTGACTTAAAACATGAACCTGGCAGCCAGGAGACATGCCCAGTCCCTGGCTTCAGCTCTGCTGGCCATCAGCTGCCCGTGCACGGAGCTGGTGAAACTCTGTTCACAGAGATTTGAAAACTTTGGGTTTGTTTTGTTTTGTTTTTTTTTTTTATATATCCTCTGATTGAGAGTTAGTAATGA
This sequence comes from Chaetura pelagica, assembly GCF_000747805.2. Classification (NCBI taxonomy): domain Eukaryota; kingdom Metazoa; phylum Chordata; class Aves; order Apodiformes; family Apodidae; genus Chaetura; species Chaetura pelagica. Next base: position 1,111,347 of record NW_009952971.1, on the reverse strand, counting down.
TGCCACGTTTCTTCGCTCGTATTGATTCAAAAGCTTCTTCCATGCAGTTTGTGTTTGTGTAGCCACTTCTAGTCTTGCTGGAAAAGTACCTTGCAATTTCTTTTTGTATCACTGTCCCTTTTTGTCAGGAGTTGCAAGTATCTTGTTTGTGTTTCAATTTTAATTATTTTTGATTAGAGAAGTAGCATATGGTGAACCATAGTCCTTGTGATTTGTTTTATATATATTTTTTTCTGTTATGAATTCACATGTGCTTTTTGACCTTTTCATTTCCCAGGAATCTAGAGGGGATTACAGGGATAGCAGTAAGCTGTATGTCTGCATGCTGGAGCTTTTTTTGCTGATGTGTAACAATATACAGTAATACAGTAACCTCAAATTGTTGGCAAACCAGTGTCAAACAAAACGTCTTTTTACATAGCAAAGGTAAGCAAGGAGTGATCTACACCTCCTGCCTTTTCTTGAAACCTGAGGCTGTTACTCAGTGGGCAGATCCACAGAGAAGAAAACTAACCAGTCTCTTAAACAATATGGAATAAGGCACAATCTGACCTTTAATTAATTCCCTAATTTAAGGTAAATAGCTGCTTGATGATTGGAATTAGAGTAGAACAGTAACAGGAGCTGAGGAATCCTGAGCATGTGTTTTATGAGTGGCACTGTCTGGAAGGAAGGTCACTACAGCCTTTTTCACACAGGTTGAAAGTCTTTATTAAATTGTCAGAAAAGACAAGAGAAACCATTTTAGCCTGTCTCTCCTTTGTCTTCCTCACTTGCTGTTGTTGAACTGTCATGCAGTAGTGTCAGTTTGTATGCTTCATCCTAAAAACTTAGGGGTTTTTTAATATGTAATTACAAACAGATACTACAGAGTTCCTTTATTAACTTTAGGCCAGGTGAATAACAATCAAATATTCTTGAATAACTAGTGTTATTGAACTGGTCTGTTGCTTTATTTTAAACACTTGGCTTTTATCTCTTAGCAGAAATGAACTTCTTTATACAATATTGACTAATCTTTCTAAGAGATTAGAAAATTTCCAGTGAGGACTTTATTAACCTAAGTCATGAATAAAGATGTGATATGTATCCAAAGAGAAATTCCTAATATTATAGTGTACTTCAGTGATTGGTTTTCTCGAGGAGCATCTCAGTTCTTTGTTCCTTATTCAGCCTTATGCAGCAGTTTTGCATTTGAGTAGGTTTTCTGTTTTGCCTGAGGGTTATGACAGAAGGAGTTTACTCACACTTTAAGATACTGACACAGAATAACCCATGGGAACCTCCTATAATTCTTAAAACATAGTTTAAAAATATAATATTGTTTTGCTCTTTGTAATAGTATGGATAGCAGGAGGTGATGAACTAGGAGACAGAAATATCCTAGGACTTTGAATTTGTCTCCTTGATGAAATGTGATGAATTAGGACTGATGATAAAAAATGTGAACAATAAAATAAGGAGTATTAGAAGTTGTCTTACTCCTGTACTAACATTCTTAACCTGAGATTTTCATGTGGCTGTTTTGGTTGGAGATTTTTTTGTATTTCTTTCTAAGGAAATAGTAAGTTTGCCACTAGTTTTTTAGATTGCTTCCATTTCATTTTGAGAAATGGTTTCCTTCTTTCCTGGGTGAGCAAAAGTGGGTGGAATATATGACTCTTAGTACTTTAACATAACATACTCTATAGAGCTTCCCTGAAGTTCTTTGATAATGGGAGATTACTCTAGGCCTCTGCAAATATTTGAATTTTCCAAAAGTTTGGCAATATGCAACACAAAAATCAATGCTTACACCTGGTGAGCCTGTGCTAGAAGCACTTGGAGTGTAAATGGGAAGATAACTGGCTAACGAGTTGTGATGTTAATTGACTTGTGTTTTTCTTTGGTGTTCATTTTTGTGTTTGTTTTAAAGCCGTTGCTTTAAAGAAAGAAGAAAAATAATTTCACGCCTTTAAGCTACAGGTCTTGATGTATTCAGAGTATTCCCTATTGGTTCTCACGCTGGTCGGGTTACAGAGCAATACATACTCCTTGTGAGCTGGCCCATCCAAGCACGCTGGTCTTGTTGTGAAGCAATAACTTCATGGCTCCTACTAGTGTGCCTTGGCAATTAGACAATCCAGGGTTGGTAACTTGGTCTTGAATGGTCCATGTTCTAAAGTGGTATCATTGTTCTAGTGGTCTGAGTTCCTGAAAAAGGTGTTATGGCAACTTCATTACAGCTTCCCTAGAAATAAACAAAAAAACCCAAGCAAAACATTTTGAAAACTCCAGATCCTTGGTTTTTTAAAACTTAAAAATGCTGTGTTACAGCAATTTTGCTTGAATTAATTTTAGAAATTTGGTATGGAGATGACTGCATTCATGTGCATGTTTATGCAGTACACAAAGTTTGCTTATGGACTTGATGTTATTTCTTGTCATTGTTGTTAGTATTTCCAGCTTCTTGGAGAACAACCAAGAAAATGTCCCTGTAGTGCTGGGTCCCAAACCTGAACAGAGAGGTGCCAGGCCTGCCCCAGTGGCATGGGCAGGTTGGATGGGCAGTAGTGGCAGCACAGATGAGCACTCAGGCTTAGTGAGTTCAAAACCAGCAGTAAATGGGGAGAAGGGGATGAAACAGAAGCTCCAGGTGCAGGGATAAATAACAGAAATGTAGGGAAAAAGAGGCCCTGGGAGTTGAGGTAGGATGACGTTTCTTTGTGAAGTCTATTCAAAATTCCACAGGCTGAAAACCACAAAGGGTTGTTTGTCTAGTTGGATCTTGTTTGTGATGGCACTTTTTCTCCTGAACTGGTAATTGAGATTGAAGGAGCCCCTAGGCCAGGATGGTCTCATTGATTCTTTTCCGGTCCTGGCATTGTGTTTCCTCAGCATAGTGCTGCAGAACTGCACAGGGGGACTTTCAGTTTTATGCCGTCCTCATATGTTAGTGATTTTAATACAGTTTTTCCCTGTTGGTTTTTATTTGCTTTTAAAGTTGTAACATACCTTTAAAACTACGAATGAGAAATATTGTTTAATGCATTTGTTTTCTTTGGTTTTACTTTCCATCTTTAACTGATTTGGAGCAGGAACTTTTCAGAGGAAAAAGAGGATTCAAGTACTGATAATGTATTCCCTCTACAGGATCTATGAACGTGTCATTGACCCTCCAGAAACGAATTTGACACCTGAAAGCAATTTATGGCTTGGACAGAGAAACAGGAAACATGGTTTCTTTAAGGTAAGCAGATATGAAATGGCACATGAAGAAGGAAATGAGCACATGGTTAACAATATACTTCAGGTTAGTTGTTTTACATTCCTGAAATCTGATTTGTATGAATTTCAGTAGAAGGTGAGGTTGTGGGTTTTGAGGTAGGTCCATCACTAAGAGATCACATTTAGATCTCTTCCTGCAAGACAGAGTATTGTAGTCACTGACTGGAGTATCCAGTGTTTGGGGGTTGTGTTTGGTTTCCTTACTGGTTTCACCTGCCTGCCGTGCTCTGCCTTGCCACACCTGGGGAAAGAAGTGGACTGTGTAGGCAGCATCGGAGTCTATTCTTGACTTTAAATCTTGCCAAAATAACAGCTTTGCTGTGGTCTCTTTGCCAGACAGTGGTGGCCTTAATTGCTCTTGGAGGTAATTTCCTTCTTGGTTTTGTATGTGGAATAATACCCACACCTTTCTGTTTGCCTTGGGTGACTCTCATTTGCCTCTTTCAGCATTGACTTATAGATCTGTGAAGATCTAAAGATCTTCTGGTCTGCAATCTCTTCCAGCTTTGGCAGATAGTAGCTATTGTATGCAGGACACTTGCCTTGCTACTTACACAGTAGATTTTTCTGTTCCTGGAGTACCTGAAGCACTTTCTGTTTTCTCACTAAGTGTGTCACTGTGTTTCTTGCCAGAGAGTGAGCAGGGGGTCATCAAGTTTTGTTAATTAGTTTCTTTATCCTTCGGAGCTTCCAAACAGCCCAGGCTGAAAGCCTGGCCAGCTGGCAGGACCCAGGCTACTCCTGTCTCTTAGCCAGAAAGCCTGTCTTGTCCATTTATGAGGTTCCCCAAGATGTCATCAGTGACAGTTTGAGTACAGGAGTGAGGAACTTGTCAGAGGAAAAAGAGGATTCAAGTCATAGTAATATACTCCAGATTCCATTAATGGCAATATATTTCTAAAATTGCAAAGGACAGATAAATGACCTGTACCTTAAAAAGTCCTCTCCTGTATGTTTTCCTTCAGCTATTTTGGCTTCTGTTGAGGCTGTGTGATTATCTGGCTGAGGCTGAATTGTTGAACCAAGCAACAAACAAAGTACACCAACAAATAAACTCCACCCATTCCTCCTGAAAATTAATTGTTTTGCTTTGTAAGCAAGCTACAGAAGAGCTTATCATTTTTCTTCCAGTTTTGAATAATAAGCCACAGTGCAAGTGTTTATCAGTGCTAGTCTATAGTGCAGGGATACACCAACCTGCCTGTCCTCGATATTGGCATGGATTTGTTGCCAAGGTGATTTACCACCCACTCATTTTCTCTTTGAAGCTGTCAGTTCATAAGACAATTTTACAAGTTGCTGCTTTCCTGAGGACCTCTCCTCAGAGTCCCGAGATTTCAACAAACTGGGACAATTATTTTATACTAAAATTATTTAAGCACAACAACCAGCAATTGTAACTCTGAAACAGAGGCAAGAGCTAACTTGGAACTGGAATGGCGGTCCCAGAGTTTCTCTGAACCTAGAGTACATTTCATCCTCCAGCAGCTGAGCTGTCACTGTGAAGTGAAATTGATAGTATTATTTTATTCTACAGCTGTTGTTTTTTTACCTCAGCTGCTTCCCATAGTTCCACAGATGGTAAGCATATGTTTATAGCTACATAGGAAAAGAAGTTATACTGGATTTGCCCATCTTAAATTCTTATTTTATGCAGACAGTCAGAGCCTCAGAACTCTGGGATATTATATGTTTGTAAATTAATATTTCTATGCATTAACACTTTGGAAACAGCAGGGTAGCTAATGATATGCTAATGAGCTGACAGTTTTTATTGATCATAATGAAAGCTGACAAGTGCCTTACTTTGCTTTATGCATGCTTGAGTATTTTACTAAGTTTCTTCAGGGCAGAAATATAATTGTTGTATTTTTTTAATCCTGCTTGAGAGTTCCAGAAATCTTGCTTTTTTTTTTTTTTTTAATGTTACTCATTGCAAAAACTTGGGGTTTTGCCAATTTGTAAAGAGCACACATTTCTTTCCATATATTTACATGCTCAGCAGGACCTCCCTTTCTTTTTCAAAGCAATTTGTTTCACTGTTTTAGCATATAAAATAGTAGATCTATTTTCCTTAATGTAAACAGAGATCTGGAGGGAAATAAGAGTGTTAAAAAAGAATTAGCATTTTTATATGTGTGTTGGAGCCATGATAATGTATGTAGCAAAAAGCACTGGGTACTGTTCTGTCATCTTTGCTGTTCCAAACATTGTCTTATTTTAATTATATTAATTGTTGTGTCTCTGCATAAATTAACAGCATTAAAGCACATTTTGGGCAATATTCCCTTGCCTATTTTTGTTCCTAATTCTTCAATGTATTAGAGGAGTAAGGGGAAGAGATGATACTTCTAAGTCACCGTGGGCAGTTGTTGCCATTTTTCCTATTTATGCTTTTGTTCCACATCCTTACAGTGGTAATTCCACAAGTAGCCTTGCTGTGTCTGTGGCTTTGCTGGGGAATGAAGTGCTCAAGGGCATAGCCAAGGGAGTTGAAGTCTCACCTCTTTACAACTAGTACCTCTCAGTAGTTGCAATTTACCTGCTACGAGGAAGCATTTGAGGTTCAGACAAGATGGTATGGTTTCAGCACAGCAGTTGCAAGAGCAAACATGGAGCACGCCTAAGATAATTTTGCTTGTTTGCTTTGAAGAGAAACTCAGGAGTTACTCCTTTGGAAAAATACATGCTGACTCTCAGGTTTCTTTGTCTGGCTCTAAAGTGAGATTTGTTTTAGGGCTAAAGACTGCTATTATAATCAGATAGGAAACCAAAGTAAGTGCAACTGAGAGGAGGATGAGAGTGATAGGAGACATTCAGGGAACCCTCACTCTAGGATGAATCTTAACGCTGTCAGGATGCAAATGATCTCCAAAATTCATTGTTATCTCTGGGGAGAATCCTTCCCCCCAAGGTTCCCTCCAAAGAGTTGCTGCAGAAATGAGCTTATTAATGCATTGCTGACTAAGTGATTAATGTAAAAAGATGTTAATTTTCATATCTGCTGTAGGTTCTGTTGATCCTGCGGCTCTGACTGGGGATAGCACAGCAGGTGCTTGAGAAGTATGTTGGTATTTTTACTACACAGCATCATGTGTTTACTTGGCCCTCTGTAGTTGCTTTGATCTAAGAGTTGTACAGACCAGAGTGAGGTAAATGCAGTGCCAAGGGCAGCTGTGCAAGGGGCATGCCAGTCCTGTGCAGATGTAGCACAGTGCTGATCTGCTGGAGCAGGTGTAGCATTGCCAAGGCACAGGGTGCTGGGCACATCTACTGGTGCCTCCACGCAGAGCCTTTCACCAGCCCTGGCTGATGCAACCTGCAGAGCTGTGGGGTGTGCATTGTCTCTGTGGGAGAAGTTGATTTTAAAGAGAGTGAAAGGCAATGGAGGAAATGAAAACAGAAGTGGAGAGTTCGTGATATATATGAGCCTTTTCACAGAAAATGACAGTCCTCCTTTATTTAATTGAGACATTGAGAAGTGCCATAAACAAGGCTTTGGCATTACATCCTCATAGGATGAGGCTTAATATTTAGGGCTGCAGGCCTGAATTAAATCTTGTAGCTGGTAATCTGCCTGCACAGATGAAGGCTCGTGAAGCCAGTGGGTCCTGATACTGAACTGAAGCTCCAGTTTTAAATAGTCAAATGCTATAATGGAATGTATATAAGGTGATGTCTGATTGGGAAAGGCAAAATAGGGAGAATTTTGACCACTGACATCTGCCTGTCAAAGCCAAAGTCTGATGTCACAAAATGTGTATTGAGGAACTCCACCTTGTGCTGAAGTGGACCAGAGCCTTTTGCTTCCCCTGGGAGGCTGTGCATGTCTAATTCTCCTTCTGGCTCTCAAAAGCTCTCTGCAACCTAAACTTAATGTTGAAAGAGGAATAGTCCAAATTTCTTCATATGTGTTACAATAACTATAGCTGTACTATGTGCTTGCCTATAATGAAGTCTTTCTATTTAAAAAATACATCAGCAAAATTTCTGCTCTTTGAGGGTTCCCTTCTGTATTTGAGCATATTAGTGCTGTTTCAGAGGTTTTACAGACTGAAGTTCATACATTTTTTCATGCTAACATGTTTCCATGTAGGCACAAAACCCAGTTGTATTTCTACTTCAGGTTGTATTAAAATGCTTGTCTATTCCAAAGGCCATCGAGTGATGTGGCTCTGATGCAAAAAAGCACACTTGAAGTTTAATATACACTTTTAATCAAAAAGCTGAGGAAAGCATTGCTTCTTTCTGGATTATGTCTTGTTAGCTGTGCAATATGGTCTGGTGAAACTTTGTAATCTCATTTACTCTTGGTTAAGCTTTTCACTGGAGAGGCTTAAGCTTTGAAATGTATTTTATGCCTTGCCTTCTAATTTCTCACTGATGACTGCTAGCAGAGAGTGTCTAAAATGGCTTTCAGGATGTTCCTTTTCCAGTGACAGTATTACTTCTCATTATTATGATGGTTTCATTATTCTCATAAATGAAAAGGTTAATAAATGTATATACTTCTGCACAGAAGACAGTGTGATCTGATTATGTCTATTAGTATTTTCAGTGAATATTTGATGATGAAACAGGAAGCCGGAAGCGGTGCTTGCTGATTACCTTCTGCTGTTTTAGCAAATGAAGATGTAGATGTTGAATCTTACTTGACGTGTTCACCAGGCTTTAAGGGCTGAGGCCTATGTTTTATTTACAAATGGAGTTCAGTATTTCATGTCCTCAGTCTGCAAAATTTGCTGTGTTGTAATATAACTGAAAATTAAAATGTAGTCTTACGAATCAGTAATTTAATCAGATAATTGCCATGATGATAAAATTTATTTTCAAATTCAAGAAATTCTTCTGTGTCTGGGAGGACATAGGTCCATGTCACTACATCTGATGAACAGTCAGGCAAACTGCAAATAGCAGCACTAGAAGTCCCTTGTTTTCCCTTGCTCCTCTCCCTTAGTGACAATGACATTATTAGAAGTAGTGGATCTTGTGGAGTAAGTATCTTAAACAGTCAAAGATGGAGCAAGAGCTTTATATGGACCTTAAAAGAGCAAGGCTGATCTTCAGCATTTTGGAGGCCATTTGAAGGATTTAGAGCTCTTCAGGACCCAGGTGTGTGTAGGTACTGGGCAACCCTTCATGTCTGCTGTTTCCCTCAAGGACATCCTTGCAAGTCATGGACAACACAACTGCCTAAACTGGATGTGGTGATCCTTCCTCACTCCTGTCACTCCTGGTTCAGTTTCTGGGCTGCATACAACCTGTACTAGCTGGCTCTATCTTGGTGTCCTGAATTCTGCCACTCCTGCATAGGGACTGTCTTTCCATCTGTCTGGGTTAGAGGATTTAATTCTAACAAATGGCACGATTACATGAACTGCCTGTGGAGATAGAAGGCTAGTGACTAAACACTTACTTACCTCTCACATTCTATACTTTTCTTTCCATAACATTTGACTTCACAGTTTTATTTGGCTAAATCACTAAAGAGCATTGCTGTGTTTTCTTTTTGTCTTTTGGTAAAGTGTGTTGTAGACTTGAATAATGGATATTATTTCCCTGCTTTTTCACTAATCTCATGCCATTTTAATACATTTAAGCAGCTTATATCTGGTGATTGCAAAAGACAAAGCAGTAGTATTTCTGTGTTTTATGAAAATTGATATCCAAACACACAGGAGGATAGAGAGAAAGGGTTGTTATTTTTTTGTCCATCTTTGGTTATTTTTCTCAGAAGAAACATGAGCTTCTCAATTTTTTGTACCCACTTAAGGAATGACTTGTGAAGCACTTTGTGCAGATCTAAGTGAATGTTTGTAATCTGTATTACCAGTTTTCTCTTCTTTTTCAAAGGGTGTTATTCAAGATGTGAAAGTCATCTTCATACCTAATGGATACATAATGCAGTGTCCTAATCTGAATCGCAGTAAGTAGCAATTTCTTTATTTGAAATTTTCCATACAAGTTATTTCTTTGTCTTAAAAATATTTTCAGGCTTGTGATTTTCTTCATGTGCTGACTTTCAGAAAGCAAAAATTCTCTGTAAACAGATTGCATTTTACGTTCAGATAACTAGTAGTATATCAGACTTGATTTATTTATGGGTTATTGTGTCTCTCTTTCTCTTCCTTTCCCTTTATTTTTGCTTTTCCTTTATTGAGCATGCCCAACCTGCAGTGATTTCTTAAGTCTGGTGCAAGGAATCATGGATTTGCAAGAACTCCTGGCAAAAATGACTGCAAAAGTAGGTACCTAAGCTTCTTTTGTTAATTAACAATTCTGTTCTAAGGCCAACATGAAAGTATCTATTCTTTCTGCATTTGTTCTATACTTTCACAGAAAATCTATTTTTGCCCCCACCTTCTGTCACTAGCCCTATCTGCAGTGGACTTACAGAGGTAGCTTCACACGTGTCACTTAAGCCTTATTAAGCTTGTATTGTCTGCCTTATTATTTGGTGAGAAAATGCCCAGGGTCTGATTTTTGTGAGGAGCCTTAGCATGGTTTCCTGTTTCATGTTGATGGATAAAGGAGAAACAAAGGAGTGAAATCCCTCAACAGCTTCTTCGCCATGTGATGCTGTCAGAGGGTTCATGTTTGACTGTGAGTAGTCCTGTGAAGTCTTCAGGACTTCTCCTTCCTGGGAATCGAGTTGAGGCCCCAGAATGCCTGTGAAGCTGCTGGCTGTGTTGATCACAACATCATGAATATCATCAATGGCTTTTACAGTGTAAAAGAGAATCTAATTTGGGCTGAGGTGGGATTATTAGTATTTTTTTTAAATGTTGTTATTTTTGGATTGTGAGTAGTATATATGGGAAGTTAGAGTGACTTTTTTGGAGGGGGATTATGGAGATTTTCTTCATTCTCTGCTGCCACACTACATAGTCAAGAAATGTGAGCCAAGGCTCTTCAGCTAAGGCTGCGGTGAGGTTTTGGGGCAGGAAGCTGTGTTGTAGAGGTGACTGAACCCCTGGTCTGTGTTAACAGGCAATCTGTGAAGACATTTGGAGGTTAATAGTGGTAAACCATCTGGTCTGTGGTAAAATACAATTAATTGTCTCATCTGAAGCAGCACTTACATGTTAATTACTTAGAGATTTAAGCACAACTGCAACCAACGTGTAGATGCCTTTAATCTCAGTGTAGTTACTGAACAGGAATATCAAAAAGAGGATTTGCATACTAGTGCTATGAAAGCATTATACTTTTTACTGTGCTGCCTTTAAGAGTTCTTTTCTTTCATAATAGGGAAGGGGAAACTTTGTTTTTTAGGAAGTGTGCACACTTTAGTGACAATCCAATTACTCAGCTGACATGCTTTGGACAGGCTGACTCTGAATGCAAAATGTGAAGCTTTTAGTTCAGTTTGCTGCTTGCACTGTCAAAGGGAGGCAATTATTTTGAGCCCTGCTGGTGGTATGAGCAAGTCCCAATTATGCACTGTACTGAGTAACTTTCTCTGCTGTTTATTATATTTTTGCTTGCTTGTGCTTTATAAGGGGAAGCAAATAACACAGTATTTCTATGGAAAAGACTCTGTGCTTCCATAAAGGGGTGCTGGGAAAATCCTTCACTGCTAGTTCCTTTTCTGTTATAGCAGTGCACTGGCTATTTCATTGCAGTTACAGAAGTATTGTTGCTCAGGAGAATGCATGCAGCAGGAAAGGAAGTTAATTTGGCAGACAAATGCAAGTTAAAAATGGAGGGGCTTGAGGGAGGCACTAAGGTTTGTCTCTGCCTTTTCAGTCCTAGAGGTCAATAGCCAGAAGCAGTACTCATGTAGATACCAAGGTATCGTATAGGGATGATGAAGCAAGGCAAAAAGTAAGGCTTAGAAGGGCTGTGCAGCTCCCTGCAGAGCTCCAGTTTGGCAGGGCAGGTGGTCAGAGAATGGCTTGTTAATTAACATGAGCAATGAATCCCAGCAGCTGGTCCTGCACCAAGAGATGTGGAGCATGAGCACAGCTTTTTGGAAAAGTGGGCCATGTGGTTTGATGTCCAGTTGTTGCTTTTAGGCTCTGCTGTATCTAGGATTTCAGTTTCTCCTTCAGTCTCTAGTTCGAGCTGTTTTACAGCATTGAATAGGTCCGTGAATGATGTTTGCCACCCATGGGTACATGCAGTTTATATTATGTAAAACTATGAAAACTCAGATCAAGGTTTTTCTGGGAAGAAAACATCAGCCTAGTGGCTTCAGGCTTACATAGTTCTGGTAGCAGTGCAAATTATGCAGTATGCAGGCAGGAGGAGAGAGTACCCTCTTGCTTGAGCTTTACTTGGGGACCCCATGGGGCTGGTGCTGGCTCAGGATGGGACACAGGGACTGTGTAAGGGGCTCAGAAGAGCTGTCTATAGCAGTTTGTCATGCAGTGCTATGTACAGGACCTTTTGATCATGACCTGTAGCAAGCTAATTGTCACAATGTCCTTTTCCTACCTGTGTCTGGTAAGGAAATAGCTTTTCAAGATGACTAAATGCTATCTTTTTAAGCCTATTTTTTTTTGACCATAATTTGAATTAATTCTGAATCTTCCCAATATATATATTTAATTGATTTAATCTCATGTCATTAAATACAGAAACACCATAGGTTGGAGTATTAGTAACCTGGCTAAAATGTTAGTTTTCTGCAGGAGAAAAGGATTGTGTTGCATTTGAGCATTCCCAACTGCCGTGCTGGAACGTTGTTAGTTCCTCTTTAAAAATAATGGCTAAAAGAATTCATGCAGCTTGTAACAAATTACTGAAATCAGTCTGGGCATCTCCTGCATTTCTCTGGATTAAAATTTCTTTTTAGTAAATTATGGGCCTTAACTAGGATGTGCTTTGTACTCAGCTGTGCTTGTTATGTGATGAATTTCAGCACACAACTTTCTACTGAATCTTCCCTTGGTTGAGGTCAGAAAGGTTAACACAGGTTTGATTAAACCAAAGAAAAATCAAGAACTGATGTTCATTGATGGACTAGTTAATCTGGTTTGTTTACATGATGGAATTCTGTGGCCATGAATACTTACATGATTAAGAAAAATGTCCATGTATATTTTGATAGTTTGGTGTGTTTTTAACATAATTTTCATATTAATTTGCCAAAACCAATACATTTTTAACAGAAGTCTGTTATCTTTCAGTTAATTTCAGTTAATGGGCAGAGGAGAAGCAAGGAAAATGTTAAATACATTTTGTGAATAACAGCTAACCAAATATTCTGAATATAAAAAACTGAGGATTTGCTTAGTTTATGGAAAATATTTGCTGTGGTGTGGGCTGTTTCTCTTTTGTTACTTTGTTGCTGTTCATAACCTAAAAAAATGTCCAAAAGTTGAAAATTTTCCACTATTGTCTTAAATATTCATCAAATCTAGTTGTATGCATTTGGCAACATTTGAAAGGACGTTTGAGCTCATATTAAGGAATTCACCATTTTATTGAACTTAGAATATTTTTTTGGTTTGTTTTCAATTAAGGCTTGAAGTATAGAAACAAAAGAATGTTTTGGGTCACTTTAGAAGATGACAGAACAGGTTCTATGGGCTCTGATACCTCTGTGTATTGGAGGGTTTGCTCTTGCCTTCCTTGTGATGATCTACTTGATTGGTCTGCTATGTTTGAAGATATTTCTTAAAACAGGAGGTACATGGTTTTTAAGTAAATTATACCTATCAAGGTAAAGCAATTGACAGAAGAATTTAATAAATTGAAAATATTTATTCTCTTAGAGCTTTCTTCTTTTTTTAGGGAATAATTTCTAGGGCAGCCAAAGGCCACTTTCAAATCTGGATATTTTTAAACTCCTTTCTCTCTCAAATTTGTATAGCTCATGATGGGAATGTTAATTAAAAAAATAAATGAAGTGTAAGACAAACCAAAGACCTTTTAACCAAAACTAAATATATTTATATGCTGTAAATATAATTACTTGAAAAGTGTTTCTGCTGAAACAAGCAGCTCAGTAAGAAGATAATTTTGCCTCTAAAATGTGAAAAGCAGTTTTGAAGCCACCAGATCATGCTGAGTTTGGGGGAGATGAGCATCATTGATGTCACCCTATTATTCCAGGAATAATACCTTAAAGAAAAAAGAGCTTTTATTTCTCTTATGATTTCTCTCATGAGAACTGCAGAGGAATAAAAAACCAGAAAACCACAGAAATTGGTCTAATATATATTTTTTTTTTTTCTTCCTCCGAAATAAGTTGCTCTTTAACTGATAGGAATGCAAAAGGACCTATTAGAATATTTTCATGTAGAGTGGATGGCATTTTACAGAACAAAAATATATGAAATGCAGGTATATGACATTATGTAAGAAATACTATAGCACTGTGCATTCTTTTTTTTTAAATAAAATTTGCTACTATTTGTCCTGGTTTGAGGACACTATTAAAATGTAGCAACCCATAATGTAGCATAATAGCATCATATTTATAGCAGAATAGAATATACTTCCATCTTGCCTTGTGTCAGATTTAGGTAGCCTTGTTATTTGCAGTAGCTTCACTAGGATGGCTTATACAGGTAAGACAAATGTGAATGTAAAAAAATAAGGACCTTGAGAAACTCCCTTGCCTAGGTGTCACCAAGGAGATTTTTAGAGCAATGGCAGTACTGGGGCCTGAAGAATGCACATATTTACTTATAAATATTATGTTTATATATATATGTATGTGAGTGTATTTTTGGTATTAATAAATGGGGGGGGTAGTTTTGGGTGCTCTTAGGGATTAGAGATGATGGCCCTGGGCACAAGATGTGCATGGGCAGGGGTTGTTCCTCTCTGGAAAAGGGTAAGATGGTGCCTTGTGTGAAGGGGAGGTGTGAGCTATGGCTTAGGAGAACATGGATGACAGGATGAACAGGAATGACCATTGTCTCCACTTACTGTGTATTTCATCAGTAAACATAACAATTGCTTGTTTGCAGATGTAACACTTGGCAAAAAAGCATCAGTTTTGGCTTCTTGATAAGCATTTTCGTAGTTGGAGTTGAGGAGGTAATAGGAACAGCAAGGGATGTTAAGAGCCAGCCTAGGGTTTACTCCAGGAGCATGGCTTCTCCATTAATCACATTCTGGGATTATTCTGTACTACACTGAATTAAAATGCTTTCTTTCCCCTTCAAATCTCACTTGGTGCTATCAGGTTAAGACCTTTCTAAAAGTTAGAAAGAACCAGTCTGGCTGGTGCTTAACAATGATGAGATAGGGATGATTAGGAAAAGTCAGTCATGTTTTTTGACTTTTAATCAAGTTGATGAGCAATTAAGGACTTTTAAAAAAACAAACAAACCCAATCGTAGTTTGTGTACTTTGGGTAATCCCTGGACATTTCTGAGGGCATCTTGCTGGGGCTTGTTACAGGAGACAGTTGCATGAGTCATAAACTGTTAACATGGGTGGCCCCATCAAAGCGCCAGGAGTACCTGCTGACATCGTGCTCAGTGTTTCAAAGGTTGTAGTCAAACTTGGTTCACCTAAAAATAAGTGTACTGCTTTCTCATATTTGCATTCTTAAAATCAAGTGTTTGAATTGTAGAAATCTCATCAAGTTGCTTTCATTTGTAGTTAAATTATGCAGAAACAAGACTGAGTCAATTGGAAGACTGTCATTGTGAGAAGACCTGTCAAATAAATGGATTGATTTATCGAGACAAAGACTCATGGGTTGAAGATGATCACTGCAGGAATTGCACATGCAAAGTAAGAATTTCTAAAGAGTTTAAGGAGTGGGATTCAATTAAAATGTGAAAATGGTCCTTGAATACATAATGTTAACTCTGATAATGATTATGTTGTTAGTATGCACCTAGTGCTAGTGGGAACAATAGGGAAGGAAATGGTAAAATAAATAAAAATTTGGCATTGCTTTTGTGCAAACTTAATAAATAAAATCTGCTTTCCCTTCACAATGCTGTCTTATTTGTTCTAATTATATATGTGAAGACTTTATGGTTTTGACACGAAAGCGTGGCATTGTCTGTGTTTGGTTTGGAGTTCTTTTCACTGCAGTAGTTTTTTCAAACAGAAAGCATTATCTTAATAGTATTCATAGATGCTTAGTTGCATCTTGCATGGTAACAACATGCAGATTCTGTTTTCAGTGTTTACCACTCTGGAAAACTGAGGGAAAGAAGAGGATTAGTATGTAAATCTTGTCTTGTTGAAATTATTTGATAAATATCTGGAGAGAGTCTTTGCTCAAGAAAATAGAAAACTGATTGTTAAAAATCTCAAAGGTGATTGGCACAGCCTAGAGAAAGTGGTGCTTATGTTCTTGTAAAGATGAGCCTATTTTTTCTACTTAATGCACTCTGCTCAGTGGAGTGGAACCAATAATACATATCAAAACCAGGTGGTTCGCCTTTAGATGTGTTTTAATTCAAGTTTGTAGTTGGACGGGATTAAAGTTGTTGCTGAAGGATGGGTCTGTAATCCACAGTGCTGTTTTTATTTACTTAAATTATTTTCTGCCCTCTGTGTTTTGTATAAAATATTTACTAATTTCAACAGTTGTGGTTGAATTTTGTCTTAAAAACCTTTGCTTAGAGTGGAGCTGTGGAGTGCAGAAGGATGTCCTGTCCCCCTCTTGATTGTCCTCCTGATGCTCTTCCAGTGCACGTGGAAAACCAGTGCTGCAAAGTCTGCAAAGGTGAGTACATCTCACGGACCTTTTAGTTTTGCCCTCTCTTTCAGCAGGGTAAAACTTGTCCTTAAAACAGTTACATTTTATAATGACTTTCATAGGTCCTAGTGATTCAGGTAACATGAGTCACAGTGGCAAAATTGATTTACGAAGAAAATAAGCAGTTGGTGAGGAGTGAACAAGCATTGCAGAACTCTTAAGATTTTCTTTTTACCTGTTGTCAGCGTAAAATTATTGATTCACTTGTTTTGGTTGGGGAAGCTTCCCTTGGCTTCAGCTTGTGTCTCCTTTTGATGCTGAGGAGTACCAAGCCTATGGCCTGAACTTTCTGTAGTGAGGAGTAATAAACAGAGCTGTTACCTGTTTGCCTATCTCTTATTTTGGGCTGGAAGGTTCTTTAAAGAAACACGACAGAATTTTAGACCTTAGGTTACTATCAATGTGTGGAGTAATAGTTGTCAGTAATTAATTTCAAAATAAATATGTAAGAAGAAAGAAAGAAAATTTTATGATCAGTGTTATTGTCAACTTGCATTCTGTCTTCTGGAGATGAAAGCTATAAGTACCATTCCTGGAAGGAATATTCAAGATTTGTTTCCTTAACAATGGCAGGGACAAAGACAATTTATATGCAGAATACTGATGCCAGTCTTACTTCAAGAAACACATTATCTTCCACCCCCCC
>NW_009952971.1:1045953-1094350 GCF_000747805.2 Chaetura pelagica | reverse complement strand
ACTTTAAAAACCTCATTTTCTTCCCCCCCCCCCCCCCGCTAATCTTGGAGACTAGTAAACTTCACACATGAGCTTCTCAATAATTCAGGAATGTTTAATTATTTTAAGATTTATTAGGAAAACAATGACACTTTTTTAGCATTGTGTCACCTTTCTTCAGTCACTGAATTAATTAGTCCCATGCACAAATGTCCTTTAGCTGTGATCTCGTTTACTTGTATCATCTCATTTCCTTCAGCTGTTTGTCTGCACGGGTATCCTGCTTACTAAAAGATGCTTATGAATAAAGAACTGGGGTGGTAAAGTGGCCATGCTGGCCTGTATTTTTGTCTCAAAATTTTTATTTGTAGTGTTGAGACTCTAGAAAGTTCTTTTAAGAATGCTTCTCTTGGCACTTTGCTGACATTCATGCATGTACAGTGGTCAAAATCTGACACAAAGGACTTGCAAGGAACAAAATTGTAGATTCAGTGTATGTCTCCGTGAGTAAACCGTGCTCCTGTTATTTGTAATGAAAGATGAACAATCAAACTTGCCTTTTGTCAGTGATTGGCACAAACTTGACTCGTTATTCTGACAAGAACTCAGCATGTCAGTCAATGGGAAGAGATGTATGGAAGTTGATTGAAATTGATTGTAAATGCCAGCTCCTTGACAGAGTGATGTGCTAGTGCCACAGTCAGTCACTTTTGGGCAGATAGTAGTAATTGCTGAGGCTTTCTGAAGAGCTGCACTGCAGGTGCTAATTTCTCTGTGCTTTTCTTATTTAGCTCTGATAGAATCATCAGTTGTAATTTGCTGTCTCCAGAGATTATTGAATGGCTGGATTATTGAACAGTTTCCTGGCTTAGCTGAGGGTTAACGAACAAAGTAGCTCTAGAGTCTGATAAGTTAAGAGTTTAAAAAATGAGGCAGTTCTGTTTTGATCCCTGTCCTCTTGTGTTAGCCTTCCAACTAATATTTGACAGAAGACTATAATTTTGTTGAAAATCTCATCATTTTTCTGAATTGTGCATTAACTTGCTTTCTGGTGTGTCCATTCTTTTGTTAAAAGCAGCCATGTCAGGAGAATAGACAGAAAGAGAGAGGATACTTCTCTAATTCATCTTTTCCCAAAAAACAGTGAGTGGGGTTCCTAATTTAGACCAAGCTTCCTGGTTTGAAGCTTTCTTCATAAGTGAGATCACAAGTCAGGCATAAAAACTAGGACAGCTTTGGAGAAATGAAGAAAACTAGGATACCAAAAGGAAGAAGCCTGTTTTGTTTGGTCTGTTTTTACTGCATTCTTGACAATGAAAAGTGAGTTTGTCTGAAAACTTTGCTGCCTTTTTGTGTAAGCAATTAGTGTTTTCAACAGTGTAAGTTTAAAAAAAAGTCCTTAGAAGCAAACATATGTCTGAAAATTTATGGAGATTGATCTAGCAGTCCTTTATGATTAGAATTTGGAAATCAAACTGGCTATGACAGTTGTTGCTGTGGAATATTTTTACTGGTATCACCCATAAGTAGTACACACATGCACCTCTAAGTGCTTGGTTCCTTTACCTTGGTATTCAGGAGACAAAATGAGGTAAAACAGTTACTATACAGTCTGTGACTTCTTATTTTTGAGAACCAAGTGCTTGGAACACTTCCACTTTCACTGTGTATGTGCCTTGACTCAGGAAAATTTAAAGGCTTTGTTCAATTGCCACAAGGGATTTATACCTTTTAGCTGTCCTTTCAGTGTCATAGGTCAGGCTGTTACTGTCAAGTGCAGAGGGAGCTGAATCACCACAACAACACGTTATTTTATCAATGTTTAGTATCGATCTTGCTACTAACACAGAATGCCTGTGTGATAGATACCTGATTTGTGCAAGATAATAGTACCACTGTTCTGTTTAATTAATGGATTTACTGTCCTCCTATGGAGTTGAAGTTTAGACATGTAGTTCCAAGAGGACTGTGATAGTTAAGGTAATACCTGGCTGAGCTGTTTCCTACTGTAACCTTGCTGGAGGCTCCCTTCTTCATGGTGTCAGTGGTCCTAAATTAAGCTGGTTGTCTTTGCCTTGAAATGAATGAGGAAAATTCACATGGTCTACTCTGTTGGTTCAGCTGGTTATCTTTAGCAGAAGGGTCAAATTTTCAGACTCTTTTTTAGTGGGAGCTTTCAGTTCCATGGGAAATCTGTTTTTTTCATGTGTGCTTCAGGAAACTTTTTCTGGAATAGATTTTTACACTTTGTTGATTGAGTAGAGTAATTCTCTGCATCAAATCCATTTTTGCAGGGTTTCAGCAAGTTGAAGAGTTCACCTTTGTGCCCACAAAAAATCTGAAGGTTTAATTGAAATTTATTCTTATATAATTCTCTTGAACAGTACACTAATAAATGTCTCTAGTTCTTGAGCTGAGTTCCGAATATCTCTAATAACACAAATACTGTAACTAATCTACAGAATGTCTGCCATGAAAATATTTTCTATCGAATGCTAATAAATTTGGTCCAGGACATAATGATGTGTGATCTTATTCCTTCTCTTTTGTTTGGGTAAAACTGTTACTTGCTCTTAAAATGAATTTATTGTTAACTATGTTATTTGTAGTCATGTATAACTTCTGATGAAAGCAAAATGCATCATATTCTTAATGTATCCATTTTTTTCAGTGTATTTGAACACCAATTTTACTTTTTTTGTTATAATTTGCATTTGTTTAGTATTTAAATACTGATTTATTTTTCTCTCTCCTCCTTTCAAATTCTAGCCAAGTGTATCTATGGAGGCAAAGTGCTGGCAGAAGGTCAACGAGTATTAACCAAGAGCTGCAGGGAATGTCGAGTAAGTTGCAGTTGTATAAACTTTTCCTGATTTTAAATGTATGTGTGGTGTTCAAAAGTGACAATGATAAGTTAGTGCATTTCTTTAGGCTTCCTTAATGCAAATGTGGCATCTGTTGTCTTCAAAAGGTGACCCTGAAGTCAGTGAAAGCCACAAAGATGAAAACAAGGTGGGAATCTGACACTTTGTAGGGTAACAAACACACGGCCAAAATGACTTCAGGGGATGTTTTGTCTTTTCTCTCCTGCTTTCACAAGCTCTAGAAAAGGGCAGCAGCATCTTTAGCCAGTTACTAATTTCAGCCAGATCACTGAAGTTTGAAGCCACCTGGCTTATATTGTTGGAGTTACTCTAGACCTACTGGTAAACTATATGTAGCCCTGCTAAGAGTTGAGGAAAATGGCCAGGTATTATACTAAACTTTGCTCTTTCTTGGCAAGTTCCTAACACTTAGTTAACTACAGCCAGGACCTTGGTGAAATAGGAGCACTACATGTTGTCTAAGTGTGGCAGAAACCAGTTGTTGTCAAGACTAGCCTAAGAAGAAGAGAGGAGTAGTCAAGGATTATAAAAGGCCTGTTGCTCTGCTGAGGCGTATTTTGGTGTGTGTGTGTATTTTACAAATGATATATCACTCCAGAAAGGCACAGCCATTTGAAACACATTTGCTCTCACACGTAATTTTCAACTATTTTTGTTTTAATATCTTGTTGAAATTGTAGAGGGGGAAGGGTGACAAAGAGGAGCCTTGCAAATGTTACTGACAGATCCATATGCTAGAACAATTATGAAAAACATTTGGAAAAGATTACAGTGATCTGGTTATTGTTGTGCTTGTAGCTGAGTGTCCAGGGTAGCAATTTTATGTTCACTAATGGAAATAGACAATAACTGGTTGCAGGTGTTGTGGAAGCAGCTTGTTATGCAGAATTCCATTGCTGCAGTTAGTGCTTAGTTGTATAGGGGTGGTCATCATTGTATATACAAATATGTGGGCAAGGTTTTTTGCCTTGAAGACAGACTAAGGTGCCTGTAATTTATAATATGACCTAAAATGTTTATTTGGGAGGGAAAGTGCCTATATGAAATAAGATGAGAGCGGGAGGTTTTTCACATTAAAGTGAGATCAGAGTGAGTGATCTGAATTATGTCAGTGGAACTTCTCTGTGCTAGAAATGTGTTACATTCGTTGTTATGAGTATGATAATGTATTCATGAGAATGAAAAGCAGACACTGACCATCAAATACTTGTCATATTAGAAATGACTAATGATGAAAAGAGCTTTTGCATTTTACTTATTGTTGAGGGAAATTGACATGGCAATGCTGGTTGCAGTAATGTTGCAGTTGGTGTTATTTACATCTTCGTAGGGAGTGTTGGGAAGTATCTGAAACAGCAGATGTGAATGCAATACTGTGGAAAAAAATGAGTCTGTTGGGGGTGAGAATGGGATGGGGAAGGTATTTCCACAGCTCTGCTTCAAGAAGGCATTAAATCTCACTGACAAAGCTTGTAGTTCTGACTTGGGAGAGTTTTTAAGTGGGTGCTTATCTCTGCTTCTCTGTGAAGTGCATTGAATGTGTCTTCAGCATGAGCTCTTAAAAGCTGTAAGCAACCCCCTGTTTATTTACTGCCTCAATTAGGAATGTTTATTAGATGAAGCATGAATGGTAATGAGTCAAACTATAGCTGTACCCATCAGTTTCTACCCTGTGTGGGCCTGCTGGTGGACAAGATGCTGGATGGGTAAAGGAAGGCTTTGTGCTAAGGGAATGACTATAAAACCTTTAATATAGTTTAATTTTCCAAACTTGGAAAACAGATACCAAGTTTGAAAAGCTGTTGATCCAGGAAGGAATACAGTAGGGGGTACACATCAACTGTCAATTTATTAGTATTGATTAAGAAGACTTAAAAATCTTGGGGAGTAGGTCTTTTGTTTGTAAAGGAGACTGTAGTTGTAAGCAGGGTAATATCAGAAAGATAAAGTTAAAACTTCCCATTTCAATTTTAATTTGAAGATAGTAATTTTATTATTTGCACAGGCGCTGATCCACGGGTAAGAGGTTTTTAACTCTTACATTTTTTTTCCATCTAACAAAAGTAATAATAATACTAATGCATCCAGGTAGGTAAAAATATTTTTTATTTTTTTTTCAGGCTGTGAGCAGTTTGTGTTTTTTATTTTCTAAAAACTAATCCAGACTAAAAGTGGATTTATAATGCACATCTTCTTAACTATAAGCACAAATGTTACTGATGGACAGCCATTCCCAGCTGGAATCCTGCCCACGAGCACTCTGTAGGTTAATCCCCAATGACAAAATGATAAAATTAGTGCACAAGTGTTTGTAAGAATCCCAGAATGCTTCAGGTTGGAAGGAACCTCTGGAGGTCATCTTGTCCAACTCCCCTGCTTGAAGCAGGGCCACCTAGAGCAAGTTGCACAGGACCATGTCCAGATGGCTTTTGAATACCTCCAAGGATGGAGACTCCACAGCCACCCTGAACAAGTTGTGCCAGTGCTCAGTCACCCTTACTGTGAAAAAATGGTTCAGAGGGAACCTTCTGTGTTTCACTTTGTGCCCATTGCCTCTTGTCCTGTCACTGGGCACCACTGTTTTCAGTGGTGAGCCCAGCTTCATCCTCTTTGTACTTTCCCTCTGGGTATTAATATGCATTGGTAAGATGCCCCCTGAGCCTTCTCTTCTCTGGGCTGAACAGTCCCAGCTCTCTCAGCCTTTCCTCCTGTGGTAGATGCTCCAGTCCCTTGCTTACCCTTGTAGACCATGCCTGGTCTCTGCCCAATTGTTCTATGTCTTTCTTGTGCTGGGGAGACCTGAACTGGACCCAGCACTCCAGGTGTGGCCTCACCAGTGCTGAACAGAGAAGGATCTCCTTCCTTGACCTGCTGGCAATACTTTGCCCAATGCAGCCCAAGTTACCCTTCACCTTTTGTGCTGCAAAGGTACATGACTGCCTCATGATCAACTTGGAGTCTGTCAGGACCCCCAGGTCCTTTTCTGCAAAGCTACTTTCTAGCAGGGTGACCCTAACATGCACTGGTGCATGGGATTGTTCCTCCCCAGACGCAAGACTTTGCAGTTCTCCTTGTTAAACTTCTTGAGATACCTGTGGGTCCATTTCTCCAGCATGTTGAGGTCCTTCTAAAAAACGCAAGTGTATTTGTGCTTGAGAAAACTGCAGCCTTCTGCATTCCAGAAGTGGTGATTTTGGCTGGAGGATTTCACCAATATGGTGATGTGGCTCATTTGAACTCAGTGGGAAGAGTTCTGTAAGTTTTGCTGGTGATCAGCCAACTTCTGGGTTAATACTCATGAATAACATGATGCCTCTTCCATTGTCCGTAACTGGACAATGTGTTTGACAGCAAAGGGCACAAGAATAAATTCCTGTCCATGCATGCTGGGAGAGGGCAGTCAGAGGGTGCCATACAAATACTAGAAAGATGGGCAGGACTTCTCTGACTTTCAGGAATCTTGACTAAAAAGTTTTGCATAGAGTGACAGCTAAGGATGGTGTTTAGAACTTTCTCCTGGCAGGCTGATGAAAACCAGCTAAAACGAGAGGTAAAAAAAACAACACCTCAAACCACAACAAACCCCCAAAATTGCCATATCTGAAATCTTGTTATTATTTCCAAAGCTGATCATCTGAGATGAGTTGTTTCTGGTTCAAATTTTTACTGCATGGCACTGCTTAGACTTATAGCCAATTCTTTTTTATGTACTTACCTTTGTAATGACAATGAATTTAATTATCTTGTTGTAAATGTTTGGCTCCAGATCTCATTCTGTGTGCATTGCATGTCACAGTTGGATCTTGACATATTTAGTCCAGAATAATGTGTATTTTTGACATGTACTTCTGTCCAAATTCTATGTCTACATATGTGACTTGAGTATAAAAAGTCATTTTTCTAAGGCTGCCTCAAGCAATAATTCTGAAGTGTGAACTATTCTTATCTCAGTAGATAAAATCTGAAATTTAATTATGATAATTCTTATAATTGCATTTGCACTAGTTTATGACAAGTTGATTTCAATTAAAAAAATACTCAACATGGAAACATTTTAATAGTTTTAAAACTTAATTACAAATATGTTTTATTTTATTTTTTTTTCCTCCCAATATGCAAATTCTGCAGAAAATGGAAAACTTCAGGGAAATAAAATCTTACTGTCATTAAATTAGTGGAATTCTCAATTTGTGGTTCTCCTTATGATTCACTAAAGAAGGTGGGGGCTTGGATGGAATTTGTCTTTAGCTTTTTGACTCATCCTGATCACTGATTGGACTTTTTTACAATTTCCTGGCTTTGAGCCATCTTTTTGACCAGACTTATTTTCAGTCAATGCTTTTCATCCCACTGTTGACACACTGCACTGTTCCTGCTGCAGTTGTCTTGTCTGAGCTTGGATAGGTGATGAGTTATAGTCAGAGCTTTTCCAGCTGGTAGTAAATGATGGCTCAGTGTGTCTGGTTCTTTTATCACCTTTGCTGCTGCTGCTGCACAGGCAACCAAGAGGATTCCTCCCTTTTACTTAGAGAAGTGAGATCTGAGAGAGGCCTAATATCTCCATTAACTTCACTGTCCTTGTGTGGGCACTTGTTTCAGTGATGCATGCTGGATGTGATACTGTAGGGAGCTGCTTTTTTTTTTTAAAAAAAAGTAAAAATAAAAAAAAATCCTGCCAGTAGGATTTTTTGATAATATTTTTCATTACAGCAACTGATACAACCTGCCAGTGAAGATAGTCAGGAAGGGAGAAGAACAGCTTCGTCTTGCTTAGCTTTAAGATTGCTTAAGGTTCCTAATTCTGGACCCTGAAGTGACACAGCTGAATCTGTGGCATGGCTGGTCATGCTAAATACCAGCCAGGAGTTGTACTGGTTTTGGCACCTGAGCTAGTCTTTTGGCATGGTGTAGCATAGTAGTGTCTTGTAGATAAGAAAACAAGCTTCTGGCTAGCAAAAGGGTCTCTGTATAGGGGTGTCGCTTCATACAGTGCAGATAAATAGGCTTTTAATAACATTGTCTTCTTTTGGCATTAGTTTTTTTTTGCTTTCTTAGCCCTAGATGTGTTTGGATCACATTTTTAACCTTTTCTCTGCAACAATGGTAGCTAGAAAATGTAATTTATTTCTTTGAAGAAAGCAAAAAATTCTCAGTCCATCTTTTTGTTCTACCACCTGAGGCATCACGATGACTATTTTGGGAGGAGTAGGGACTAGGTTCATACTGACAAGGGGTACTGGCAGTATAGCAGGCTGCCTCCTTTCTTAGTGGAGTTTCACAGCCTGTTGGACAGTGTGATTACTCAGGTGTGGACACACCTGTGGGATAGTTATTGTTGCTCCTATTGAGCAAAAATCCTGGTTGTTGCAGAGCTGCAGGTAGGAGGCTGAAGAAGTAAGTTATGGTATGGGGAAGGCTGGAGGGGAGTAAGGAAAAAGAGGAATTTATTTTGGGGCAAGATGTTAAGAAACAACTAGCTGAAGAGCAGGACAGTTGTTTGATCTGGAAAGAGGATGAAGCTGATTTCCTTGGTGTAAAGAAGATGGAGTAAAAATTGGTGTAAAATCTCCTCAGAAAGCCTGCCTCTGTTATTTTAGAAAAATTCTGTCAGCAACTAGACCTCCTTATGCACAGTCTAAATCTAGTAGAGATAAAAATCATAGAAGTGTCTTGACCTTGAGTTACATTTTCTACAGCTATTTCAATATGTATAGCTCAGATGGGATATCTGCTTTGCCATGCCTTTGAAGGACCTGCTTTTTGGAAATTAGGTGATCAGTAATTTTAAGGAGCAGGCACTTTTGAACACAACAGAACAACACATGACACTTGCAAATGTTGGTCTTGTACCTGCTGTGTTTGTTTGTGTTGAATAACATGAATAACTTGTGTAGAATATGAAATAAGAGGAGTAAAACTCAGACTTGCATGAAGCAAGAAGACTGTCTTGAACAAAAACGTAGAGTGAAATCCTTCAAATACTTGGAAGGAAAACAACTGTTCTTGGAGACAACATATTTGAGAAAACTGCTATAGAATTTTGAGCCTAAGTGACTTCCCCCCCCCCTTTTGTTTTCTTCCAATTCTGGACATAGAAATATCCAAGTAGATTAATTTCAATGTTATGATGTAAAGAATTAATTAAGTTGCAGCTAGCTACTTTACTGGTGTTACCAGAGATTACCAGTTATAGAATGAAAATGATGAGATCCTTGCCACTGCACGTGTTTTCATCAATGTTATTTTCTAAAATGTTTATTTTCAGAATGGAGTTTTAGTAAAAGTAACAGAGACTTGTCCACCATTGAACTGCTCAGAAAAAGATCACGTTCTTCCAGAGAACCAGTGTTGCAGTGTTTGCAGAGGTAAGCCAGGGGCTGTGCATGCTTGGAAGGAATGTCAGTTGCTGATTTTAATGGGAGAATACACTGGGAGAAGCAATTCCCTTTTAATGAGGTACTGGGTACCTCTGTAAACCTGAGTCTAAAATTAGTCTTCAAGGAAAACCAGTCTGTGATTTTTTTGGGGGTAAAAGACTTAGCAGTTACAAAGCTGTAATTGCTCTGAATTAGAGAGGGGGAGAGAGAACAGAAATAATTGGGGGGAGAGAGGGTGCAGTATCTCTTAAGGACAAAGTTATGTTTGAAAAAGAGATACTGCTTAAACTTGAGGCTGTGCTAAGCATGCAGGGTTTTGGAAATGGGTTTTAAACTATTTAAAAATCATCATAATAATGTTAACATTCCAGTATTTTAAATTTTAGATCTGAGGTCTCTCAGAACTTGTTAATTAAGCTGGACACTTACAGGAACCAAAAAAACCCAACAACTCTACAGCACGGGTACCTGTTCTCCATCCTTGCAGTGGGGTGGTGAGATGCAGGTTCCTCTTGCTTGTTCCCTTTCAGCCCCGGTGAATCCTAGTTCAATGCTCAACCAGGCTGAACGAGGCACAGCTGAAATGATAGGTGAGAAAATCCCCTTAAATGAGAAAAAACAGGTATCACAAGGCTGGGGAACTCAAACAAGCTTTCTTCTTCAAGTGTGTTGTAATCTGTGAGCTAGGGAGTGAAAGGTGTTAGAACCATTGCTCCCTGTGTATGTCTGTATCCTACCTCCCTTGATGCTGAGTCTCAGCTGAGCTTCAGGGGGGCTTGTAGCAGGTTTCTTGGAGGAAGACTTGCATGTCAGCCTTTAGTGATGCACCTCAGGAATTTCAAGCAAGACATGTCCCACATGAGCCTTAGACTTTTCCAGGCTCAGATGGTTACTAGTGCCCACTGGACTACTTGTCTTGCCTGTATGTGAATTTCTCTGGTGTCATCGTAGATGTTGATGAAGGGGCTCTGAAACTTTCCCTTAGCCAGTAAATTTTAATAAATAAATATGCACAGTTAAATATTTATGAAGGCCTTGAACTTGAGAGCATATGCATGTGGTTGTAGGGGCTGGCATGTTTGAGACTTCTTGCTGGATCATGTTCTAAGAATATACACATTAATTTTTAAAGCAGTTTCCAGAAACATCTGTAACTATTTAAGCAACCAGTAAATGTTGCTTCTTTGTCCCTGGGAGAGCTCGATGTCTTAATGATACTTCTTAACAGATGGCCCAGTTTGATGTAGTGCAGTGCTGAAAAATTGTCTTCATTACTGAAAAAAAAATGTCTTCGTTGCATAAAAGTGGCAGAAATCTGACAGCTTCAAAGTTGATGGAAAACAAGTTCTGTAATTATTTGGTTTTATATTATTGTTAATGATAGGTACTCTTTTTAGATGTTCATCCCCAAACTGGTTTTATTATTTATAAAATAGCATGAATATATATACTTAGGTGATGTTCTCTAGAAGCGTAAGAAAGAATTATGCTTTTACTTATGAATTCTGATAGATGGTGCTTCAAATTGATACATTAAACTTCCACTTGAGTTCTACTTCAGCTGACTGTTAAAACAGTCTCATCCGCTTTTGTATTTCATCTTTTATTTTTAAAATGCTTTTGAAAATTATCCTGAAAAATGGGAATAACTTTGTCAACTTTACAAAGGCATAAGTTGAAGTTAGCACTCCTAAATTGCTTTTTATGTCTTAAAGGAGATTATATGCTGCTTGACACTTCTGCTTCAGTAGCATGCACCTCGTAGTATATAATTTTATCATATGATGAGTACTGGTGTTAAAAATGGGTATCTATTAAGAATTGGTGTGAGTTTTCTCATGCAAACAGCTGCCCTCTGATACAGTAAGCAGGGCATATTTTCTGGTCCTGGTGTGTGCCAACATGTCCTTTACTGGGAAATGATAGAGTGTTTCTCTGTTTTGAAATAACAACCTCTCCCAGAGACTATATTTGACTTTTATTGTCCTACGAAAAGCAGTGAGGAAAAATACTGTAGTAAACATAGTCCTGAGTAATCAGAGAGTTCATTGGAAACCCATATGAATCATTTGCACCTCATGTGCAAATTTCACATTATATGTATGATGGTACAGATGAATCTTTGCATCAGCCCTTAGCTAAGCCTTTTACTACTAATCTTAAATGAGAATAATAACTCGATGTAAAGTTGGTCAGCGCAAACGAGTGACTGCTGGGTTCTGGTTTTGTATCAGCTTGTGCAGTCCTTAGTATCTAGTTGTGGAAATGGAAAACTTCTACAAGATTTCATGGTCTATAGAATCACAGGATACCTTTGCTTTAACTGGGCAAAGGTAGGAGGTTTGCAGCTTGTGCTTTTCTAGCTGCAGCAAAGGGATTTCCATTGAACAGAAGGATAAACGTGAGGGATCAACAGAAGGAAAAATCCCACACAGAAATTTGGAAACTTCATAATGCTGTGGTATGAGATTTTCCCTCTTCAGTGCAATATCTAACAAAATAAGAGATAAGTGCCTAAAATGAAGTAGGGTATGCAAGGGGGGAAAAAAAAAACAACACAACAAAAAACTGTGATATTTGTGCTGATAGAAATTATGAGTCAGCAAAGGACTGAGTTGAATACTGTAATACACATGGCTTGTGGGCTTCCTAGATGGTCATTACTGTTTGTAAATGGTTAGAAAAATAAAGACAGCAAGTCATACCTGTTCTTCTTTAGGTCTGCTACATGAGGTTATAGTACAGCAAAAGGTAATATTTTGGTAAAAGCCTAGTTCTAGGATTCAGTAAAATGCTTGTAAAAGGAGTACAGCAGGATGGGGGTAGTACGGAAAAACTCCTGTACAGTGACTGTTTTTGTGTTTTGTTGCACCTGCATGCAAAAATGTGCCTCATCAGATCTGTAGATGTGATCTATCCTTGAATGTTACGTAGAGTATACCTAATTTTTCCTTACATCTGTCTGCTTTAATATAAATGTCTGCTTAAATGATGTACTACTTCATAATTTTCAGCAGGGCAAAGTGGTATTATTAAGCTCTCTTTTAGGCTTACAGAAATTTTAGTTAATTTTAAAATTTCACAAAGAATCACTGGGTAGTAAAATACATTTTTTTACTGTTTTTTGGAGAATCACTCATTTTTCTTACAGCATTCTTGCTTCATGTTTTATAGCTCAGGGACAAATCGAATGCAAAAAAAATAGTGTTATAAAATTGTTTTATTGTTCCCTTTAGCTGTTTTTCTCCTTGCCAAAGACAGTGTATAATTTTGCAAGAGTGGATTTTTTTCTCTCTTGAATGAGTGATTCGAATAAAGTTTCATGAGAGAATTTTTATGTTGTTATGCTCACAATTGTAGTGTGCAAGAATAACCTTAAGAGCCCTAGCAGCTTCAGCCATGCTTCTCTCCTTCAAAGAAGGAGTGTGAGGAAATAAGGAGGTAGTAAGAGCTGTTGGGTTTCTGGAGAAAGCAACTTTTATTTCCTGTCCTGTAATATGGTTTGGGTGATGAATTTAGATTGACTGCGATGCTGGTTAGCAGGAAGTGGTGAATCCTACTGATGAACTGGTGTGCCTTTTACAGTGGGAAACAGCATCTAAATCTAAAAAATGGGGCTTCTGCTGCCCTTACTTGTATTGCTTTAAGGTTTTGATTCTTTCAATGACAGGATGAGAAGGCTCTTCAGTTAGCATGTTTCTCATCTCTCCCTGTCTAGATGTGAAACTGAATGTACTTCTTCAGAAACTGGATGTTTCTCTTGCATTGCTGTGAGTGAAGAGTTATTTTGAGGTGTTAGTTTTATTAAGATTTAGTGGAGGTTGATAAATATGAATTAGGTTATTTCTAAACATAGTAATAACATTACTTAGGATCTAGGAGGGGTTTCTATCAGAAATTTCAGAAGCTTGTTAGGCTGTGCATTCTAATGCACACAAAGTGGTGTGTTCTGAGGTCTGCATTGGTGTAGCAGCTTGAAAGAATTTGTGAAGTTAGTGTTTTATATCAGAACACTGAGTTCTGGGACCACAGTCAGTGAAGGTGTGAAAACTGCTGTTCCAAGTGCTTCGTTGCTCAGGACTCATTAAAAGCTGATTTGGATCATGAAAGGGCATAATCACTAGTGCAAATTTTATCTCTCTTCCTGATTTTTACCCTGGATTTACTCAGTGCATTTATATAATAACTGTGGGGTTAAATCATAACAATAATCAAGACTTGTATTTTGAAATGACCTTTGACCTTCTGGAAATTGCTAATGCTATTAATAGCAGCATTATCAACATTCATTTTGGAAGCCTCTGAAATGGTAACACTGAAATGTAGGTTTCTGAAAGGTACCTTCTTGAACAGCAAGAGAACAGGAGTTGTACAGTTTATATGTGACTAGTTAGGGATATTGTAAGAAGTACAGAAAGCAATAGAGATGTTATAAGGAAACCCTCAGAAAAATGGGAGGCATGTTAGTGTTGCCCATAAAGAAGCAGGAAGAGAGATGAGTGAGATACATTGATTCCAGCTCTGTGGTCTTCAACCAGTTCTTGTGTTCTTCAATCAGTAACTAAGCCAAATTGCCAAACATGTTAGGAGCTTAAAAAACTGGGTAACAGCATAAAGCAGCCTAGCATGCTGCTCTGGAAAAGTAGATTCTGGGAATTGGACCCTGAAGGTGTTCAGAAGCTTGGAAAAATAAGAGCAATGTTCAGGTGTCCCAAAATGGAAGAAATGTTTAATTTCAGATCATCTGACTTGGGACCACTAAGCCCTAGCCAGTTGGGCAGTTTCTGATGCTGAAGGAGTGATTGTTTTATGTCTGTTAGCATAAAATCCAATGTTTTTTTGTAGTTGTTTTTGCATATTTATTGGTGGCTCTTCTACAGTCAGAAGAAAGAAAGAAGTAGAAAGATAAAAAATATGTTCTTAAGAAAAAATGGACCAAACATTTCAGCACCCTTGATAAGGAAGAGAGTAATCTTATCACATGTTTGGGGAAGGAACAGAGGTCATCAGGCCCATCAAAAGTCTAAACACACTCTTCAATATTTAATTCCCCTGTTGGTAGTATCTAATTGTATCTTGAATGTCTTGAATGACTTTGAAGGGCTGTTGTGCACATTGATGACTGTGTGGGGAAAATGGTTTCTGACATCTGTTCTGAATATGTTTCTCTGTAATTTTAATTCATGCTCACTTGCTTTGTCATCTGTGTTGGCCTGAAATGAGTTTAGATTATCAGAACTATTTAAGATTTTTTTGTGCCACTGTCAAATCCTCTCCAGTAGCCTGCATGTTCAGATGTGATGATTCTATTTTTAAGCTATTTCTTATATTTAGAAAGGAGCTGAGTGTCTCAGATAAGACTTGGCTGAATATTTTCAAGTCTCAGTAGTTCAGTTATTGTCACCTGGGCAGCTGGAATGCCTACTCTCTGCTAGCTGCCACCCATGGCTGAGATTCAGAGGTCCCACTGCAATATCAACGGGTGGTTTTGCCTTCTCTAGGTGGTTTAAAGGAGTCCTATAAACCATTTAACACTAAAGAAATAATAAAAATCAGATGTTTGTTATTTTCAGCTTGCTTGAGGGCAAGTGAATAAACTGCCATGAATAGACTGGCTGTGAATAGATTGATGTTCAAGTTAGTGCTTGGGACCCTCCCCATTTAGTCAGGAGCGTAAGCTTGGCTGTCAGAATCAGAGACCCTGTGTGCATTCCTGATTGTTTTGCTGCATAAGAAACAAAATATTTAGCTAAATTAGACATCAAAATGGGATTGTTAAGGGTGAAAAGAGCACAGCTAGCTTATTTCTTCACGTTACAGTCTAAATGCAAGGTGGTTTCTATTTGCCAGAAGAGCAGGGAAAGCACTCAGGCTCAATATGAGCTAAGATCAAGTTGATGGCACTTGATGTCTTTCTTGCCTCCAAAACCCCTGCTGGGGAGAGTGCAGACCAGCAGCTAAAAAATGCAGGAGCTGCACTTTCTTGGTGTGAGTCTCTTGGCTCTTTTGAAGTCCTAAATATGCAGCTTCACTGCAGAAGTACTTGGAAAAGCCTCTGATCCCATCCATGGTGTGCCTGCTCTGACAGAGACACAGAGAACCTTTACTCTTCTATACCATCAAGTACATTTATTTTCTGCTGGTTAACTTTAAATTACATTTGTTTTGTAAATTCTTGGTAACATCCAATGTCGTAACACCATGCGTGCCCTTAACAGGAATGGCTTATACTTTGCACTGGTGGTGCATTTTCTGAAATGCTGTGGGAAATTGAAGTTGAGTCACTTTTAGTCAGCATTTTTAATGGTAAGAAACAGTTTTTAATGTCTTGTATCATAATAAATGCCAAGGCAATCTAGAGATGTAGGTGTTCTGCCATTGTGTATTCCTCATTAGAGGAAAAAAATGAAAAGTTCTTTAGAGCCTTAAATTACAGAAGTTATAGAACTGGAGTGTTACTCTTTTATGTTCTTTTGACAGCCTTCAAGCTTGAAAACATCAGAAAGAATCTGATTATGAATGCCGATAGTTCATGTTTGAGTTGATAAGGGAACAAAAGAAATGCAGATTTTTACAGAGAATTTTAAATAAAAATTGACATCTCTAGTGGTACAAAATGAGTAGTTAGAGTAGTCATATCTATTGATGAATTTCAAAGGTGGCAAATAAACAATGAAGATTTCTTAGAGTTATGGTGTGATATTGAAGACTAATTGGTAGCTTGTGCTTGGAAGAAAGTGCTGTTAGAAAAGAACAATTAATCTGGGACTCAGGATTTAGGATGGAAGTTAATCCTGAGAAGACATCCCTTTGGCTAATTGTAAGTGTTAAATATACCTTGAAGGTAAAATGTTGACTCACTGGGTTAATGAGCACCCAGGATCCAAGTGGTTTTCTTTTGGTGCAGAAAGTTGTGCAAGGAATATTGTAACTAAAACATGCTGAGAAATATGAAATAATTCTTACAGGTTTGGATTACAGGGAAATATAAATCAATAAATGTAAAAAAAATCCTAAAACCGTAATAACATTCCACGCTAAGTGAAATTGTGGTATTTTTATATAGCTTTATAACACACTGATACGTTACATTGGTTCTAAGTGGTTATATCTACCAATAGTAATAAAATATAAAACTAATATTGTATATGAGTTCAAAGGAGAATTATTATTCTAAAGGCGGAAATAGACCAGGATATCATAGTCTTAGGGGAGACAGTGATAAAGAAAATGTTATAAAACTTGTTGTCTCTTGGATATTATCTAGAATGCCAACAGAATAGTAATCCTGTGTGGGGAGTGTAAATTAAATGCTGAATGAATAAGTTTGGAGAGATGGGTTCCACTGTTTAGTTTCAATTACAATTATAAAAGCAAAAATGAGAAGTAAAATACTGTGATTGTATAGCTAAAGGCAGTGGAACTGCACCTTTTTGTACCATTATAAAATATACCCAGGCTTGACAAGGCTGTATCTGGAATACTTGAGTGTTCTCTACCAGACTGTGAAATGAATGAGAACTAAAATGGGGTTGTGCAGCTTTCATGAGTTGATTCTTTTTTGGGGGGAAAGAATTCTTGTTGTTAAATTGTATAAGGTTATCACTTAGAGTACTTCCAGTAGAGTGCCTTTAAAGAGATAAAGTTGCAATTACTTTTACTTTAGACTTTAGCAGAAGGAGATTTTGACACACATTTGAGAAATATTGAAAATCAGGAAGAAAGAACTTCAGCCACTTATGCCTCTAGAGAAAAAAGTGAGAAAGTTTGTGGTAATGACTTTGTATGGGATAATAGAGACTGTTCACAAAGAAGCTATGTGTTTGTGTCAAGGAAGAAGGAGAGATTAATAAAAATTCTCCCCTACCAAACATGATGCATATATTAATTTTAAACTGTAGAAACAATCCAGCTAGTTTGTAATGACAGAATTAAAGGCAGTGCAGTGATGTTGTTTTGGCCACCAGAACATTTGTCTCATTTTTACTTTTCTAGAAGGATGATTGATTATATGTAATAAGGGAACTGGGAAGGATTTTTTTATGTATTACACTGCAGTATGCTTCTGGTGTCAGTATCACACTTCTTGGCAATTGGACATAAGGTGGCATTTTATCCTACAGAGATTCAGTAGAAGACTAATATATTGCCATGGCTTCCTGCTTTGAAGTGATTAAAACTAGTCATGCAAATACCTTTTTGAGCACAGTGGCTTTACTGAAGATGAATTGATGAAGGAATCCCAAAACCCTGTGTGCATCAGGTTTATAGAAAGAACTTCTGGAATGCTAAAGATTTTCAGCAGTCAATATAAATATTGAATCTGAAATAAATATTTTTTTAATACCAGGTTGCTTGTGTCTTGTGTTTCAGGCCATAACTTCTGTGCAGAGGGACACAAATGTGGTGAAAATTCGGAGTGCAAAAACTGGAACACAAAAGCTACTTGTGAATGCAAGAGTGGCTACCTCTCTGTCCAGGGGGACTCGGCGTATTGTGAAGGTAGGCAAAGGATCCCAAGTCCTGTCCCCTTATCAGCCTCCTCAGAAGCAGTCTTAAAATCAATGGTTGATGAATGAATGGCATTGCAAAGTTCAGTTTCATGATGGTGAAGATCACAAGAGCACTCTTTGCCATTGGAAATATAAATTGAAGATTACAAGTATGTGCTGGACCATTCAGGTGACCTATCTGTGGGAATACTTTGTTGTTGCAGTTGTGCCTTGGCACAACGTGGTCATACTGTCATTGCAATTGTCAAGATGCTGTTTTTCAGACAACAGCTCCCACCTTCTAACATGTTTTGTTTTAGACAAAAACATCTTGATAAGATGTATTAATTTAGGAAGTGGGAATTCTGCTGACATTTGTGAGAAAGGTAAGTGTGAGGGTGTACTGAGGCTTGGGCACTGAAATGATCTGCAGTCCTTCCTGAAGTACTTCTGTGGGCCAGGAACTTGGTGGAAATGGTTTTCCTATGATACAGAAGAAATCTATTTCTTAGGAGAGCGTAGCTGAGGTACTTCTGTTGGTGTATTGTCAGGAACAAATGCAATGGGGAGTTATTCTTGTTGTTTCTCAGTGATTTCTAGAGCTTGCTCATTATTTGTAAGTATGATGTATTTATGAAAAACTAAATTGATGAATCAACATATACCACATTTCTTCCTGCCCTTGAATTGTGGTGTGGGGTTTTTTTAATGCCTTTGTATGTCAGGCTGCAATATTTTATTTTTTGGCCATCACAGGAAGTTTTTGAACTAGTTGTTAAATATATTTCCCTGATTCTTTGTCCAGTAGTTCTGGTGATGGAAAGGAGATGGCATTTTTGATAAGCTGTTATAATACAATGAAAGGATTGGAAGACAGGATGAAAGAATGAAAAATAATTGCATGGACTGGGCTTAAATTCTCCTGCTTTCATAAAAAGACTTTAGTATATGTAAATGAACAGGACTGCTTTAAATAGCAGCTTATAAAGCTGTTCAGTAAATTGCAACTACAAATCTCATGATATTTAGTCAGTTCTCTGCAAACAAAAACTTGAATGGTTCTATAATATGAACTTGCAGTTGCTGGGAAGAAGTTTGCACATTTCATTTTGAAGGTGGGCAGTGGATATAAGTATCTAGAATTTTTTTTTTGTATAAAAAAACCTGTGAGAAGAACTGCTTTATAGGTACTGCGAGGACTACTCAGAAATCAGAAGGCAGTAATAAGGTTCTTTATTGGCTATAATACAGAATCCAGTATCCTTTTTTGCTGTTTTAAACAAAATCAGTGCTTAGTGTTTTTATTTACCTAGTAGCAGACATGAAACATCTTGTCTCAAAGTTAGCAGTGCTTTAGTGGTACTGGTGGGAAAACAAAGAGCTTTTTGAAGAAATTAGTGGAAATTACAACAAAGCTGGTCTATGTTGCATTAAATTTCTGAAGGACAAATGAAATCTCTGACTTCTGTGCAGGTAGGTGAAACATGAGGCAATAGAACAAACACAGCTGCTTTTGTTGCCTGAGACCTGTTGCCAGGGATGAGAGAGGTTTTCTGGATGTTATGAAATTATGGATTTGCTGGAAGGAGAGTAGCTCTGAGGAGGTAATTTAGAGAGGAGCAGGCTCTTTAGCAAGGGGACTGACAAATCGATTAGCCAAGAGGGGACTCCTTTCAGCCCTGTGAAGAGATTCTTTTCAATCCACAGAACATCTCTTCCTTTCTGCAGAATTTCTTTATATGCTTCAGTAACCTCATTTCTCTCATCTATGTGTTTAATCTGCTAAGCAGGATCATTTAATAGTTGGCTGTATAATGTTCTCAAATGCTGGGTGAAGCTGTGATTTGAATAAAGGAGACGTGTCTGAAGGTACAGCTTAGCAGGATGTTGGTAGAGTACAGGGGTGGGTTTTGGTGGGGTTTTTTTTGTGGAGTTTTGGATTTCTGTGTGTACTGTGGAAGAACTGCGTACACAAAACACATGAACAACAAGTTGTGAACATACACAACACCTATGGAAGGAAGAGATGTAGAATTACTGTTTCCTTTGAGATGGTGAGGTTAAATTATTTCATGCTCATGCCGCTGGTAAGCGGCAACTTAGCTCAGAGTGCACTAGATAATTAACCTGGAGCTTTCCAGCATGCTCATCTCTTCCACTGTGTTTGAAATAATTGTGCCTGTGGATTCTAATGTGTGTTCTTAATTTACCTAACCTGTGTTTTTGTCGTTGTTTCTGATTGCTCTTATTCACACAGTGTTATCCTGCTGGACTTTATAGCATCATTTTGATCTTGCAAGGTTTCTGAAGAGTTGTGTCTAGGTCTGCTTTGCTTTTGACATGTGTTTGTGTCTTTCTTTTTTAACATTAACATATTCATGTTTGCAATATGGTGGAAAAAATTGAAAAGGTTCCAGCTTTTGTCAGCTTTTGTCAGAGAATTGGCATCAGCAAATTTGTGAAATAATTAACAAAAACCTAAGAGGCTTTTATTGTTCACTCTCAGTAACTACTTTGCAAGTAGTTAGCAGCTCCTTGTGTCAAAACATACATGGAGGATGACCACTCCCTGTATGTGTTCTGTTAGCACAGATGTTTTTAGGAAAGGCAGTTTCTGAAAACAAGCAAGTGAATGAAGGCTGTACTGAATAAAGGAGATAAGTGGAGATTCTCAGTGTTCTGTAAGAGCAACGTATTTCACTTAAAACCTGAAAAGTTGGAGGGTTGGTTTTTTTTTTTACATCTGCCTACTGGCCTTGTTTATATGAGGCATAATTAGAAGATCTATCATTTGCAGAGAGATGTATAGATACATTTATATTAATCAAGTTGACTGAGTTTTACTGATGGGCATACTTAGGTACAAGTGTTGGACCAGTGTCCATTTATCTGTCACACGTGGATGGATAGATTCTGGGAATCACAGAAGTGGCTGGAGAGGCCAGTGTTTGCAGGATACAAGCATTCAAGTTGAGAGTTAGTTACACGTGGCACAGTAGGTAAGTGACTACTAACAGGACTGAAATAGAGAATTCATCTGAGTCTGTCTCATGCTGATTCTTCCAGACACATTATGTGATGCATACAGTAGACCTGCAAATACTCTGTGCTGCTTCAAAGCTAGAAAACTCCATAGCCTGTGGCTACTTCACAAATACTGATAGGAAAATCCTCATAATGCAAAGTAAGAGACTGGAAAGTGTCAACAAATGGAGAGTCTGAAGGTCAGAGATATGAAATGAGAAAGATCAAGCCAGATCAGCAGAAAGTTTGGCTTTTTGGTAGCATGATTATCCTCACTTTCTAAATGCTAACAAGAAAAACAGCCATCTCTTCTGCAAGTAACGTGGTGATTTTCTGCTGTATATTTCACAGTGAAGAGCAAAAGCAGATTAAGTTTGTCCTGCCACATTCCTGTTGTGCATTCTTACCTTCTTAGCTTGAAACATTAACATCCCTTTTCTACCTGCAATGTTGTTTTATTGGTGCAAAAGTGATTATTATCTAATTGCTTTTGAGTTGTGATTCATTGTGAGAGCTGTTTGAATCTGAAGTGGGATGAATCTCCCAGTTAGTGAGAAAAGGCAGGCATTCACCCTGACAAGACTGCATGAACCTTCTGTCCTTCATGCCCAACTACTTAAGCCACCAAGAAACACCTAGTGAAAGTGATACAGTAGCTTACCACAAGATGTCTTGTCATGTTACACTGCAGTATTTTCTCCCTTTTTGCTTAACCAGTGTCAGCAGAGAATGTTCCTGTGATAACAGGTATCACATAAGAAAGGATCTGTTGACTGAAGTGGACCTACAAGATTAATAGTCTCATCAAATTACTGTTTTATAGGCTGTGCCTTCTCTGTTTAGCCAAGTAGGGTGACACATGCTCTCTGGGATGTCTTCCACTGCTGATGTAAGGACTGTAAACAAGCTGTGTGAATCTGAGTTGATCTTTTAGGAACAGGTAACAAAACAAAGTTATTTCATAAGAATATAAAAAACAAACCACCTTCTCTGGCAGAAGCAGCTGTTTGGCAGTAGTTAGGATAGGATAGCTCAGGTGAGTTTGATTTGCTTTTAAAGAAGGGCAAATGTGGTGTTAAGAATGTCTTATATTTGCTTTATATATATGTATAAATATATGCACCTCCTCTCCTGGTAAAGTTGCATGAGAAGATCTGTGAAGAACATATTTCTGTGGGATTTATTCAGGCAGTATAGTTAGTTTCTTTATGTGACCCAACTGTAAATGTCACCTCAGTGCTGTTAAAAGTTAAAGAATTAGATGCCTTAGTATTTGTGAAAACTATTCCATTATTTTTTTTATTTTTTTTTTTATTTTGTCTGGATACCATGCTCTAGAACCACTAGTGTCTTTCATTGAGAAAGAACTTGACTAAGTCGCTTTCCCTCTTGTACTCCAAACACATTATCTTAATTTGTTTTTAAAAACTTCTTGCCAATTTCAGAAAATGCCACATGAGCTATGAAATAGAAGCCAAATTCAGAAAATCCACTCATTTGGTAGTGTAAGGCAGAGTTCTGATTATTTTGTTGGGATGGCAGATTGGGGGTGGTGGCATAAAGATGAATGAAAGCCTTGGGAGAAAAGTGAATGCTCTTTTACCTCTGACCTAAGCATTCAACATGGACAGACCAGACAAATTGTCAATCTGAGAAGCCATATTACCATGTGGTTGTCTCCTGTAGGTTCTGCTCCCTTGCTGGGCATCCAGGCTCCCTTCTGCAATAGCCTGATAGTGCACGTGGTGCCAGGAGAGCTGCAGGCAGGCAATGTGACTCTGGTTAGAGACATTTCTAAGGCTGGGGGCTCTGCTTTCAGACCAAGCCATCTGACAACAGACTAGATAAAGCTTTGTATCTCACTTACTTGACAATAAAATTCTAAGGCTAATATTTTTCTTCCTCTTCCTTATTTTTTTTAATTGGCCTTTTTAATGTGTTTTAATTTACAGCTCTGCAAATTAGTTGTCTCAGTATTTGAGCTTGTAAAGCAAGAAATTCTATTCTTTCTTAGGTTTGTTGAACAATATTTTTTTCCAACACAGGATTGTTGGTTAACTTACTAACAAGGGCATCAAGATCTCAACCTGAGTGAGAGTGAGCTTGGAACCCCAGGATTCTACCACTAGTTATTTAAAAAAGAAAACCACTTTTAATTTACTTGTAATTTGTAGGTGTGTTCCACACACATACAGTCTGGAACTGTATGTGTATGTCTTTAGTGCTTACTGTGTGTTGTTTTTTTTTTCCTTTGAACTTGATGATGTCAGATATAGTCACAAAATTATTTCCAGAAAGATAGGTATGTAAACACGTTGAAAAACTATGTTCTAAAGTTACTCACTTTAATGTAGGTTTGGTCAGAATGTTTGTTGTCTTTCAAAAATAAATAATTGCAATATGCAGAGGAAAAAAAGTGTTTTTCCCATTTTCACAGAAATCAGGGAAAATTAGCCTTTTAAGATGAATTATTTAGTTTCAAATAGAAACAACTTGCTATCAGCATGCTTTAATGAAGAACAAAAATAAAATTTACTTGTTACAAAATGTAGAGGAAAAAGAAAATCTTTCATCTTACAGTGTGGCTTCTGTTATGGTTCTGAAGATGAGAGGGCTTCATAAAACTTAGATCTAGTTTAATTCTTTGACTCATCACTTCCTGTACATAAAAAGCTGTTTAGTGTGCAGAACTTTTCATGAGCAGTTTAAACTGAAAAAGAATAAACTCAGTCCTGCATGTGGCCTTCAGAGGAAAAGTTTGCTTTCAATCCAATGTATTTCCACAGCTGATGTATAAAATAAGATGAATTTTGCTGAATTTTCCTCTCTTCCTCTATAGTGATTTCATTGCAGCTGTTCTAATTTCACTGCATTGTGGCTTGGGAGATGACATTAACATTATGTGGTATCATATAAACCTTCTGTGTAGCAGTGATGTATGACCATGGTCTTGGATGGTGTCCATTGACTTGACTTCTGGGTCAGCTTTTAATGATGATCCTCCTGTTCCTTGTCCTCTCAAAAAACCTGCCTCACAAGATGTCTGTATTTCCTGCAGTTGTTAGTCACTGGATGCTATAATAATCTTCTGTGCCACACAGGTGGACATCCATGCATAACTGCACATCAGATACTGGATAAAAACTGCCTGAAGTTAAAAAAAAAAATGGGACAAATGTTGATGGCAAATGTCTGTGCTCATTGCAAATGCACTGATTTTTTCTTTATGCTGAAACCCTAGCAAGGAGGAGGGCAGGGAAGAATCTAAACATGTTACAAGAGTGTCATCCCTGCTGCAAACGTTACCTCTGTGGCAGCATTTCAGTTAGAACTGAGTCCTCACACGGAGACTTAGATAAAACCACCCCCCAACCCATGACAGACCAAGAAAAAGCCCCAAACTCCTCAATCCTTGCCACAAACCCACAAATGAACAAAACCCACCCCTTGTCTCCCCTGACCTTTTTGTAAAGCTGTGATGTGCTACCAGGTTGTTTTTTTTTTTTTTTATAACAAGTTCAATATTTCATCAACACACTCTTGCTAAGCTACTCTTTAGGACTACAGTTACCTGACAGTTTCAATTTTCAGTTTCCACTGATGTATGTAATCCTATTGATCAGTCCCTTCTCTTGTTCAGATGATGCAAATACATTTATCTGCCTACTGTTTTTGTGGAAAAAGACTTTTTATTTTAAATGATAATCTAATCCGTCGCATGAACTCAAATTCATCTTTTATAACAAGATCAAAAGGCAAGCACTTGTCAGTCAGTCTCCTGTATTTGTGGATTTATGGACTTCAATAAATGAGACTGCAGTTTGCTTATTCTATGAGCTGCTAGTGGAGGAGATTGAATTAAAAAAATAACAAACCCTCCCCCCTGTCAAGTGAATGTATATGTTTAAAGGCAGAGTTGATACACTTGCTAGTAGAGAGAAGGTTTTCATCAAAATGTTAACATTTTTATACCAGGAAGATTCAGGAGCTTGTTGGAAAATGATGTTTATGCCCTATATGACTCTAGATGGATTATTTCTATTGTCAAAACCACTTTGATATTTACAAGTGAATTAGTTCAAATTCATATTCCAACTACCAAACCCTGGTAGTTTGAAAGTGACATTTTTTTGCCATCCCCTGGAGTAGCTTCAGTTCTTTCGGTGTAAAGTCATGCTGAGATTTATATGAAAAGAAATTGTAATTTCTAATAAGATAACCATATGTTTTGGAGTTATTGTAATAAAGTGTCATAAATAATTATGACTCCATAGAAATTCAGCCTTGCAACTGTCAGTTCTTATGTGAGTAACTTGCATTTGAATAGGTTGCAATCATTACTATTAAAGGAAAAGAAAAACAACAACCAGCTTTCACCCCTTCAGAATGGCAGTGAAAATCCTGCTCTTTAGGCTGTTAAGACTTTTGCTCACATGGAGGGACTGGGGATGCTCTCTCCCCTTCAGTAAATACTGTTACATGTCAGTGTTGCATTCTTCAGAGTTGTATCAGACAGAATTTGGTATCTCATATAGAAAGCTTTGCTTTTTACCTTTGGTATTTGCCAAGAATAGGCTGATCATTTCTAATACAAAATGAAACAATACTGGCTTAGCTCAGTGTCTGTCTTTAAGCACTTTCTCTCCAATCTATATTTGCAGTCAGCCTCCAAATTCTCCTTGTGTGCCCACATTCCAGATTTGGGGGCAGGGGTGCATTTCTCTATTTTTGAATTTGTGGAAGGCAGGTGGGCAGGAGCAGAGATGGAACTGACTGTCTGTCTTTAGGACAACCTCTCTAGGAGGTGGCCTGAAGTTTGAGTGCCTCATAAACTGCACTTTGACAGCGTTCACTTCTAACTACTTCTAAAAATATACCTTTATCTCCTTTTTAAATGTGAAGCCCAGTGAGATATTGTTGGCTGCTAATTGTAGCAGAACCTGGCTTAAAAGCTGACCATTAGGAGAAAGAAAAAATCATTTGTATGTTCCTGTTGGGTCAGGTTCATTATCTTTACATTATTTGCACTATTTTTAATTTGCACATTCCAGCA
This sequence comes from Chaetura pelagica, assembly GCF_000747805.2. Lineage (NCBI taxonomy): Eukaryota > Metazoa > Chordata > Aves > Apodiformes > Apodidae > Chaetura > Chaetura pelagica. The sequence goes on along the minus strand of NW_009952971.1, from coordinate 1,068,540 downwards.
CTGAAAGAGGGAGAAAAATCTATGCAATAAATGGTGACATATGTACATACTAAGTCTTGTGAGCAGAAGAGCTCTTACTATTCTTTATCTGTTAAACCCTTGTATTGATCCTGATATTGCCAAAATTCTTCCATCAAATGATGACACAGTAGAGCTCCTGTCATGTTTCTGCTGATGTCAGTGAAGGAGGGAAAAATTTAGAAGAGCAAACGCGTGGCAGCAAAGCAAAGAAAAAAATCTGAGTGTTTCTTGTAATGATGATCAGAAATGTGTTTGCTTGTGAACTGGACTGTAAAATGCTGAGAAATGGTTTCATATAATGAGGAAGTTTTGCTTGGACATGAATGGAAGTCACTCACCAGAGGTTCTGTACAAGTTGCTAAAAATTGTGTGCTCAGCTCTTACAAGCAGTCATAGAGAACAGGAGAGGAATGGGTGGTTCCATTTCAATATGAGGAAAAATTTCTTTACAGTGAGGGTGACAGAGCCCTGGAACAGGTTGCCCAGGGAGGCTGTGGAGTTTCCTTCTCTGGAGATATTCAAGACCCACCTGGATGCAGTCCTGAGTAATGTGCTTTGGCAGGGGAGTTGGACTAGATGACCTCCAGAGATCCCTTCCATCTCTGACAATGCTGTGATTACTTGACTTAAAGGTTGAGATTTTGAGGTTTTGCCTGTTTAAAAATCTGGACCAGAATAATTAAAACAATGACATGCATCTGTGACACGTGTGTATGCGTATATGCTAAACTGTTTTCTTGCTGCAGCACGAAAACCTTTAGTCACCCGTGACCTGACAAAATAGCAACTTTCTCAAGGCCCTGTGACATTCAAAAAGGGGTTGGAACAGAAAACTTCCAGAGGTAATTTCCAACCTAAATTTTTTGTGTGCCAAGATAGGTTGGACTAGATGGTCCTTGAGGTCTATTCCAACCTGGTGTATTGTATGGTTATCTATTTTCCTGGACTGTGTTTTGCATCGAGAGCACTGGAGAGACATTAGGTGCTGTTGGCTGTGTTACCTTTTTCAGTGCTTGGAAATGCAGAGAGGGCAACGATTTTGCATAGTTGAAAGTCTTGAAATGTGAAAAAATATAATATCTTTAAAATAATATAGTATCTTTTAAAACTTGTAAATTGTTTTTCAGCTGCTTGAAAGAAACTTGATGTGCAGTTTTGGTGTTCAAGCTGTCTGCCCGTTACTCTTTAAGGAGGGCCTCAGAGGCATGGAGTCCTGTGTCCAAATGGAAGTTCTCACAGCCAGCTTATAGATAACCTGTTGGATTGGGCTTGTATATTATACATGATGCCATCTAGCTGCTTCAAGGTCTGTGCTGGCAACATGCTCATAGAACAACATGTCCCATTTTGAGGCTGTCTGAATGGAGCTGTAAGACTGTCATGGGCAGGTCAGAAGAGGGAAGGATGTGCACTCGTCCTACAGCAAGATCTGTTACAAACTGAAATCAGCACCCATCACCCCCCATCAGTTTGGGGAATAAGGTAGAAAAAAAATTGATTTGCTAGAGGACCCATGTGAAGGACTTAGAGGACTCAGCCTAGAGAGTACTGAGTCCTGAGGTAATGAACACAGTGAAGTATGTTTAGAGAATAATTTTGTTCAGGTTTGTATATAGGTTTTAGGGGAAAACAGCATTAAATTCTTCTAGAGCTGTTCTCGTTGCTGTGGTGCTTCAAATATAAATTTTAAGCAGTTGCAGCTGCTTCTGTACAAGTGAGTGCCCAGGGTCTGTAATATAGGTCACAAATACAGCAGCTCGTGCACTAGAAAAGGACATCTAGCAGATGTTTTCTGTTGACCAGTTACAGCATTAAAATTGAAGGCCTTGCTCTACCTAAAGGCAGTTACAAAAGAAAAGAGCAACCAACCACCTCCTTTTCCCCACAACTGTTAATTTTTTTTGGAAACTACTGAATGAAAAGAAGTTTTTATCCTTCAGTCAAAAAAACCCCAAACAACCAAGCCTAAATGGAAAAATAATGTTTTCTTATAAAAATACTTTTTATTCTTCTTCTTAATATAATGTGTTTTGCCCTTGGTAATAGCATAGCTGGGGGCTGTTTCAGTAAATATTATCTATTGCTTTTTGCTTTATGTAAATGTACTTTGTTTGCAGTAGATGGAAAAACAAAATTGGTTCTGAAAATACAAGAGTCTCTAAATCCATGACAAATGTCAGTTTATACTGACACATTTTTTTCCTGTAAGATTTATTAAGTGACTTATTGTTGTGGTTCTGGCTATTCAAAGGTAATGTGCATATAAAAAGCAAAGCACAAAAGTTAAGAAATCATTGGAAAAGCTGTTATTGCTAACCTGGAGCTTCCCTTTATGGTTAACTCTCTAATTTTGTTTGTAGGATTTCAGCATGCATATGTTGTATCCTTTTCTGTCAGGTCTCCTTATGGTTTTTGTTCAGATTAATTTGGAATTGAGTTATACCCTGTTTGTTATATCCGGGGCGTGTCTGTATTAAGGGCATATGCTGAATGTGCTGAATTTGTTGAGAGACATAGAGCTTTTGACATTACCCAGGTGCAGCAGGTTTACACTGGCATGTAGCAATTTTAATGTCTGCTTCTGCTCACAGCTGAAATTGGGATATATTTGTGCTAAGTTTAACTTTCAAATAATAAAACAATTCCCTGTTTTTTCAGTGTAATTAATTTATGGCAACACATTTATAAGGGCACATTTATATATATAAGAGCAACATACTGTTTTCTTACTGTATTGTATGAAGAGCAACATTAGAACTGAAACTAAAAATAAGAAGACTGTGATTTTCAATTGCTCTGTCCTGATAAGAAAAGGAAACTTTACCTGAGCCTTCATGGATGGTAGGTTCTGTTTCCTGGTTTATATCTGTGGAGGTTTCTCTGTTTTCCTTTTCTGTCTGGAAATTGGGATAATAGTGTCAACAAAATCCTTTCTTCTCTTGCTGGGATATTGTGAGGTTTAAAGGATGAAGGTAAATGATAAGGGACAGCAAAATAATACCACAAAGTAGACTAAAGTAAGTGTAGAAAAGTAAGCAAGCTGCTTATATAGTAAGGTTTCCCCCCCCCCATTTTTATTTACTTAATGTTATTGACAGCTGAGGAAAGGCATTATATAAAATATTCATGCACATATTTAATTTTTAGGAAGATAATTCCTCTTAGTCTTGAAGATTTGTAACAGACAAATTTCATTTTGGTAAGTAGCTGTCCCTGAAGAATCTCTTAAAAAGTGCTTTTTTCTAAGACATCTACCTCTGTTTAATCATCATCTTCTTTGTACTTGAATTTGGAGGCTGGGGAAAAGAATTAAGAAAAGTTAGAAAAGGACTTTCATTCAATAGAAATTAGAACAAAAGTATGGACAGCATCTGCAAAGATAACTCTTATATTGATGTTACTTTCCTGTTGAATTACTGATTCTCAAAATCACATTTTTTTCCAAAAAGATGCCTTATAATTTTTTTCAGCCAGTTTGGAAACAGCCAGTTCTTCATACCTAAAGGGTATATTTCAAAATACCCTTTGGGTGCTCTAGAATTTTTTCACTGTCTATTCTTCTTAGCACTTTCTTTTAACTTCCTCCTTTAATATCTACATTAGACACCTCAGTTTTCCTTTTCAGTATTGACAATTTCCTATTTAATTGCATAATATTTTTATTGGTTCTGCTGAAGATCTTGCTGGTTTTGTATTTTCTCCTGAGCTCCCTCACTGGAGCTCTATGTGCTTCATACCTGTTGTCCCTGTAGGGATCACTGTGTTTCAATAGTAAAAAATCATTTTCTCTCTACTCGCAGACTTAAGAAAGTGTTTGACAGTTATTAGGATAAAATGGGCAATGCAAACTGCTTTTTATTTCTCATCTTCCTTAGGATTGTTTACTTCTCATCTTAATTTTCATTGTTTTGTTTTCCTAATTCTTATGACTCATATTTTCCCTTCAAGCTTTCACCAGAGAATGCATCTGTACATATTGGTAGCCATTAGTGCTGGGATAATTATATGAATACACAACAGCACCTTCAGACATGAATGTGAGCCAGTGTTAGCCCAGAGACATGCTGTGTTTTGCAAAAAGAGAGATGATCTAATTTGCAGAGTTTGCACTGAAAAATGACTGGTTGCCTGAGGGCTGGTTGTAGGCACAGGCAAAACAGGCAGGAAACCTTCATCAGAGCAGGTTGGCCACACGTTTACTGTCTGCTTTCCGTGTGCTGAGAGCCCAAGAGGAAGGGCTCAGCATTGCTTCTGCTGCACAAAGCACAGATTGTAAACTAGGGCATTACTAGAACATCGTGGTGGATGTTCAAGAAGTAGCTGTTGCCATTCCCACATTTTCCTCAGGAGCAGATCTCTCAGGTTTTTGTTCCCTTGCTTCCCAGTCTTCCTTCCTTAAGGCAGGAACAGTTTTGTGAAGAGCTGATTTAGCATTTGTTGATGTCATGACTAAGCTGTTAGTTGGCTTAATGGGATGCCATGACAGCCTGAAATTGCTGCTGATGCATTCCTGTTTCCAGGAGTAAGAGCAGTCCTAATTATTTTCTTTCCTTGAAACTATGAAACTCTTCCTTACCTTTAGAATATGGGCATTCTTTCCAATTGTGAGTTTCTTAGGCAAAACAGGATGGATTTTGCAGTACTGACATTGACTTGTATGGTAAATTGACTGACAAAATGGAAAGTTGGGCCAGCACATGGAAAGATCAAGAGTATTTCTAGATATTAGAGTTTGTGTAATCAATGATTAGGCTGATTCACGCTCTAAAGACTCTAGTTTTAGAGGTCCCAGATTCATGCATGTGAAATATTTTTCAGTGAAGTGCTCTGGTTCACTGGAATTATATGTTGGTAATGAAAAGTTTCCTCCTTTCAGCTGAGCACAAGTGACATTGACATTAACCTTTGAAGGTCAGACCTTCTGCTCTGTTCTGGAGCTTGCTTTAACCTGTAACCCCTTAGGTCACTTGATTTACTTTTAGGCTTTGAGTGTAGCTAGCTGCATCAGTGCTATTGTGGAAAGGTCAGCAGCAATCTGAAGTGCATTCAGTTTGTGAAAGAACATAAGCCAGAATTTCCAGTCTTTTTTTTCCATAAGAATCACTTCAGAGCCTAGCACTGCCATTCTGTATGGTTTTCATCTAACAACCTGTCTGTACAAACAGTAATACCAGATTTGGCTAAAACATGACATATCTTTGTGGCTGGTGGGGCAGCTGATGCTTGACAACGCAACAGCTGCTGTGCACTAACATACCTTCTAGTAATTAGCACCTTGCTGGTTTTACTGTCAGTGCTAGCCTGCATATAAGGCTAGAGAACACTAGGTGTTATAAAGACAAACAGCTTTTGCCATGCACTGTTTTGGTTGCCAAGAGTACTTGGGTTTGTGTTGTGGTTACACAGGGGAAGTGGCAACTCAGTCTGAATGCTAACAGATTCTGTCAGTTGGTTCTTGGTTAGTATTGGCATTATTGGATATTCATTAATGTGCAACAGATGATGAATGTGGAGGAGAACTGAACATTCCTCTCTCATTAAACATTTGGAAACAAATGAATTTCTATTCCAGGTAAGTAGGATTCTTTTTTTTTTTCTTAGTTAACATAATATAAATAATAGAAACTCAGTTCTGTCTTATTTTGCAACTCACAGAAATCTTGAAATGAACTAGTGAGGGATGTAGGAAAGAGCTGTATCTTGGACTACACAGGGATGTAATCAATATGAATTCCTCGGAGCTATATCTGTTTCCCTGCCACCCCATTGATTTTGTAAACATTTTAGTGTTGGCCATAATCCCCTTTGTACATAAATAATTCCCTGGTAGGTTCTTCTCTATTTTAATTAATTCTAAAGTGACCGACTTGAGACCTTTTCCTTTAATGTTATTACTAAAACTGAGAAATTTTCCCTTGTTTTCTCCACAGCCTTAATCTGACCCCTGTGAAATCAGTAGGCGTATTACATTCTCAAGAATTGGTGCCAGAGACAGCCAGAAAGTGTCAGAGTTAGAAACTGCAAGAAAATTAGAAATCTTGAGGAAAAAGCAACCCATTTATAGCAAAGTATTTTCTTTATTTGAACTTGCATGAGTTTCTGTTACAGTTAATAACTCCCTATCCTTCAAAAAAACAAAAACTACTTAAAGGAGACTGAAATGGTCCTTCTGGGACTGGAGAGCTGTGATACAGTCATTATACCCTCCTTCTCAAAGAAGGATACAGGGAGCATGAGCTGCCTATTTCCTTTTAAATGGAATTAGGTTAAAAAAAAGTCTTTGAATCTATAACCTGGTCAATCGGTGCAATTTCTTTGACTTAAATCTTGGAAAATAGTATTGCTTGAGTTAAAGAGATAATGCTGAAATGCTCTTGTTGTGATATAAAAACATGTATCCAACAATAATCTTAAAAGCTGGCACTGTTATTCCTTTAAATATATATAAAACTGTAGGAGGTATTTTGGACCACAGATGGAAAGACTGTATCATCTGTTAAACTGTTTGGAGCTACAGGGGATAAACTGAGTTAGGGCTGTCTGAACTGCAGCAGCATCAGATGATGTTCTTTGATATTCCTGATCAGGGGTGCATTTAAACCCTAGGGGAATTTTCTTTGAACATATGTCAGTTGTATGTCTTATCATAGGCTGGCTTTATATAGTGGGGCATATTAGATGGTTGCTTGGCTGTATCAAGAAAAAAATGTCTTGCTTTTTGAAAAAAATTGAGAATATTTTTGTTGCAGTTGTTTAACCAACAGCAGGACTGAGCTGCTGTGTAGCGCTTAGCTGAATTGCAAGAATAATGTTATGGTGGGCATGTAGACAGGAGATACCCTTTATTTCTATAAAATTAACCTGAATCAATGTGCTTGTAGTGTGCCACTGAAGTTACAGTGTGGTTTTTTTTTTGCTAATTTTATAGTTAGCCTTCCTTAAGAGATGCCATTGCAGTTTCAGGGTAGCTATACGATGTCGTTGTAGTCTCGGGGTTTTGTCTTACTCATGAGATGCTGGAGCATGTCCAGAGTAGAGCTACCAAGCTGGTGAAGGGTCTAGAGAAGAAGACATATGAAGAGTGGCTGAGGGAACTGGGGTTGTTCAGTTTAGAGAAGAGAAGGCTGAGGGGAGACCTCACTGCCCTCTACAACTACCTGAAAGGAGATCGCAGGGAGGTGGGTGTTGGCCTCTTCTCCCAAGTGAATAACATGACCAGAGGAAATGGCCTGAAGTTGTGTCAGGGAAGGTTTAGGTTGGACATTAAGAAGAATTTCTATACTGAAAGAGTCGTCAGGCACTGGAACATCCTGTCCAGACAGGTGGTTGAGTCACCATCCGTGCAGGTATTCAAGAAACCTTTAGATGTGGAACTTCATGCTCTCCTGGCTGAGACTGTAGGTTTTTTTGTGGGTGTTATTTTGTAGAGTGTGTGTGGTGTTTGTGTTTGTTTGGGGTTTTGTTGTGTGTGTGTATTTCTCTGGGTGGTGTGTTGTGTGCTTTTTTTTTTTGTGGGGTTTTTTTGTTTGTGTTTTTTTTGTTAGCTTTTGTTTGGTTGTTTTTTTTTGTGATGATGGTTGGCCTCTCTGATCCCAGAGGTTCTTTCCAACCATTCTGTGATCAGATGTATCAGTAAGCAGATGTATTTGTCACATAGCATGGGAATAGATAGAGGAGTTATTATCTTCACAGTGTCTAGGACTTAGGTTTTTGGACACAGGCTCTCAGTGTGATAGGTGTTATTCAGCTGTATAATAAACATAGGGTTTGTTTTCCAGAAAGCTTTATAACCTAAGTACAAGATAAGAGACTGTGTTTTAAGTGAGAGGAAGAAAATGTGGGAATATGGTTTGAAGCTGAAATCCTAGAACAGCTTCATTTAACTGAAGTAAAATCCTGCTTTTTTTGTGTTATTAGTTTCTGCTTTAAAATTTATTTTGGTAAGCCTAGAATACTTCTGTAGGCATGCACTGCATGTGGTGATGGAAGTAAGGCAGAGGGATCTCTGTGAAAAGTAGGAGGTCGCAGTAAGTTCTTCAATGAGAACTGTCAGTTTCTACAACAAACTTGGCCTGCAAGTGAAGAGGTCTGCAATGTCCTGCTCCACAGGGCAGGCAGTCACTGAAAAGGATCAGTAGTTCATTTCCACCAAGAGAGAGCTGCAGTGTGGCATGCTGCCCCATGTCAAACCTTGGCAGGGCAGAACAACAGAAAGCCACAGACAGCTGGAAAAATGCAAAAGTGTGGAACTGGTTGGAGTCCACCTTGAGTTGAAATCTTTGTTAAGGCTTTAATGAAAAAGGAGTATTCCAGCTATCATGCTTGGGATGATACTGTTAACTGGAGAACTAATGCTGAGTGCAAAGTGAAAGAACAAGTGGCTGTTGGTTTTTTTTGTTTGTTTTGGTTTTGGTTTTTTTATGGGTGTTTTGTGGGGTTTTTTTGTGGTGTTGTTTTTTTTTTTTTAATAAATTGTCAGAAGTGACTGTTGTGATACGATTCTAATTGGGAGTCAACCTCTTAACACCAAATGAGTGACTGTAGGTAAAATGGGATGAGTACAAGATAGCCCATGACACACATGACAGAAAATGGCACATCAGTCAAGTAATATATGGAGATTTTATGGAATCTAAATAATGTGAACTTGCACTCACACATTGACTTGTGTAGCTTCACATGATTAGAACTGAAAAAAAATGCTGAGAGTAGGGCTGTTAAGTGCTGTATGGTCCATCTTTCCATGTGTTGGTCCTCCCCTGGTGGCCACTGGGGAAGCTAGAGCTGAAAGTTGTTGTTCCCTGTTCCACCTCTGGCTTTTCTGATGCAAGAAGCAGCACTGGTTAGATTTGGGAGGACTCCTAGACAGCACTCATTTTCTTGATTTCTCCAGCATGTTCTGGCTGTGATGTTCAGTTCAGTAGTCTGTCCACCAGTTAGCTTTGTTGCTCATGAGATGGTATGTGGTAGTTGTGTGCTGACGTGCTAACATATGCGTGGATGAAGTACAGCTTGCTGAAAGATTTAAGAGCTTTTTCCTCTGTGTATCCAGTGCACTAGTCACTTGCACTATATCATAGAATTGTAGAATGGCTGGGGATTAGAAGGGACCTTAAAGATCCTCTAGATTCAAGAAAATCACAAATCAGAGTCCTCAAAATATTGTGAGGCAGGTATGATGCTGCTGTGAAGTATTGAACTGAACATTGCCTGAGGAGTTTACCTGAATTTTGACTTGAGTGCGGTGCTCAGTTCTCATGTTCCTCTGCCCTTATAAACCAACTCTTTTAAAATGTAGCTATCAAAGTTGGCTTGAATGTGTATAGTGAGATGTAGGGATGAGGATAAATGTGAGTGTATGATCAAATAATTGTTCTTTGCTCTGTGTGTTGTGCATTTCCATTGAATGACTTCAAGTATCTCACATCAAGTTTCATGCATTTCCCTCCATTACCTTTTTACCTCTGTCAAAGAAAGACTGATGTTTCTTCATTATCACAAAGTCACTTTGTTGAGATGAGGGGCAATGCTGAAGGATGTTAATAAACTGTGAAGTTACCAGAAAAAGTGTTGTAATCTCTGATTATGTGAGTTGCTTATTTATGAAGAGAAATGTCATTCATAGCTGCATGCTACATGCATAGCTACATCTGTACCTTTGGGCTGTTGTTTGTCTGTTGTAATCTTGTTGCAATAATTAAAACATCAGAGAAACAAACAAACCAAACCTCGTTTTAGTGTAATAGAGCTTATGATGGCTGGCAGATAGAAGTAATTAATTTTTGCATGAAATCATACAGTGGGAATGCTATCAAAACTGCACTAACCAAAACATGTATTGAGGAGGAACTAAATACATTTGAACTGCATGGAACTTACTGACACAGAACACATTTGGGTTTTCTTGTTTGTTCCTTACTAGTATTTTGTTGTACTAAAAGGCTGCATTTGTCATACCTGAACAAAGCCTAGTTAGTCCACCAGTTGCATTTGTTGCATTTTATACTAAATTCTCATTTACTGCAAATGGTACTTTCCTTTCAAAAGGTGCCAGCCGTATTTTTACTAGATGTCTCATGAAACTTGATACAAACCCTAGGCACACTTGAATGTGATTGACTTTTTTTATTTGTTTGGACAGCTTAGATATGTAGCCTCTCCATCATTTCTTATTTTTTGATAGGCTTCTTGATTTTAGCTGAGATTTCTGAGAACTTTGCTGATTCCTGTGGTCAGAATATATTTTCTCTGAAGCTTAGGACAGCAGTTTTATTTCCTGGCTCTAGAAGTGAATAGTTAAATATTCTGCTTTTAACTGTTCTTGCCTCACTGTCTCTAGGTGGGCATATTGGGAGAGTTGAACAGCTATTTGCAAGTGGTTTAAGCAGAATACAAATACTTTCCCAAGCCTTTTATAATTCTTTTTTCCATGTTTGGAGCACTGACATTTTTTTTTATGTCCTATTTTTCAAAGTTACTGAAAAGGCTTCCTTGACTCTCCATGGGGTCCTTAAATTCCACTTCCAGTGGAACTAGAGCTCAGTGTGGCTCCACAAAAGCAGTAGCTGATTGCTGGGGCCCAGCTTTGTTGTGTTGCTGCAGTTCCCAACATGCTGGATCCCAAAAACGTGTCTCCCAGAGGATCTGGAGTCGACTTCACAAAGCAGTAATGATACAGAGACTTGCCCATTGCCACAGAGACAGGAGCAGTGCTTGCAACCAACAGATAAAACAGTCCTGTCTCTGCTGTTTGCAGAGCTGATGAGAAAGTGCAGCACACACAGAAGAAATAAGTTCTCACAAAAGAAAACTCTGCTTATGAATACCAGTGGCCACTACTGACATTTTTTCTTTTTCTAACAAAAAATTAAGCAAACCCTCCATGGGCTATTTGTAGTGATTAAAAAAAAAAAAACACCCACGTGGCTCTTTTGAATTAGCAAGGCAGACTTGAATCAAGTTATCTGAGCTTCATGATGACATTTCAAATGATGTTTATCTGCACATCTCAGGTGACTGCCTGGGTCATTGAATGTTACCTTGATTCAACTTAAAAGTCACACAAGATACTGCTTTTAAGCTCAGCAAATGAGGTTTTTGTGGGAATGCAATATTTAGTAAGAAAGTGTTATTAAAATCATAACAGGGCTTCCCTACTGACAGTTCCCTGATGTGGTTGGAATGAAGTCCTTCTCAGTTTTGTGATGTGTTTCTTTCTGTTTATCAGTATGTTATTCTAGTGGTTTGAAACATGTGGGTATGGATTTTTAAAAAAACCTTCTACAGAAGTTTTTTTTAGGATCCTTAGCTAAGCAATCTCTCTGGTTTTGTTTCTTCAGGGCATGAAAGGGCTCACAGCCCCTCCAGGACCAAACTTTTTGTATCCAGTAAATGCCATGGTTAATTTAATTAAGTTAAATAAGAATATAGTAGGTAAACAAGTTATGCTATATGTTAAATAGCTGAAGAGTTAAATAAGTTTATGCTGTATGAGGAGGAAGAAATAATTTATTTTTCTTGTGTACAAATAGTGAACTAGTTACAGCATGTGATGAAAAGGAGTGCAGCAGAAAGAAAATGGTTAGTCCTCATGTTAGAAACAAGCTGTCAGTCCTTTTCCCTTGCCTTACAAGTCCTTTCCATTGGCCTTACAAGGGAAACTTCACTCTCTGCTGGTGAATCTTTTATGAGCAAACACAAAGCAGTCCAAGCTTCACCTGCAGACAAGGTTTGCTCTGATTGTTGGGATGGTGGCCAGGGAAATGGCAGCGTGAATCCTCTAAAGTGGAGGAATGACCTGGACACTCAATGTGTCTGAACACATTTAATGTTTGAGCTGTTGAACAGAGGGAAGAAGCCTCTTCCTTCTCCTCTGTCAGTTGGAAAAAGAAAAAAAGAAGGTTGTCGCCTTTTTAGAGAGAGGATCAATTCCTAAAGATACTTCAGCTCTTAATCTTCAATTTAAATCCTTAAATTCTCATGACTTTAATGGGTGCTTTAAGTGCTTAAGTAGGAATTAGGTACCTGCACACTTTGGCCCATCGTGCCTGTGTGAGGTACAGGTGTCTCCCTGTTGAATGCAGTGAGGCCTCTAAGCCTGGAGGAGAGGTGGGATTTGAGCTAAACCCTTGCCAATATATTTATTTTTTTTGTCAACTAACCCAGGCCATTTCCTGCTCAGCAGGCTCACTGATGTGAATCCCATGCTGTGCATTGCCCTTCTCTTATACATGGACCTTGGGTCTCTAGCTCAGGTTGATGGATTTTTGGTCTAGGAACCAGACCCCTGTACATCTTAGGGAGCTAATAATGGTTATGTGGGAGTTGTGGCCTCTAAAATAGCAGTTTGGACCCAAACATTTGTTATGTCTGTCTCTATGTTGTTTGACTAATTTTAATAATTAGAAAGATTCTGTGTGTATGAGATGAGTTGTCCTTAATAGCCTAAGGAGTAAACAATTGCAGGAAATATTTAAAGATAGCCCAGGGTAGCCCGCCTCTTGGCTAGCTCAGCACAAGGAGCAAAATGTGGGAACACATTTGGGAAAGTGAGTGTCTGTATCCTTAAAGATGAGGAAAGTAAGAGGAAGCAATCCAAGCCTTTTCTGAGTTTTGTCTACTGAACAGGTCACTCAATCCTGTAAAGGGATTTCATTAATATACATATCAATAAATAGATTCAATTATGTGATTTGTGCTTAGGTTATGAGCACACAGTTTTCTACACATGAGACATGAATGTAACTTGAGAATAGTCCTGGCATAGGGATCTTAAATTAGGTGCACAATGTAAGATCCCAACATTCTGAAAGTTAAAGCACAATTTCTAGTAGAATTTGGGGTAACACTTGGATCAATTTTAAGGACAGGTCGGAGACTTCCAGATTATATTTGAGCAATGAAAGACTTAGATGAACGAGTGGTGACCACTGAAAGATTACTCATGTGCTTATCAGTTTAATTTTTAATGGCTGCAGTAACATCCTTGAAAATCTTGTAATCTGTCATCCTTACTGACTGTAGTAAAAGAGGAAGGTAATAAGAAATATGTACCTAAAGAACAGGTGCTTTCTCTTGCAAAAGTTAAGGAAATGCCCTCTGCCGTACTGGACTGCTGTCCTTAATCTTTGGATTTAACTGTTCATAAGAAGTGAAAGCCCATCCAGGTTAAAGAAACAAAGCAAAAATAGTGAGAGAACTAGAAATGTGCATCTGTGGATGTTCTGGCATTTCTTACCTGAAAAGGTGATGTTTTAATTACCTGAATAGATAGGATAATTGTGGGTAGAGGAGTATTCTGATTGGTAGTATTAGAACCAGCAAATAACAGAAAGTGGAAACTTCATAGTTGAAATAGAATGCACTAGAATGTGGTTTTATGTTAGAAAGAATGCTAATTTAATCAGACTTCTGTAATACTCAGCTGTTTTATGGCTCATGCTTAATTTAATATCTTCATTAAAGGGTGAGTAACTTTGTATCTGAACTTGAAAAAAAATTCCAAAAGGAAAATTGAACTGAAGTATTTGTAAACTTGGTGATTTGAGTTCTTTCATTCCCTTTGAGAACAGGATACTCTTTTCTTCATGCCAAGTTTCAAGCACTGGATTTAAAACTGCTATTCTTTACCACCTGCAAAGATCCAAGGTCTTTTAGAAGTCCTTCCATTTTTTTTTTTTGGTGGTTCAAATGAAATAGAGTATTTGGGACAATTTCACAGGATGGAGTTCTTGTCTGTACCACGTTTAACACATTACAGCAATGTCTAAGCAGAATTCACACCAGAAGTAAGGATTTTGTACCTGTTATCACAAATTGGCACCTACTCCACTGCTTGGGTGGGCTCACCTCCTTAATGGCAGCTGAGATTTGTGGAAGTGCCAGTGGATGTTCTACCCACACATCAAAGATCTCCTGGTTGAAGTCAGGTCCTGAGGAACTGAACACAGTTCCTTGTAATTACTTGGAATTACTAACTGAAAAGGCTACTTGCAGGTCTTCCTGAAGGGGAATTTAAACAGAAATGTGTGGAAGGGAAAATAGGACTTTGTCAGTATTTTATGTTATATGAATACACTGTTTTTTCACATCCGTGCTGCTACTTCCCTTTTTTGCTTATCCTTTCATATGTTCAGTTTAAGCTTTCTTGAGTTGTACAAGTTGTCAAGAGCTGATGGTGATTATGATTGTCCCCTGTTTTGGCTGAGAATGCTCAGATGCACTGACAGAGCCATGTAGCTGTGAGAGAGCAATAGTGTCATTGAGTCTCACTTGACATGTCTTTCTGTATTTTTGCATCTGCACTTATGCTTTTATTGTAAAAGCCAGGGCTGAAAAGATAGGAAACTGGTCTGAGAGATCAGTATAGTACATTTTGCTTGCTCAGCAATGGATCAGCTAACCAAAACCATTTGTGGCAGGTACTTGCTTAAGCTTGTCTTAAAAAACCTCTAGGGATGGAAACTCTACAGCTTCAACTTGGAATTTTATGCCAGTGCTTTGGTGATTTTGCCATAAGAAGACCTTTTGTAATACCTTGTCTAAGCTGCAGCCTCAATCCTAATTTAATAGGATAGTTCAAAAAAATCAAGAAAATGAGGTCTAGAGAGTCAGTGTTATATTTGAGGGTTCAATGAGTCAGTATCACGTTGTTGCAAAAGTTGGCAAGCTCAATCATGAAATGAGTACAAAATGTAATTCATCTTTTTGCTTCCTTCAGCATCACAGCACATCACTTACAGCACTTCTTCCAGATCTGAACACTGCATATAAGATTTGGATTTACTAGAAAAAAATCCAGGGGTGTTAAGCTAACATAATCATTCTTGAAAAGGCTGGTGGTATTAGGCTGTTGATGAGGAGGACACACCGTAACAATTTTCAAATACATGAAAGGCTGCTGCAAAGAATTATGAATAGTCCATTTTCACCCTTGTATTTGGTGTGGGGTTTGTTTCCTGCAAAACTGATTGATCTTTCATTATTCCCACTCAGTATCGGTGTAGTTTATTGTTTCCATGTAGGTGCATAACCTTGCCCTTTTCTAATTATATTCTATTTTTAAAGAATTGTTTCTCCAATTTGTCAAGACATCTTTGAATTCTGATGTCCACCAATGTTCTTTTAATTCCTGCCAGGTTAGCATGTTTGGCAAATTTTATTTGTTTATTTCATCATCTAGGTGAAAACACTGAATAATATGAGAGTCAGGGCAAACTCTGTTGGAAACAGTGCTTAATATTGAATTTAATTAGTAAAAGAAACACAAGCTTCACACACAGTTCAAAAGTTCTTTTAGGACACAGGGTATGTCACAAGAAATCTTTAGAGCCTTAGCTGATCTGTTGGTATCTTGAAATAACTCTGGGGTCTTCAGGGAAAAATGAAAGAGGAAGAAGGCTGCAGTGTCCCACATCCCATCATGAATGAAGTAACATCTATGCTAGGGCTTCCAGATGCTGTGCATTCTTACTTCACAATATGTTATTGTATTGACTGTGCCCATTGCTGTGAACTACTGCAAGTGATCACTGCTTCCTTTGGGAGTTACGAAAGTGGATGCTCAGCTGATGTAACTGAATCATTGCTTCAGTGTCTGACTTCTGTGTCCCAGTTCCACCAGCTAAGTCTGCCTCTGTTTAGCTTTCAATGTTGTGAATAGTCCCATTGAGTCAGCTTGGAACTACTCAGGCGCTTCAAGTTGAAAACATGAAGTGCTTTTCTGGTCTGTGCATTTCCACTTTATGACTGTTAAATTATGACTTTGAAGATATTTCTATGGAATGAAGATATTACCTTCCAAATTTTCAGCTTTGTGGGATCGTGACTTTCTGAACTTCTAGCATTAGAAAATGCTTTTGTACATTAAATTTGAAATAGCTTACACTTCCTGCTAACTGCTGTACTAAGAAGCTGTAACTTAATTTACTTCCCTTGATCTCTTTCAGTCATTGTTGAACAACATATTTTTCACCAGCATTGTCACTTTTTAGCTGAAACAAGTTCACACTAGTTTTTTAAAACATTGTGTCCAAGAGGAGTTAAAGTAGATGGATTACAAATACTGGTGATGAAGATGCAAGATCCTTCTACATATTGAAGCCTGACTGGACTGTTAGTCCTGACTGTCGGTCTCAGGGGAAGGTTTTTTTTGGCAGCTGGTTTGTATTTGGAACTTCCCTGCACTACACTGTTAAAATAAAGAAAGTCATCTTACATGTTCTATGTAAGCAAGTGCTATTTCTTGTGGATGCCATGCACTTCCAATAATGTGTGAGGCAGATAGCATAGTTGAATGTTAACCAGAACTGGGCTATGTGTGAGAAAAATCACCTTTGTTCAGAATGCCTAAAAGCAGTTGATTTAAATATAGTTGTGGGTTGTTTTTTTTTGCACCAGTTCAGTGTTTACCATCTTGTGTGCCTTGCACTTTTTAATTTTTAGATTACATGAAAAATTCAAAGCATTGATGAATACTTGAATCAATAATTGCACGCTAAAATATGACTGAAAGAAAACATTTAATTGTAGATTTTTGACACTGTGGTACAGGAATCAGTCAACACATCAATTGTATCTCTTAATCATTTTTCATGTATGGTACCTGTTAATAGAAGGTGTCCACTAATATGTCAAACTGTGGCTTTAAAATAAATTGAAGATGAAGAGAAGAAAAAAGATCAAGAAATATTTTACCCATTATAAGTGAAAGTTATTCCTGAATGCATGGTTAGAGCAAATTATTGTTTCACCTTTTCAAAATAAACACACAAAAACCTTCTGGAAAATAAAGTGGAAAGTGGAGATCACTAATAATGCTTAATCTCATGGGTTCCAGTTTGTTATTAATGGCATCAGCCTACACGGTGATTCCAGGCAAGGTTTTAAAGTTAAGGAAAAAGGAAAAAAACAAGCTTAATAAAATGTTAACGTGACAATAAGTGAGTCTGCTAGAAACACAAAAGTTGAATGTCAGTCAGTTACATTCATAAATTGTGAGTTAAAAGCACTGGAAGCTTCTGTGATACCAGAAAAAGAAAGTAATTGGTGTCTGCCATTGTCAGCAGTATTATTTATCTCCAGTATTTTCCCTTTTGTTGCTTGAGACGATCTGTGTAATTTCTTTCTCTCTTAGCCTTGAGACTGGAGAATAGAAGAAGGAAAGGCAGAAAAGCAAGGGCAGGGAAGCTTTCTTAGAGTGATGTGTTTCAACCCTCTCCCCTGCTTCTGGTAGTATATAATAGTATAAGTCTTCTAAACATGAGAGTTGAGATAGAATGCACTCAAAGATAATGCTTTATAAAAAATTAGTTTTCAGAATAACATGAGTTTTGAATTGCTTTTTCTCAAAAGTTGCCTTAATCACTGTGTGCAGTCTGCTGTAGAAAAGAGCTGAGCTAAGGTCTTTGCACTCTTGGTCAATTGGACATCAAAAGCTCTATTTCCAGTACTTTTATTATTCCATTGTGTAAAAGTATTCTTACAGAGAGATCTGTATCTGATATTTTCCTTTTTCTTCCTCTGTCCCTTGATAATTAGATTGGGCCAGGCTGTTTCTGGGTATAATATTTCTAAATTGCAAAAAGGAAGTCTTTTTAACACTCACATTTTTCAATTTAAGTTACATTTGGAGCCAGGAGGTGAGGCATATGCCCCTCCTGGCTGTTTTTTTTTAAGGAGTGTTGACCTCTTGTCTTGGCTAGAAACTGGCTGTGACCACTGTGGTCCACTTTTACTCTGCTTCTGAAACTGAAATGACATCTAGTCTTGCTGACTTCATTCCAAAAAGCATTGGGTTGTCAGTCAGTTGTGCCATTCTAAAGGAAATGAGCTATAACAGTGGAGAGTGATTGGTTTGTGTTAAAACCTAAGTTCTGCTGGGCTGTGTCATCACAGCTGGGTGTAATGTGGATGTTACTGGGTAAAGAAATAGAGATGACTTGGGCCTGATTCTGGAGTCTAGTGACACTACAGTCACTGAAGTTACTTATCTTGTTTAAAAATTGCTTTTCTGTTGGACTTTTGCAAAAGTATTTCATTTCAGAAGGGAAGGTGTTTTGTTTCTCAGGAGAACACTGTACCCCTGGTGCTATTGTGGTTGCCATGGCAGTTTGCTAGCAAGCAACCTCTTAAATACATTACCACTGGCAAAGCAATGGTGTCTTTTTTATATTGCTTTGACAGATGCTCATTTTATAGAATATTCTACACTGAATGGTTTGATTTTGGGGAAAAAATATCCTTTTTTTTCCTGAAATGTCATTACTTTTTAATGAGCAAGTTTCTGAGTTAGCTTCACTTTCTAAAATTCAGCAAATATGCAAACCTCCCACCCCTCTTCCCAGTCTTCCTTCTTTTTCAGAAGCTGTTTTGGTAACTGGTTTGCAAGTGTGATTTAGCCAAGCTTACATAATCTTACTGCATTTCATAAGTTTCAGACGTGTGATTTGCCTGTTGAGAATACCTGCTTTAATTCTGTTTGCAATCTGTCCTTGTTCCCTTGTTAAGCTCTCAGATGTAACACAGAACAGCCTGTGCATGCCTGCACATGGGCTTGTGTGTGTGTGTGTAGGGTGGGTAGGAGGGTGAGTGATCTACTTGCTGTTTAATAACTGAGTCTCATTTTGGTTTTTGTTGGGTTTTTTTGGTAAATCTTCTGAAGTGTCTGAAAAAAAAACAACTTGTGTGATTTTTTGTTTGCTTGGTTTTTTTAGAGTGTTTTCTTCAGATGAGAGTCTTGGTCACTATCATGTCTGAAAGAAGATGATGTGGGAATTCCTTTTGAAAAGGAATACATTGGTATTACCCACACCTAGACATCCAAGGTGATGGAATTAAAACAAAAGGGCATAAAGCTAAACTTGTAGCTATTGCACTTTTCTGAAGAAGTGCTGCTTAAACTGAATAGGTAAGGATTATCACAGAAGGTGGTGTGGCCCAGGCCCTCTCACTCCCTGAGACCTTGTTCCTGTGTTGCAGTGTTTTGCAAGCAACAGGGAAGTGGTAAGAGACCTGCAGCAAAAACTTGTGAGGGTTGTGCTGGCTCATGTGTGGAAAGCTGGGTTATTGTCTCTGCACATTCTTTAGGTTCTAGTCTACCTGCTCTGGGTGGGAAGATAGTGGCATCTACTGCAAGATGAGATTTATGAAGACATATAGCATAAGTTGAAGTAACAGTCAAGCCCTTAAGCAAGGTTTGATTTAGCTGCTTGCAATTTTTATGAAGGCTCTAGTGAAACTTACTCAGAAGGTTATTCTAATCCTGTTCTGCAATATGAAAATAAAAGTGTAATTTAAAACAAATTACTTGCCAGACATTGAATGCCTGGTGAGCTTGTGCTGTTCACTGATGCAGAGGGTCATCAAATCAAATATTGTGGCTGAATTTTTGAAGTGCTCAGATAATTTTATGACCAATAGTAGCATTTGTAGTTCTGAAAGGTAAGATAAAGATCATCAGCTCTCATGCTTCAAGGCATAAGATAATCACTGCAGTGTTACAGTAGGGATATTTCCCCACTGAGCAGCATTACACAGTTGGTTATGTGCATTATGAGGTGTGTTCTTTCCTTTGATCTAAACCATTAGCCAAAGAGGTGACACTTGATGGGTGAGCTGGTTACTAAGACAAGTCTCGTATTAGCCATAAAAAGGATAAATGTTTCTATGTGGGAGGGTTTTGTTGCATCACATAATGCAATCTGTTGCATACAGGAATGCTGATTCACTGAAAATGAAATAAAGGTGAGGGGTTCCCATTTTGGGCTCAGGAGCTCTTCAGCTGCTGTGGTATGCAAATTGTTACTATATATATATATGTACGTATTATTATTTGTTGTTTTCTTAGTTAGAGCTCTCTCCTGCCTTGCTCCCACTTGGAGTCAGCTTCAGACCACAGTCTTCAGGTGTGCACTTCCTGATTTCACAGTAGTTGACAGGGAGACACTTGGGCTGAAGAGTGAAAGCTCTGTATGCAATCAGGGTTGTCAGGCACTGCTGGGTCCTGGCTGAGATCTTCTCTGCCCTGATGGATCAGACCTAGCTTCCATATGGTTATTTAATACTTTTGTGTCCTCTCTGTATTTAGAACTAGCCACAAGAAAAAGCTAAGCATAGTAAGCATAAATATAATAATAATAAAATATAATTATATATGTATATTCTCAGCTCCAAGATTTCCTCACTTCTTTTTTCATAGTAATTTTCCCATTCTCCTAATCAGTTAGAAGCCATTTTCTGGACACATTCACAGGTGTGGTTTTGAAAAGAGGTGATCAGGAATCTCCGCACTGTTTTTTATGAGGTCTGAGTAGTCCTTCTCCAAGTTGACTGAAAATGTCTTGCACATCCCAGAAATTCATTAGACCTTTTTGTAGCTGCAACACGTTTGTGCCGCATAATCATTCTATCGACCAGCTTTCTTCTCCTCCATTTCTTGCAATTGATGAACCTCCACTTTAAAGCAGAAATCCATGTCATTAGTTTGTCTTGTCATGATGTTACACTTTTTGCTTTTAAATTTCATCCCATTCAGTTTTCTAGCTTACAAGGTCATCTCATTCTTCCCGTGTGATGATCTTGTGCTCTTCCGTGCTGATAACTCTGTCATCTTTGCATTTCCTAACCTCATCCTTGTCTTGAGGTTGCTAATGAATGTATTACACAGGATCAATCCCAGGAGTGTCTCCTGAGAAATACTATTACTAACATTTCTCCATCTTGAGAGAGACTTTTTCCAGCTTAGATTCATGTAGCACCCCCCATAGACAGTTTATATCTATATCTTTATATCTATATTATGATGTATTCTTTTTTTATTCCTTTTAAATTATAATTATGTGTAGGACATGATCAGATCCTCAGTTTAAATCTAGATGTATGTTGTACTACATTGCCCTTGTCTAAGTAGTCACCTCTCCTAGGAAGAAAACACATTATTTTTCTCAGGTGATCTAATATTGAGAATGCATTTCTTTTTATCCCACTTCAAGTCTACCTCCATGCCCTCAATTACTGCCCCTTCTGAAGTCTGCAGTATTCAGTGTCAAAATCATATCAATATCTGTTTATCACTTCTCCTCTCTTGGAACACAGGTCCCATATTTAGTACTCCCCAGTGTTATTTTTGCTTTAGCAATTAGGATCTGGGATGCACAAACAACAAAGTTTTCAAATAAAGATTTGTGAAACTAATTTATATAATGAGACACCTTTAGTTCCCATTACTTTATAGGTTTCAGTAAAAAAAGAACTTGCCAGTTAATTTGTATGTTCTTCTTCTGGTTCTTCAGTGTGCTGGAAATGCTCCCATCTGTGTGTCATTATTCTGAGGAAAATAGGGGATATTTGCCGAGGTTTGTGGCTACACAGAGTTAATTTTTCATTGACTCTATATGGGAAGAAGAGAATCCATAACTAGTTATTCTCTTTAGTTTTCTCATTCTCTTCTGTTTAGGTGAAAAAGAACCCTTCACTCTTCATTCTGTTTTCCTTTGAAAGATTGAGCTCTTGGTGCTGTTTTTACTGTGTGCCTGACTTGGGAGACATAGCTTCCCTTGTTAATCAACCTCTCTTTTTCCATCCTTCTAAGTTTTTTTTGCTTACTCCTGATACCTGCTTTGAAGTGCTTTTCATCTTTGTTGTGTTTGTCTTACTTTGATTCCAAATAATTTCAACTTTTATTTAAGTTATTTCTCTGTCTTCTTGAAATCAAGGCAGGCCATTCAGTTGGGGTAACTTTCTTAAGCTCTCAGAGTTGGCCCTGTTAAATCCCAGATCTTTTTTGTAGTCTTATTTTAATAGATCTTGTTATATATATCAATTAACTTTGATCCATTTCTTTCTTTGGTCAGCTTTTCTATAGGGTTATTGCTGCTTTTAAATTCTTCATCTGTGATGTTGTCCTAGGGAGGTTCAGTTGTGATTAGAGGTAAAGAACAAGCCTGAACAAACTAAACTTCACATGGTGGATAAAAAATTGCAAACTGACACACACAGATCACTAAAAGTAGATGTTTTCAATCTGTTCTTGTCTTCTGATTTACTCTCAGTTAATAGGATGTGATGACAGGATTACTCCCAGCTTGAGTGAAGTGAGAACAAACTTTTTTTTTTATGGACTTCTGTAAGCAGAAAAAACCCCACAAATTAACGAGGTCTTTCTGTACAATTACTGTATCCACAATCAAATTAATTCCCTTGTTGCTACACCTGGGTCATTTCTGTGGAAGGCCCATGGTCAGTGAGGGTGTAACAACTCCATGGCATTGATGCTCTTGTTTCCTATTGTAAAACATGTCAAACCCCACTTAAATCATAATTTGGAAATTAGATGCAATTTGCTGCAACAGAAATATGGCAAAAGGAAAGAAACCTGTTGGTTCTTCTTAACCTGTTGAATTCATGGCTTATCTGAGAGCTCATTACCAGAACCAGAACAGCTCTTTTTCACATGGAACAGACATTGCATACTGGTGATTCAACAACATAGTTTCGTTCAAAATCCATTCTAGCCTTTATTTTCAGTTTTCTACATAAATTCTGACCCAGATTATTCTGAGATTGTGA